>NC_083633.1:16223548-16544798 GCF_963584025.1 Labrus mixtus | reverse complement strand
TCTGTTTAATGTTCCTGTCTAGTTCTGTTATTTGGGCACTGCATTCAGGTTAAGTATGTGGATCATGTGCCTAGCCTATTTCAGAGGATGCATCACTTACTAATGCATTCTTACAACAACAAAATACATATTTCTAAATAAAGAAGTCCATAATTAATTTAAGTGATTTTAAAGCTGTTAAATAAAATAGTCAAACAACTATATGTATGTGGAAGAGCTTGCCCTTAGTGGTTAATTTATGTAAAGTTGTTATTTACATAGCATTTAGCATCAGTTAGCTTGTTGTTTCCTTCTTTTGGACGGTCTACAAGTGTTCTATTTTTACTTCTGCTCTTGTAGGTGTTGTTTCCAGAGACAAAAGACAAAATGCTCAAAACTCAATCACCGCTCTCTGTCCAGTGCCAAACAAACAGACGCTAAGCTAGTCATAAAAGACGTGATGAATCCTAATTCTTATACCAGCTGCCAGTTACAGAATGTTTTCTAAAATGTTCTACTTAACGAAAGGATTATATCTCAAAGTTGTGTTTTCACCCTGTTCAGTGGAGCTAACTAGGGCAAAAAAAATTATAATAACCAAGCTCTGTGGTTGTATTAAAACCACCCACCCTGAAGTTTCAAACTTCTCTGCTCAAACTTTGAATATCAGGCAAACACTTTACACCATGTGAGCTCACTGAACTTTAACAAGAGTCACAACCTAGTTTCCTGTTATATATTCAAATATGCTATGGCACTGTCAGGGTGCAGAAAAAAGGAATAAAAAATCAAAAATTCCATCTTATTAATGAGGAAAGAGTGCAAAAATGTATTATGCAAGTTTGATAGGCTGCTCCCCCTGTGCTCAATTACGCCTTCAACGGCAAAATAAGTTTTAAAATCCATCAACGAAGCAACCTGGGAGTGAACTAAGAACACTCTTTGTCAACTCACCATTACAAGATATCAAAAAATGCAGCTCTGTATGTGCAGCGCCGTTAGAAAGGGGGCCATTACCAAACATTTACGTGACAGAGACAGATGTTTGAAAGCTTAAAAGCCATTACTTTAACAGTTAGACAAAGCAGGTAATTATACAGAGTTCTTGTTTGAGAATTGTTGGGAATAAGCGACAGTTGCAGGTAGAATAAATGAGTGTAATTAGGAGTTGGGGTAGAGTACAGAAAAAGTAAAAGTGGGGGGGGGGGGGGGGGGGGGGGGGGGGGGGCAGGCAGTGACAAGCAAAACCTTTCAAGTCGTTTATAAAGCTCTGCTCAGCCTCGGGAAAGTGCAAAGGTGGAAAGAAGTCCTCAGGAAAGCTGTCATTTGGGAGTTGTGAATGTGTGTTTGGATTGCAGGCTTCTTTTCTCCCAATGCATCAGCGATATGAATCCATGCTGCAGTTTGAAATGAGAAGCTGCACTCTCACAAACCACTCTGTTTCTGGCTTTTTTTTTAGATTCAGGAGCAAACAAGGCGACAGAATCTCATGGATATATTTTTCACCAGTTCTCTGAGATCCCTACATACAAATATCTCCGGGACTGTACCCTATAAGTATACATCCTTTTGATCATTTTTGATAGAAGCCGGGGAGGGGAGCCTTTGTTATGTCGTTCTGTGGTACGTCAAAGATACCAGACGTGTTCGCTTCCAGGCAAGCTGCCATGCTTTGATTAGAGACATCATCTAGAGAGCGTAAACAGATGATTAAAATTCATTTCAGAGCCACGGCATCTGATATGTCACAGACGATAGTGCTGAGTTCAGTTTGCACAAAGGAAAGACAGAGTATATCATTACGCTGATTAAAATGTGATTGCTTGTTCTGCTTTAAAAACTTCAAGGCTTTTCGCGTCACATTAATACAAATAAATGTGTTAGTGCTTGGAAAAAATACCTCCTCTGAGAATGTTTCAATCATCCCACACATCTGTTATTTGTTTACTCTTCTCCTTCCTCCTATCATGGTCAAACTGGTTTTCAAAATCCTAATGTTGAAGTATACACACTGCCTCAATTGAGATGAAGTTAATTAGCTACATTCAAATGTTCCCCAACAAAAAAGGCAATGGTGGCCAAGACCATGCCTCCAGCAGCCCAAAAGATGTCCATTGGGATCCAACTGGGATGCAAATTCAGATACAAAGCACATACAAATGATCCAGAAAAAACTGAAATGTGCTGAAAATAATACAAATTTTATGTATAAAGGGGCAGTTGCCGCATGTCATTACCCACTCTCTCTCTCTCTCCCTGATTTTCTGACTCTGTCCACTGCCATATTTCTAAAATAAAAGCGTAAAAAGCCCAAATGTATACCTTTAAAAAACGTTATTTATTGAATCATACAGTAAATACATCAACAACAAAAAAAATATGCTACAGAGAAAAAGCTGCATTTTCATTGAAACAAAAGTCTCCAGGCCTGTAGGGGGAGCACTAGGTGTTGGTGAATTTTTGGTGAAACGTGTCATGGAGGCAATCGTTAAAGCAAGAGCGTTGGCCAACCCAACGAGAGTCAGCTATAGGTCTGATGTACTTTAGAGAAGTTATCTACTTATTATCAGAAAACATTTCTCCATCAAATGTGATCCAGTTTCACCAAAACACATGTATAATGTTAGAAAGTTTTGTGTTTTTGTGCAATCTTTTTAACTTTTTTGTCACAGGGGCCTAATCTCCTAATTCTAATCTTTGCACCATTGTAGCCAGTTTGCCCTTCTTAGCCATCCTAAACCTTTGAAATGTACACTAGCCCCCAAAAAAACCTCTGCACCACCTCTATCTTATTCTCTCTTTTACCCTTTGAACAAGCTCAATTGTAAGATGTCTTTTAAAGACACAGAAAGGTCAGCTGTCTGCATGGATTCTGACTGAATCAGCAAATAGGCAGGGAAGCTTGTTTTTCACCCAACTACTGTAACTGGGCATACAGAAATCAATTTCTTGGCACCAACTTCCGACTCCCAGCAGCAACGTATAACCTCCTGTCCTAAAGACATTGTCTGTTGTATACAAAGTCAGCACCAGCTTCCATTTCCTAAGCTGAGGCTATTTTTATTTTCAAAGAAATATATGGTGCTGCACACACAAAGAGCACTATTAGGTTTCATTATGTTAATATTTACACAAATATAATATTCAAATCTGGTACTATTGCACGCTAAAACCTCTTCAATACACTAAGTGAAATGTTCTCTCATCTTGTCTGAGAGCTTTCTTACGCATTTTTCTGATTTGTCACATTTCAAAGGGGATTTCAGATGCGACAAAGCTTCAGTGAAGCTTCATTTGTAGGCGAAAATAATGAGATCTTCATATTGTTTACATGGATAAAAGAGCAGCACTTTATGGTTGTACAATTTCTACCAAATATACAAAACCTCTTGGTCTGAGTTTCCAGGTGTTTTCTATCACTCGGCCTCTTATTCCTGTAATTGAACACCGTCATTTGACTATGGAAATGAACAGTTTGAGTCAGGGTTTTCGGGTTTCCAAACATGTGAATCATCATTATAACACCTGTCTCTCTCCGTTTCTCGCAGGTGTACCAGTACATGCATGAAACAATTACAGTGAATGGCTGTCCAGAGTACCAGGCGAGGGCCACAGCCAAGGTAAGAACTTCTTCTTTGGGGATCTGAATCTCAGCTCTACAGCACTCATTATTAGCAATAAAAACTCTTATGACTGAAACTAACGAGTGATGAACTATCTGTTGATCACATTACAAAGAGATACCGTTCTCATCTTCTCCTCTGGTCACAGCTGAACAGAATTAGCAAAGTCTGGTCTACACTGCTAATGGCCCTCATTAAGAGTGTATGAGTGTAATTAAGCTATAACACGTTAGAGTGCCAATTCTGTAGTCATGGCAATGAATTCCAAAATCACGTGCTAATGGATTCCATAGTAGTGTGTAAGCACGGTTTCATTGTTGCTCCTTCAGATTAGCTGTTGAGGCAGGAATTGCGCCTAGATTTAAAGCTGGGTATTAAAATGTACTCAAGTTTGTCCTTTGGTTTACAAAGGATGTTCCTGAGACATCACTCTTAGATAAGCTAGATTATAAATTAACTAAATAAATTAGACTTATGATCGATCTGCAACCACCCTCTGTCTAATTCATGTAAACATCAAGAATGTGCATATAAATACACAGACACCCATGAGCTGAATAGGTAACCCTAATCCAAATTCATACAATCCAGGAGGCTTCTTTCCCCCACAGCAAACGCAAACCACTTGTTCACTTTTGCCTTGAGAAAAGCGGTCTGCAAATTGCATAATGCGCTTAAAATGTAATTTATTTTCCTTCAAAATGGGTCCACTTACAGTTTCAGCTCTTATCATTACTTCAACAGTCTTCAGTCTTTCCATTTGAGCAGCAAATCTTTTGGTTTTGCACAAAATGTTCTCCCTGAATCATCCGATTAGCAGCCTGAAGATTAAACACACATTTTGTATGCTAGTATCAACACTGATGTCGTTTTATATTCTGTTACACAACCTGGATGATAAATGACTTCTGTAAAACAATATGATGATAGAAGCATATTTGTTTTGCTGTGACAGATTCTCTGGATAAGATTGATTTCTTCATTTTGCTCCCTTTGAAAGTCCTCAGTATGCATTCAAACCGAGATAAATAATCTCGATTTTCACTTTGCAGGCTTTGATATTTACCCAAGATTCATTGCTCATGTCAGAGCTTTTTAGGATGACAGCTCATATCTTTTCATTGATTTATTTTATATTAGATGTCAATCATTGAAAAAGCCCTCTCTGTGCTTCTTCCATTCCTCTTTTTTTTTGTGGATGGCAGGTTAGAAAACACCACATGTTGAAGACAAACCCACAAAGGACACATTTTCAGGTGCAGCTCGAATAGAATAATCTAATTTTGGTACACAAAAGAGGTGGGCTTGACCTGCTCACTTTAGAAGGAATCGTAATCAGCACATCGCCTGCTAGAGACACGGGCTTTCATGGAGGAAAACAAAGAGGGCAGGCTTGTCTGATTTCATGCGGAGGATGAGGATGAGGATGATGAGATGCGGGTAGAACAAAAGAGATGAGAGCATCTCTCCGTCCTTCAGAGGTTCAGTGTCCAGCTGGGTCCACTCCTCTTCAGTGGGATACATCACAGGGAGTAGGTGGAGGACAGGAATTGAAAATGATGAAAAAAAAATACCCAGAAGGAAAAGCATCATAGTGTGAAGAGATATTGTACTAGACTTCAAATGCAGAGAGCTGCTTTTGTTAGCATCTCTAACACTTAGCGTTTACAGCCTGACAGTGAATTCAAATTGATCACAAGGTCCACGGAAAATATCAACATATCGAGAAAAGCCCTTTTTTACTTTCTTGTTGCAAGCTTGGTAGCTTAATTTGGATGAAAAGATTGTAGCTAGGAGATGATACGCCTGCTGTACAGCTACTGGCAACAGTTGGACAAACAGCTAGCTTGCCTCTCACCAGAGGTAAACTATCGCTTCAAACGCTCTCTAATTCACAAGTTTATGTTTTAGTTCATAAATATGTACACAGAAATAATTTCAAAAACTATGTTGGAGGATTTTTATTTTGAGAAGAATGCAAGGTTGTGTGCATAGGTAGCTATACAGCCACGGGGAGATTAGCGTAGCTTAAATGGCAACTGGAAGCAGGGAGAAACAGCTAGCTAGCCCAAAGTTAAAAAGACACTCTTTCTAAAAGGCCGCGCATGCTAGCACCTTTTAAGCTGACTCATTAATCCACGTCTCTTTTTAGTCGGTTTTAGCTTATTTGTCTGTTAGCGAACACTTTACTCTTGATTCAAAACCTTTCTGTTTGTACGTGTCCATTGTTTGAGTCACATTTTTAATTTCCCACCGAGCCAGGTAAGATACTTCCCTGTTGTTTCAAGCCAAGCTTCATTAAGCTAATTGCCTGGAGCCTCCATACTTGAAAACACAAAATATTGACGCATAGTCCATATTTTTATTTCCTCCTTTTGAGAAAATCAAACAAGTGGCTCTACGTCTGTGTGAAACGATTCCCTGTATATGAAAAGGATGTCCAAACTAAGTAAATTTGCTGTCAAAAGCAGCTGTCATTTCTTTCAGTGCTGCATTTGGAATATCCTGTCATTTGTCAAATGGGCACCATCGTCTGATAATAATAAAAAAACGTATCATCTTTTGACTAGAGCAGAGTAATTTCTCTCTACAAAGAAACTGTGACAGTTCAGCTGGAGGGTATAAAAAAGAAGTGTCTGTCCTTTTTTTTCTAAGCCTGAAGCAACCATGAAGACATGATTTAAGCAGCTTTAAAACTTCTTCCTGCTTTTTTTTCCTTTTTTCTCTCTCTTTGCCCAAAACTTTTAAGAAGTTACCGCTTCCAAATATGAATTAAAGTTGCATATCCCCAGTGCAATTAAACACACAGCTAATGGCCTGAGCTGGCTTAACTGAGGGGACACTCCAAAACTAGTAGGAGCAGTGGCTGTTTTAATAACTTTTCCAACTCTCTCTAGAGATCACGGCTAAACTAGGCCACAGAGCCGATTGCATCCAATCAGTATCATGTAGTCTTAAAGGAAAATAAAAAGATGCATACTTTTGCAATGGTATTGGAAAAGAAGTCTATAAGCTGCTGTGGCAATACTGATGAAATGTGTGAAATATGCTTCTGTTCCTGTGCCTCTCGGGTGTATTAGTAGTGATAGGGAAAATCTCCTGACAGTTTTGATTTGAGTTTCACCTGCACAACGCAATAACTCTGATCGCTACGTTAATTAAATCAATCTAGCTACTAATTCCTGGCTCAAGGCCCTCATTAGTGCTTTTAATGGAAACTATGCGCTGTAGAGAAAATAATGGGAGCTGATGATCGAGCGACTTCAGATGCATAAAGTTGTGGTTACAGAATCAGTATCCTATAGCAGGATTTTCATTTAAAATGCCTCCAGTGTGGCCCGGCCATCTGCCAGATTCTTTCTTTGTTCGCGGGAAGCAAGATAAAGTTGTGAAGGTCGATGTGCCGTGAGGCCCGGGAGGTGCCGGCGTGCATGCTGAGGAGCTGCCTTTTAATTTCACAATGGGACGGGAGAGGGAGGAGGGGAGAGAGACAGAGAGAGAGAGGAGGGTAAGGAAGAACGGGAGAAGGGACAGAGAAAGAAAATAGAAGAAGGGAGTGAGGAAGTAACACAATAACCAGAGTAGAACAGGCAGCGGGAGAGGAGAGAGAATGAGAGAAACTGTTTGAGCAGGAATAAATGTGGATATGAAGATGAATATGTGAAAGAGAGCAGAGATGCGGATGCTGCCTGGAGGGAGCGTCAAAGACCTCAAGGTGCCAAGCTACTTGCGTGCTGCTGGGGAATTTGGATGTACATCCGCAAAAGCTTCTGACAGAACCTCCCCCCCCCCCCACCTCTCCTTCTCCTGATCTACCTCACACATTATAGATGATGCAGACCTGACAGGAGGGCACCTGTGGCAACGCATCTGTGAATCAGTGGGCCCCGGGTTGCCTCACTCTCTGTTCGTCTGCCATTAGCTATCCCAGGCTCGGCTAACAAGCTCCTCGGTGCTTTGTTCTCATGGTGCAGGGCGCAAGGAGCTTGGCTTGCGCTTCAAAGAAACCCCACAGACAGCAGGCAACATCAACCAGCTGCTGGAGTTACTGAGGGTTGAAAGTTGTCTGGCTGCTCCTCCACTGTGAACTTGGATGTGTTAATCCTTGTGCTCGGAGAGCCGGAGAGTTTCTCATGTGGAGTCCTAATCCTCCAGCCGTGACTAAATCCAAACTCTTTGTAATTGATGTCCACCTTCGGCACCAGATTCGTAAACATTTTTAGTTAACTCCCTTAAAGTAAAAAAAAATCTAACAATAAGACATTTATCTCTGTTGATTGTCAGAACAAAAAACTAAACTTTGTGAGGGAGGGGAATGCATGAGGAAACGTTAGTTCTGAACCTTACTCACGTGCACCTCAGCAGAAACCAGGAAGTGATTTGTGACCTCTCCAGTGAACTGTCCAGTTTCCAAAACTGGCCCTCTGGTGGCCAACCCAAGTCCCTACAGACTGAGACGCTGCTGGTTGAGAAAGCATTTCCGATATGGCGAGTGCCATCATGTTGTTTTTTTTGTTGTTTTTTTCAGTTTTGATGTAAAGGAGATTTTTTTTTTTTTTTTTGTGTTAATCAATTCCCAATCTCGTCTTTTACCTTCAGGCTACAGTTGCAGCCTTCGCAGCCAGCGAAGGTCACTCCCACCCACGGGTCGTGGAGCTACCCAAGACGGAGGAAGGGCTGGGCTTCAACGTGATGGGCGGGAAGGAGCAGAACTCACCGATCTACATCTCGCGCATCATCCCCGGAGGTGTGGCCGAGAGGCACGGCGGCTTAAAGCGAGGGGATCAGCTCCTGTCTGTCAACGGCGTGGTAGGTCTACCCAGACTGACATTATCATTTTATATTTCTTTATTGGATACGGAAGCTGAAGAGAAACAGGAAATATTGGGAGGAGAGAGAGTGAGGAAGACTGCTGTTTGGGGGGGAAGGGGCTCGATTCATTGGAGGGAGGGAGTGTAAATAAGCTTCTTGAACGTTTGCAATATTTATGCCTGCTCTCTGAATTGAAATATTTCCACAGCTTTCCACAAAAACGGTTCTCAGCTTGATTTGTAGTTTCGATTTATGACTCAACAATCAGGAGAGCGATTGAGATCAGAGGGCCTCCAAATGTCTCGAGAAAGGAGTGAAATCATTTCTCCAGCTGCTCATTTAAAACTTGGATACACTGGATATTAAAAATGGAGGAGTTACTATTTTTACCGATATATTCAGATCAGCTTCCTTTAAAATGCAACTCTTTCTTTCTCTCTCTCTATCCGTTGGCATAAAAAAAAAAAAAAACACCCCTGCAGAGTGTAGAAGGCGAGCACCACGAGAAAGCGGTGGAGCTCCTGAAGGCGGCCAAGGACAGCGTGAAGCTGGTGGTCCGCTACACGCCCAAAGTGCTGGAGGAGATGGAGGCCCGCTTCGAGAAGCTCCGCACGGCCCGGCGGCGCCAGCAGCAGCAGCTCCTCATGCAGCAGCAGCAGCAGCAGAACCTGTCCTCTCAGCAGAACCACATGTCGTAGGTGAGGCGCTTCATTGCTTTAAGGGTGAGGGAGGGCGGGCGGGCGGGCGGGGCGGACGCCAAGGAGCACAAGGTAAAACACCACCGAAGAAGAGGACGATTAAATGAATGGAAAGCCAGTAACTCAACCACCTGTTTTCACACCCTGCCCCCAGTTAAAAACCACAAAACTCGGGCACATAACTGATGGAATAGAGATAAAGAAAGGTTAAGTGTAAGCAGGCTAAACCTTCTTTGCGATATCTTTTCTGCAATAGAACCCCTTGGAAATGTGCTTGTGTGCAGGCAAGCAGTATTCACATCCTAGCATGAAGCCACATATACCTCAGTGGTACAATTTGCAGACTTAGCGGTTGGTTTCCTTCTGCTTCTGCTTCCGCGGTACGGCCTGTAAATTATTCAAGCTTAAACCGATTATATCTGAGGCTCACGCTCCGCAGGTATGTAAGTAAGTAGCTACAGCCTGCGATGCTGCTGCGTGCTCGAGGGTCTTCATACCTCTCTGCTTAAGACAATATCTTTAGGATCCAAATTTAGCACAGAGCCGTGCCCTTCCTTTTGCACAAATGGAAACCTTCCCTGTGTAGAAACAACAGAACTTTTCAGACACTAATCAGACAAGCTGAATCATATCGCGCCGCAGTCGATTCTACCCAGACTTCTCGAGTTATTTGAAGCATGTCTCTGACGTATACGAGGCGGGCATGTGTCCAAAGATCTCATGTGGCACTGCCTGTTTGAAGCTAAATCCCCCAAGCGTCTCTCTTGTCTTGCACTTGGCACGGAGCGGCTCGGGGAGGTATTTAGGAGCTTGTAACAGTGTGTTGTGGTGGAGCCGCAGACAGGGGGGAACTGAGCAGGGATCGTGTTTTAGCGACGGCGGGGGCCCGCTGACCGCAGAGATTTTTGCCTCGACGGCCAAGAGAGCCACCGACCGAAGTGTCACGCACAAGCAGACAGGAATGAAACATAAGCCACCGGTTTGCCTGGGATTCATCCCTCTGTGTCCTCCCCCGTCTGTCTCTGTCTGCCACACACAAACACAAGAGCCAAAACAGCACAACTCCCCGGGTCAAAAAGGAGTCGAACATTATCCACATAACGGCATCATTCATTTAAAATACCTCCTTTGGACATTTTCTAAGAGGTATTGTCGTAGTTTATAATAAGTTTGTCATCTATTCATATTACATGAAGCTATTTTAACAATAAAAAACAACTTACTACAACTTTTTTAATCCAATGTAAGCTGAAAGTCAACACAATTTTTGGTTTCACTTCCATTAATCTTTCATGTCTTACAAGCTGGAAAATGTTTTCGGTGTGGAAAATCTCAGCGCTGTGACTGTGCAGCATAAATATATGTAAGAAATACTGTACCTCCTCTGAGAGTTAATGTGCTATACCGGAAATTGTGTATCTTGCAGCACTGTGTATCTTGTTTTTTATGAAGTTTATCACAGGTTTGTTTTTTCGGCATGGATACTAGAAATGTCTGTCTCCTTTGAGAGTCCGTGTGTTGTTTTTAAAAAGTAATTTCTGTTCTTTTTGAGGTATTTTCACAGCACAACATGTCAGAGCGTTTCATAAAATGCTGCGAGTATTTGGTTGTGATTTGATCATTTTTTTACGTGACACACAATCAAAAGTTCACTCGCTTACTGAGTGAACGTTTGACCCACTTATTAAGAGCCGGTGTATCCTGGTGTGACGCAGAGCTGTGTTGTGTTAAGTTTGTCTTTCAGTCATTTATAGTAAGATTGCATCTATAGTACCTCCCAGTATTTGCAGCCTTAACAGTTTAAATCCTCTCTGTACTGTCTCACAATGAGAAGACCGATCAGATACACCAAGCTAGCTAACACAGCAGCCCTCACTCACATGTTACAAACATTTCTCCTAATCAGCAGGTTTACACAGAAAAATACACATTCAACTTACACATATTGATACATTTACACTTGTTAGAATAACTTAAAAGTCCCACATAAAGCAAAAGCATCAAAATTTTAGAAATGCTTACCTTCTAAGGGGAAGGTCAGAAGGCCTAAACCAGGAAGTAAAGTTACAGGAAGTGGTAGACATACAGTTAATAAAATAAATGAGTTTGAATTCTTCCTGTTGGAAAAAAAAAAATTGAAGTTTATTTCTCACACATTTAAATCAATGACAGGTGACTAAAGTGCATAATAAAGTGTCAAAATGTCAAGCTTAACTTGTATTAAAAGCCGGTCTTCAACAAGGATGAAAAGGATTTTGAAGTGTGCAGTTTGAGGAATTTACCATTTCCATAACCTTCATATTCAATCCCATAAACTAGAGAGAGGTGAGGGCAGGTTTGTGATTGGTGCAAGGAGATCCCCCTTCAGGCATTGGACAATCTCTTTGTAATGTTTATAAATCTGCGGCAGTTAGCAGCATGAACGTTTTGCTGCTTCTGTACCTCACATAACTCTGCTAAGCTCCTCCCACCAAATGAAGCACAAAACATGCGCACCAATCGTTGTTGCTGCGAACTGTCTGTTCCATTCAGCTGGTTATGTCAGACTATGAGGAGGAGTGAAACACTGACAACCGAGCATATGCATCCCAAAAACGTTCAGTAGTTAAGTTCTTGTCTTAACCTTCGATCTACCAGAAGGTCCTTACTTTATTTCAAAATAAAAGCAGGGTTAAATTCAAACGGCAAGAAAAGTACCACCAGCTTAAGACAGTACCCCTGGCAACAAAAATAATCTATCTCTCTCTGTCTGAACTGTCAGCTCGCTCTAAGGCATTGCTCTCAGTATTTGTCTCTATTTGTGTGATCCGCAGGATGTTCCAAAAGAAGAAGAAGTGAAGAAGAGAGAGACAAGGTGGATCTCAAAGACCATCCGTGTGCGTCGAGGATCCCAAAAAAAGGAATCTCTCTTCTCCCGTCGTGGAGGAAAGAAACCAACAAGTAGAAGACTCTTTGACTCACTCTCTGTCCCTTCCAGTGTACCACCGATTACTGAGCAAAAAAAAAACCCCACAGAGAGCCGTCATGAAACCGGTGCTTTGAAGAACAAGAACGAGGGAGTTAAGCACTGAAGGTCGTCCGTTTTAACTTCCCTTTTATAAGTTGTACTCCTGATTGTGACTCTTACTGAAACTCTTTTTTTTTTTGTGTTAGTTGTTTCGTTCACAGGTCCATTTTCTAATCGCCATTTCTGCCATAGATATCATTTGTACAGTGGTGTTTCTATTGATTCCTCAACTGGTGCTTGTGTCTCCGTATGAATGACTATTCCTTTCTTTTCTTTGTGTGTGTAAATCTGTCCTGTTTTGGATAAACGTGAACTCTTTTTTACCTTCTATATTGTAGCAGGAGAGATTTTGTATTTTGTAGGTTTAGCAATAACACACCTTGTTCCGTTTTTGACATTTCACTCATTCAGTCCACGATCGCATACATACACAGAGTTTATGGCATCCAGATGTAAAACACTGTCGAGCAAAACTGGGTCTTATGTACTGTAAGGTCAGCTCCTGCTGAGTCCAAATGGAATCTGCTGTGCCATTTAAAGAGATTATTGATTTACAGGTGGCACCAACGATTAATGTGCAATAACTGCGATTATTCACAGACTTTTTAAGCTAACCCCTACTGAGATTTATTTAGAAAATATATGTCACCGAGAGATTTAACGAGCTGAATGTCAAGTTTTGAACTGACTTTAATCCAAATATACCAGATTTGTTTATATTCCAGATTGATCTATTTAAAAGTTTATAGCATCAGAGTTTAACATAAAGTTTATTGCTCCTTTTTAATATTATGTATTATTTTTATTGTTACTCAGATTCTATTCATGAACCACAGCTAGCTCTATTCCTTCGCGTTTCTGTTTGGACAATCATTTTTCCTCTGTACCCGTACGAGATCTCTGCTTTTTCAACTTTTCTTTACCAGCACATAAGCAGATTTAAAGTGGTCATCCGCCTGGTCTGTGTTTATTCTCGAACGCCTCCGTCTTTTGGTGCTAAATGCTTGTTGTTTTGTTTCGTTTTGTTTGCACTGCACTTCCTCGAGATCACTCCTGTGTTGATCTTTCTTCTTGTGTTTTCTGTAGTTTTTTTTTTTTTTTTTTTTTTTTTTTGTCCTCGCGTGGGGACTCAACCATGCAGGCTTTACCCCTCATGCTGTTTCTGCTTATGTTGATTCCAGAAATTTCAAAAAACATAAAACACACCACTTCCTGTTTGCTAAAAGAGAGACCTTCCAGGCGCTCGCTGCATGTCAAGAATGAAAACACTGTCATGACGTCATCGATTTATATTTTCATGAGTTGCAGATTGTTTCTTTGGATTGCTTCATGGATACATTGGTTTAAAAAAAAAAAAAAAGTTTTATCCTCATCTATAATACATCTAATTGCACAAGACCAGCTGAGCAAAATTCTTTTACATGCATAACACATGCTGAGCTGAGAAATATCCTCAATGACCGGTCAGCACTGAGGTAGCATGGTTTTGGGTTGCCTCGGTGCTCAGGTTATAGAATTTTTTTGTCCCTTGCTACACTTTACAAGCAGAACATCCCAACTAAGCAGATCCCTTTTTGTATCTTCAAATCACAGGTACTCTTTCTTAATTGACATTTTTGAAGCTGATGGTCCTGTACTTACCGTAAAGATTGAAAAAAAAAAGACAAACTGTTGATATGCAATTGTTATACATACTATATTTGTATAAATAAATCTATGTGCTTGTGTACAGTGAATGCTTTGTCGACCCTTTCTTGCCATCCCACAAATGCCTTTACAGCATCATTTTCATGGTGTCTGTAAACAGAAGTCTGCCTATGAATGAAGGATTTGATAGCTTTGTTCTTCAAGTCATTTGAGAGCTCTTTGGTTGCATGCAGGAAAACAGTTCACGCTGAGAACAAACGACGAAGGACGCATCGGTGGAAATTCAATCTCTGAACCCACTAGTTAATGTCTGCCAGTTAGCCTATTCAAGTCTTTAGCATCATTCCTTAATCAGCTATTTATAAATAGAGAACAGGAGTTGAAGTTGTCTTTCATCCATTCATATATCTAAGTAACTTGTCAGACTACTAACAATAACAAACTGCTTAAAAATGTAACAAACTATAAGTAGGCTGTAAGGCTGTAAAGTTAGCTATATAGTATATGTAAGTAGGATAGGTAAAGGATATGGGTAACAACATGTGGGCAGATTTAAAGCTAACTACAAGTAGCTATGGGTAGGTGTACTGGTATACAGCTAGCTATGGGTAAGTACAGGTAAACAGCTAGCTATGGGTAGGTATACAGAATACAGCTAGTAATTAGTAGGTATAGCTAGCTATGGGTAGGTATACAAGTAAACAGCTAGCTATGGGTAGGTACAGGTAAACAGCTAGCTATGGGTAGGTACAGGTATACCGCTAGCTATGGGTAGGTATACAGAATACAGCTAGCAATTAGTAGGTATAGCTAGCTATGGGTAGGTATACAAGTAAACAGCTAGCTATGGGTAGGTACAGGTATACAGCTACCTATGGGTAGGTACAGGTATACAGCTAGCTATGGGTAGGTATACAGAATACAGCTAGTAATTAGTAGGTATAGCTAGCTATGGGTAGGTATACAAGTAAACAGCTAGCTATGGGTAAGTACAGGTATACAGCTAGCTATGGGTAGGTATACAGGTATACAGCATAGCCTGTAAATATAGCAATGAGTAGGTATATAACAGTATACAGCTTGCTAAGGTGGCAGGAAACACTAGCTTAAGGTATGTTCGTAAAAAAGGAGGTATGCTGTCTTAAAATTACAAGAATCTTCCATTAACTTCTCGTAATGTGTACATTTTTAATTGTAGACTATAAAACTATCCGTTAGACTGGCTAGTAAGTACCCATAGTCAGTCTCCATTGTTGGCTGAAATATTGTAGCATGTAGGATTGGTCCAAATGAAGAACAGCTTGTCAGTGATTGTGTCTTAATTGATCTGAGAGCCGCCTCTGAAGGTGAAGCGATTAAACCTGATGTAGTGAAATGTCTCTCTAAAGGCTCATCCGGGTTTTAAGACCTGGAACAGAAAGTCAATGGCCTTTTGTTAGCTCAATACAAAGAGCAGACACTGAAACTAACAAAAGAGACTCTTGTGAGTGGAAGGTATTAACCTTAAACAATGACAGTGTGAACACTAAGCAGCGGTGTTCCTTTACCATGTTGTACACAGAGTCTGCTGTGATCTTCTACAGAGGAATAACCAAAACCTGAAGTGACAAAAGTCACAGTGCAGGTGACAGGTGACAAATCCTTCACCTGTCTTTATAGCTCTTAATTAGCAGTATAATGCAACACCTTTCAGGGTGTTATATAGTAACCATACTGCAAATAAAGTGCTCCAAAGGATCACTTGTATATTCAACTGAGAATATTGTCCATTTACTAATCAACCCTCATACTCTTCATGTATGGATCCTTAACTGGGCAATTAACCGTTACAGTTTTAATAATGATGTATAAACTTAACTTTATCACAAACCATACAAGAGTCGGAAAAGCTCGAAAGATAATAAGACTGACTAACAGTTCAGGCATTGCATCGTTTTAATTTCCTTCTTTGCAGCTCCTTGGTAAGAAAACTGTTCAACATGACAGGTTTTGCTGGAGGGCCGATTCAACTCTCCAAAGACCTCAGTTAAACCTTCATTACAAGATCAGGATTCCACTGAAATGTGAGGAAATGTATTCAAGAGACACCGTGATGGGGTTATTTCTTAAAGAGAGTAAATAGCTCCTCTGGGTTTACACCTGCTCATTTATATTGATCATTAAAAAACACAAACAGAGGATAAATAAAATATGACAAGTGAGAGTGAGGGAAATACAAGAAACACTTCCCCCTTGTGGTCACAGTGAGTACTGCAGCAATGGCTGCCTTTGAGTCATCCTGCATCTGAGTTAATTTATCAATTATGTCCATTCTTTCAAGAGTCAAATTGGAATCAAACATTTTTGGAATATTTAAGTTTAAAAACATCTCTCCATGTAGGTCTTTGATTTTGCCTCATTTGATGAGAAGCTTTAACGACCTTGATGTGAACTTGTAGTTTCCTGTGTTGACGCTCCAGGCTCAGTGAGTGAGCCATTCATGAATCACAAACCAGAAGTGCAGCCATGAAAAGAAATGACATCAGTGACATTCAGAGAGTGGTCAGAGAGTGGAGTTAAGTTTAGTGGAACACAAGCCGCTGCTGGTATGCTCACAATGTTTCACAATGAGAGTCCCAACCACTGAGGAGCTGCAAGGATTTACCTACAAACAGAACTCATGCATTTTAAGCTTCTCTCCAGATGTGAAATAAAACAGGGGTGGTGCAAAGATGAACAATGCAAAAATAAAATATGTATTATAACCGGAATAAAGAATGTTTCATGCTGTTACATACAAAACTTAACTTAATTACAATTTTTTTTTACTTTTCCACCGAAGAAAAATCTGCGTACATTTACTCAAACACTACTGTATTTTTATTTTGTGTTATATTTGACATCTACTGCAACACATTGTAGAGATAAATGTTACTTTACTCCTTACATATAGAATAAAATAGACTCTTCTTCAGTTTTGTGAAACATTTTGCAAGAAATGAAAGCTGTGAAATGAAAAGTCTGATTACCTCTCCCATCATTGCTCTCCAGGAATAGCAACAGTGAAATTGCTTTTATCAGTTTTGCAAGGAATAATAAGGCCGTAATGCTGAAGCCCAGAGGAAACGTATGAAATATTAAGACACCATGAAAAGGATTCATAAAGGAGAGGTGCAGGGAAAGAATTTCTGGTAGTTGCAATTAAACAAAGTTTTTGCACATAAAAGTAAAAAGAAGAACAAGTCAAGGTGAGAACAATGACCATGAAGAAGAGCAGTTTTTCAGTTTTTTTGTGATTTTAATAAAGTACGGCCTCTCAGAGATTTGCTCACTTACTTGAAGCTTGATCAAAGACACACTGCAGTGTATCACACGTGAAACCCCCCCTCCCCCCCCCCCCTCTCCGTCACAGAGCACATATTAGAGGCCATTTGTTCTGCACTCTGGTGTTGATGGTGTAATCTAAGGTGTTAATGATGACTCACATTTGGAAGGGGAGAACAAACAGGTACACACCTCTCAGCCAGCCCTTAAACACGCTGCATACCGTCAAAGAACAGAGACCCTCAGATGTGATCAAAGTGGGACAAAATGCAAGTTACTCTGCATTTGTATTCGCTGTTATAGAGGAATTTAGTTGTTTGTGTTGGGTTTTACTTAATTTATTGGATATGATGAAGAAGAAAGCGGCATTAAAGACGGATGAAATCCTCGTTCCCTCTGCTCTAATGACTCATATGCAGCAGACTACATGAGTGATTACAGCAGAGTGAGATGATTAATGGTATCAGCTGACCTCTATAAGGTTTCTAAATGTGAGCTCCACACCTTGTTAGCCGCAGACAGTCTGGACTCTCCTGTACCGCCCCCCCTGTGAGACACTTTTGTCACATAATAAATAACTCAACCTTTAATTGTGATGAAACCTTCTTCTTAAAGACTCATTATCATGCAAACGTACACTCACTTTAATGATTAACATAGCTGTTCTATTTAGAGCAGATGATGCATTTTCCTAAAAGTTACTTACACTCCAAACAATGATAAATTTCACGTTACACACTGTAAAAAATGTAGCTGAACTTTAGATAGAAAAGTTAGATTCTGGGCTGCCTTATAATTTTAAGTAGCATGAAATTGAGAAAATAAGTTAAGATTAATTTGTGTTAATTCAAAACGAAACAAAAAATAACTTGTAATCTTGATTTAACTTGCTTTGTTTCTCCACACAGTGTTTCCTTCCTAAAGTTAGCCAGGGACCCTCTAGCTGTGAGCCGACAGTAGTAACCACTGCTCTATATACATAGTTGCCACTGTAACTTTGCTAAATGTTGCTTAGTGCTGTGCTCATGATGGATTAACGTTTGGTCTTTGACCTGCTTTTTGTGAAAAGTCTCGAGATTTCTTATGAATTGGCGCTATACAAATAAAGATTGATTTTTTGATTGTTTGATGGATTGATAGGCTGTAGGTTCCGAACTATATAGGTTGGAAAAGTTAACATAAATTGAGATGACATGAACACAAAATATTGAGTTATCACAACATTTACAATAACTTCTAGTTCCACTGACAATGAATTTGAAGTTAGCATGACTAATCGTTTTTACAGTGTAATAATGACAACTGCTTGGACAAATAGATTGAGTTACTATTTGTCTTTAATTTCTTCAAAAATATTTTTTTAAATGCTAAAACAGTTGGGAACGTCTGTTTTTTGGTTATATTTGTTGTGACTTGTGATTGGAGAGAAGTCATGAAAGAGCATTTGAGTACATTTTGTCTCTTTTTTAATTTTCACTATTTTAGCTTTCTTCGTTGAAGATGGAAAAATCTGAATTTGTGTTTGCATTTATTTTTTTTATTTTTTTTTAATGTTAACGTATGTCCTGGCTGATTATAAGATTCAAAAGATATCTTAAGGAAACAGAAGAAAACAAAGATGAAGATCACCCAAATACAAAAATAGAAAACTCTCAAACTTTTATACAAAACAGTAAAATATTTATTGTTCACAACAACATGAAAAGTAGGAAATTAATCAGCATAAATACCATTTCATGTTGGAATAATACAACATTACATTAACTGTCAGAATTAAATATGTCTCATTGGGTTATAATAGCATGTATAGAATAAATGGGAATTTACATTACATATTTACAATCTCATGTACAGAATAAAAGCTGCTTGTCCTCACAAAGAGGATCCCTTATCTCTTCTTGTTGCATATGCAGCTGCTGTTTGGTGGCAATATATCCAACAACAAATAGTCCCTCACAGGACTTGATAAACCGGCCTTGATCCGGGGCTCTCCGGTGTGCACGGCTGCGAGTCAGAGCTGCCGGGGGAGTAGGTGGACGCCATGTCTCGCATAGCCGCCGGGCCGCAGCTGGACCCCACCGAGGACAGACGGTCAACGATGCTGGAGAGGCACTGCAGACTGGAGGCTCCGACCGACTTATCGCCCAAACTGTCTGAAAAATGAAGAAAAAGACGGGATCAGTCTGGATTCAAAATGCAGTGATAGAAAAGTATCATAAAATAAGACAAAAGTTTACGAAAGAATGCAACTTTATATTTTATGGGTTTTTATTCAGTTTTAATATGCTAGAATGCTGGTATAATAGCAGGTGAAATAAGACAATTTAAATATCTACCATCCAACTTTTTAGAGTGCAATGTATGCATGTATGCAGTCATATTCATATCAAGCTGTTTTTTTGCTGGAAAAAGGTCTTACCATTCTTTGCATATGAATAAGTGTTGCTGTAGTTTGCATTCAGCTGTTGCCACAACGGACTGTTGCTGTCTGTCTGCAAGGAAAAGAAAAATTAAATTTAACCTTGAATTCCTGCGAAACAGCACTGAAAAAAAAAACCCTGCGAAAAGACATTAACTTTTATGTTTTTGGAAAAGAAAGACAAAAACTAAGGGAAAGGTAGGAGCATTAAAAAAAAAAAGACAAAAACAACCCAGTGCCCTTCATGTTTGTCTCCACAGACTAATAAATCCTGAATTCCAAAGTTATGGGGCCTTCTTTATTTCACATGCACCTTAAAGCTAAAGTGGCAGTGTGTGTGTGTGTGTGTGTGTGTGTGTGTGTGTGTGTGTGTGTGTGTGTGTGTGTGCGCGCGCTCCCCTTCCCCTGCCCGCTCCGCTCCGAGCGTGGCCAATCGATTGTATCAGTGGAAGCAACACCAGTTTGTGCAAGATGACACTTTCTCTGAGTAAATCTGCAGAAAATCCTGGCAGCGGTGCAGAACATGCAGGCAGGATGGAATGCAGAAACGCACCCCGGTTTTCCCTGCCAGACTTCGGCAAGGTGGATTTAGTTTGGTTTATTAGGGGGGCTATAAAATATCCGGTGGTGGGAAAGCCATTACTGCATCTAGAATGATAAGTTTCTATTGTTTCAGTGGATACGCTGTCACCTTCAGACTGTTCTCAAAAGCAACTAATTCATCCTGACTGGTAATAAGAAGCGATACGCGCAGAGGGCAGAGATGCATGTAAGACTGCAGAATAGATGTTTGCATTAAAGAATTACAGGAGCGTATGACATGCATGGCAAAGCAGGGTAATTGAGGTTGCAAGGCTAGGCAAGCTTATTTGATTGAAAAAAGAAAATCAAATAAGAAATCCTGTTTCTGTTATGAAAAGATATAATGAGAAATGTAGAGCTGTTTGAGGCTGAATTGAAAGATTCTAGAGATCAAAAGGTGAAGTTTCTACAAGGTAAAGTCCTGTCTTGCATGCGGTTGTGGTTCTTTCTCTGCAGGGACCCTTACGATTCTGTAAACCCCGATGTTTAAATTATGAAATTTAGATGTGGATCTTACCATGCCGTCCGAGCAGTTGGACAGTGGGCTCCCCGGCTCGGAGCTGCTCTCTCCGGGTAGGCCGTAGTAGTTCTCCACCTGCTCTCTTAGCAGATCCTGCAGGCTCTCGATGTATTGGATGGCGTTGCGGAGGATCTCAACCTTGGGCAGCCGTTGGCTCGGGTTGGCCGAGGTGCAGCGCCTCAAAGCCTCAAACGCGTGGTTCACCTTCTTCAGCCGCCTGCGCTCCCGCATCGTCGCGGCTCGCCTGCGGTCCGTAAAGTTGGACTTGCGCTTGCAGGCTTTGCAGGCCCATTGGAGGCAGTGTCCTGGCTGGTGGGGCGCTCCGGGAACCCTGACATGCTCGTCCTCCTCGGAGCCGGTGAGCTCCCCGCCGTGGCCGAACTCCAGGCTGTCCGGCGACGAAGCGCATGCTCGGTCATAGTAGACCTGGGATGGTGAGAAGACATCCATTGCTTGTTGGGGTTAGAATGGAGACAGAGATGGACGCAGAGGAAGAAAGGAGTGTGTTAAGAGGAGACCTCTGAGTGATATGAGGGGTCTGTTGCCCCGGGGGCCCCTTATATGCCCCCAGGCCAGAGCCCAGGGCCCACATTGGCCAGCTCTAATTACCATGGCCCATTGGCCCAGCCAGAAGGCAGGCTGGGGTTAGCCCAGCTCCCTCCCTGCCCCATCTCACCCCCCAGTACCCTGCAGAGTTTCCCACATCTGCACTTACTGGTGTTTTCCTACTCATCACCTCCCATCTCGCCTTCCAAAAACCTTCCTCCTGCAAGGCCATGATGAATACGATGTTTGGGAATGTTTCATGAGTGTGGGGGAACATTTGTAGGTTTACCCATCACATTACCCTTTTTTTGTTAAAAAGTCGACACAAGTTCTTCTTTCCACTTGATTTATCTCTGACTGACCTCCAGGCGTCGTGTCAAAGCTGGACGTGAAAGTGACACTCAAATATGAGGACATAAATATCAAAGAGAGCGTGTTTTGTTTGGTCAAACTGTGCAGAAAAGTAGGGCCACCACTTGTAGGAATATGTGGGCCAATTTTTTCCGCTGCAGACAGCAGCGTTGCAGATGCAGCCCAGCTGCAAAGGAAGGTGTAACATTTCAAACCCTGTGAATTTCGCATTACAATGGTAAGCCCCCTCTAAACACCCCGAGATCATCACTGAAGGTGCTGCAAATGAGAGGATCCCTGTTTGCCAGAGCTCATTAAAACACTCATTACACAATTGACACCGCTGCACAATTCCCTGCACCACTCTGCCTCGGAGGGCCAAATTTTGACCATTAAAAGTTATTGACACAAGACAAGTACTTCAATCCAGCAGAGAACAGATGGTCATTATGGTGCAGGAGTTTCTATTCAAGGGAAGTATACTTCAGGGGCTTCAAGCTAGGAGGAAGGCAAAGGTGTTTACAGTGCAGACAACACAGACTGACTTTCATTTCATCCTTTTCCAACAAAGTCTTAAAGTTAAAGTTAAATCATATTTAGATGTTTTAGACTTTTTGTTAAGTGCCACTTTTTTCATTTTGTACAGAGATTCTGCCTCACAACAGATGGGCATAATGGTGCAGTAGTTTTCACACAAGTAGAGGACTTGATTGGGTAAAGCAAAGGGAAATTAAAAGTTTTTTGCAGTGCAGAAATCCCACCTCCATTTTGACCCCCCCTCCCTATTTTTCTTACAGGATGAGAGTACAAATGAAGCACAGAATTAAAAGATTTTTGCATTTTTTTTTTTACAGTGAAAATCAAAATATAAGGATTTTTTTGGGACTTGAAACAAACATTTGGCTTCTTAACAGAGAAAATCAAACGATACAATTATTATTCAAAGTAATACATGTTTTTTTTTAATTTAAATAAATATGCTGTCTTTTCAGGTCTCAGATTTAAAAGGCTTTCATTAAAGAGGAGAACAAAGTAGGTAACAGTGCAAAAGCCTGATTAGCATATTAAAATAAAGCGGTTTGAAATGTAAAATTTTTACAGTGTAACTCAATCCATATTGAGATGTTGGGGCTTTTATGAAGTGTCATTTTGCCTCAGTCTGTTTCATTACAAGACTTTTCCCCATAATTACACATGGGGACATTTTACACTGCACTGGAGTGAATTTGAAATGCTTCAGAAGACACACATTGTCAGACTGAAATCAGACTTTTTAACGAGCAACCCGGAGCAGTTTAGGTAATTGTGTTGTTGACAGCTTACAAGGCTACAATGCGGATATTTCTCACAATGTGTCAAAGCGTTTGGCGAGCCCCCCCGACTCTGGGAACAGCGCGCACCTAAGAAAACAGCGTGCGGGGACCTGCTGCCTCTGAATTGCAGTCCGAGTTTGGATTAGGCACAGCTGAAGAAGACATCGCGCATGTAGCTGCTGAGAAGATCAAAGGCTGTTTGACGTGGACGATGAGAAAACCTGCTATCAACAGATAGATTATCAAGGCTGGAGATAGATTTACGCAGCACATGGTTGTATTAGCGTGGGTTTTTTTTTTTTTTTTTTTTTTACTTTTTACGCACAGTCCGGCGCAGTGATCCGTGCGCGCACTGCTGGTCTCTTGGGAACACTCTGAGTTTGCTTTTCTGTTGTTCTCAGGGGTCAGAGACAGAGTTAAGTGAAGGGCAGGGGGTGATCCTTTATGTGCATCTCCCTCACGTCTGAAAACCTTATTTCTTCTAAACGGCCTCATGCTTTAACTTTATGTGCTGACTGTTTGGTGCAACACAAGCCTCACTGACACAGCCGATTTATCACGAACATTCCTGCAAAAAAAAACCAAAAAAAAAACCCTGAAGCTCCTGTGAGTGAAATTGAAGCCTTAATTAATTACTTTGTGGAGTTTCACTACAAAACTGATGTTGGTGAAATTAACATCAATACAATTTTATAACTCACAAAATACAAAGTCAGTTTCACACAAGGAAATATCTATGAATCAAGTTAAACAAAACATATTTAAAGCTGAAGTGATTATTGTTTAAAACACCATTTCCCATATTACCATGAAAAAGTATGCTGACCTATGAGGGCCATAAACCTTACAGAGTATATGTTTTTAAAGACTAAGACAATACAAATAGAATGACAGTATAAATAAGTTTAAATTAAAACGATCACTTAGAGTTTGAGGAAAGACACACCCACAATCCAATTGATTGACAGCTTGGATCTATAAAGGGAAGGCAACAAAATAGAAGAGAATAAGGCAAAGAAAGCAATATATATATCCACCTATCTATCTAAACTAGGGCTGTCAGCATTAACTAGTTAGTTGTGATGAAATTATTGCTTTCTTTTTTGATAAAAAATGTAAATAAATCAATAACATAACATACTGTGTCCATATTTATTGTCTTTGTCTATTTTAGATTGATTCCATTGAACACCGCTTTAAAGACTCCATACTAAGGTCCATTTTTAACTCGGCCGCAAAATTGGCTTTAAACCATTTTGAGTGGCACCAGCATTTGTTTGGCAGCGAGCAGACTGAGGTGAACTGCAAGACGTCTCTGCAGTGAATCCTTTTCCTCGCAGGATATTCAAGTTGAAGTCTGGATAAATCGGAGCGGTCAACCCCTTCAAGCTCACCTTTCATCAGCTATAGGATTTTTAAAACACTGCCTTCACAGCCACATGAGGATTATATGGTGTCATCAGTAACACAGAGACCCCTGTAAAGTCAGAGCAGAGAGCCAGGGTGCTTTACAGAAGATGGTAAGGACCAAAAACACAACAGAAAAAGGGACTCTTAAACTACAAAATAAAGGTTCATATACAAAATAAACAAAATAATTGAATCTCAGGCTGTATAATAAGTTGAACCAAAAAGGCCTTTTTTTCCACCACAAACTGTGATTGTTGCTATTTCTGCGTAAATTAAGTCATTACCAAACAGACAGTCAATTAACAGATACCCCTGGAGCTGCAGAAAGTATCGCAGTAAAGCTGCTATCAGATGGAGTGAGCACGCAGGAGACCATTAAAATCACATTACTGTTTCAGGATATTATGTTTCCGTCTGCTTTCAGGATATTTGGTCAAAGATATGAATAGCTCTGTTGAAAACAGCCACATAAGAGCCCCGGATTACTGCCTTTATTTTTTTATTTTTTTTTAGGTCTGTGGAGGAACAAGAGCTCATATCCTTTACTTCAATAACAGCAGTAATACAAACTCTCTCCTTGCAGCTTTTTTTTTATAAGCAGGCCAAGATTTGAGACAAAAATGGAGGAAGTTAAGGAAGTCTGCATCCATGTATTTACTTTAAAACCTTTAAAAAAAAAAAGCTTTCGTTGCTGGATTGTTCCAACAGGGTCTTTATATTCTGGTAAACCTGAGACCTGCGACATGTTGCACATACATAGTTTGTTAGTTTGTGCATGCCTGAGAAATGATGCAGATTCCCAGAGGTCAGCCAGGGCTCTGTGTCATCCACAGAGATCTGAGGAAGAGCAACACCCCCCCCCCCCCAACATCATCAACAAACGCCCCCTCCCTCTCATGTCAATACACCACAAACAAGACTCAATGGATTTACATACCGTGAGCATCACGTCACTGTTTTATTAGCTGGCTTGTAAACACTTTGCTGAAGCAGGCGATGATGAATTCAGGGCTAATGACTCACATAACTTCATCATCCCAGCGGGGTTTGCGCTCAGGGCCGAGTGCCCAAAGTTTCCATGTCTGATCATATGCGAGGAGAGGGGAGGCTTGCCGTGTTTGGCGGGGGGCTCGAGTTACTGTTGCGTTATCGGGTCTTGAAAAGAACGGGCAACTTGGTTAATCGTGAACTATTTCAGAGAAGTTGAACAAGTTTTATAGACTTCTAACAGTGGTGAATGCTTCATTTTGACCTCTATTGTGTAAAAACATGTTAAAGCAGGCAGGAAACCTTTGTTCCTGGAGTGAGAGTTTAAAGATTCTTAAAGTCACATAGCTGAATATAACATCTAATTTACATAAAGTTAGCATATACAAAGTATTAGAAATGACGTTCAATCTAAAATTCATGTCATCTTACTTTCTGTAAACTTTTCTGATATTGTGTAGGAATTGGTCGTGGTTGAGCTCAAATCTGACAACGTAGATCAAGGGCAGCTAGTTTTGCTATTTATGCCAACGGTTAGCATTGTTAGCGAGCTAAGTATGAAAGCAGAAGACGTTGTTTATCGGCATCCAATAGTGCATAGTGGCTGCAGAGGTCTACTGCTATTACACTCTACAATTTAGCACTAGCTAACACTTCTAAGGCAACTTTAGCTTTGCACGAACGAGAGAAACATTTACAATTTTGGTAAATCTCAGCTTATAGCATACAGTGCTAGCATAGCATTGCATACTGCTAACTTTTGCAGATGCTTAATGAGACACTTAATTTGATTAATTTTAAACTTTTACCATTTCAAAGCTGATATCCAGAGTCTTGGACATTACAGAGACAATTGGTGCCTCTAAAATGGCAAATTTTCCTGAATGTCCTTCGAAGAATAAGGAATACAGTGGTTTTGAGTATTGCAAAAGTAGCTTTTTATTTTCTTAGTAAGTTATGTACAAATACTTAAACACAATATCAGCCTTCTCAAAGAGTTCCTGT
The DNA here is from genome assembly GCF_963584025.1 of Labrus mixtus. Classification (NCBI taxonomy): domain Eukaryota; kingdom Metazoa; phylum Chordata; class Actinopteri; order Labriformes; family Labridae; genus Labrus; species Labrus mixtus. Next base: position 16,518,596 of record NC_083633.1, on the reverse strand, counting down.
GCTTCTGAATATAAAATAAATAAATCTAGAAATCACATCGTTATAAAATATGTACAAATTTGTTGCTTCTGCTGTAAAAATGAAGACACATGGAAAGCAGAACAGCTTAATAAATAGTGGAAATACCTTTCAGATAATAATGGAAATTTTAAATTTTAAATTAAGTCAAAATCTTCACTATTGATGTTTCAGTTTTCTGAGATGTCCTCGCTGATTTTGGCTTTATCGTCGTTGCTGATGCTGTCCACAATGGATGACAGGCGTAGGAGGCTTGAGGATCCCGTACTCTCACCGTTTACTGAAAAGGGAAAAAAATACAACTTAGTTCATTCTCTATACACTTTTTCCAGTTTCCTCCACCCTCAGGATGAAAAGCTCAAATGCTGTTATAATGATGTACAAATTAGTTTTGAGGCTGCGAGCTATATTAATGTTTAGAGAATTAAATCGTTATGATTTCACTGCTTCCCGACAAGTCAGCAACAAAGAGGACAAAGGAAAGTGAAAATCTGAAGCGAGGCCACATTTCAAGGTATAAAAAGACATTTGATAAACCCATTATCTATGATTAGACAAAAGCTAATGCTAGCATTCAACCATTCTCTTTCAAACATAAACATTAGCTAGATATTCAAGCTGTTCCTAATTGCACCAACAGCAAACAATGTTGTTAGCCAGGAAGTGGTTGAATGCTAACCCTTAAATCAACACTTGCAACTTGAAACACACAGCAAAACAAGAAAAACAGGGGACGAATTTAGCATTTAACCTTTTAGAAGTTAGCATTACTCTCGTGTAATTACTGTTAGATGCCATTGTTTGAACCATTCCTATCTTCTTTTAAACCACAAGAAAAAACTAACAGTAGCTAGGAATTGGTTGCTAACATGCTAGTGCTTGTGAGTTAGTATTGAATGTCTTGAGATAGCTTGACATTTTGGTCTAATGGCCATTCCAGTTTTTACTGTCCAATTTCTTTTTGGTTGCTGAAATCCATCAAGAAGTGGTGAAATTATTTGACATATTTCCCTTCTATCATCAAAGACATTTACGTGTGTTTCACTGTCTATTGTAAGAAGTCTGATGGACGCACCTTCTCTCTGGTTCACAATGGCTGCAGTGGAATGATCAGCAGAGGTCGGCCAGGACTCCGAGGACTTTTTCCACTGGTAATCATGACCGGACACCTACAATAACACACGTCGAATAACATCCATTACATGCAATTCATGGTTAAATATTAAGACAAAGCGATGCTTCATCAAATGGTAGGATCATCTAGAATCAGTGCTCATATTATTCGCAGACATAAAAAGGAAACAGAGCAAACTGTTACAAAGGTTGGGAAAGTAATTGAAGGACTATCTAAAATAGAAAAGATGGTCAACATTAGTAGCAGTAGTGTTGGTATTAATAGTTTCATACGTATTTAGAATTACACTGTAAGTTCCAAAAGACACAAGTTGTAAATGTATCACTATGTCATTACAAGCAACACAGAACTATTAGGAATATTACAGCCATCTTTAGACATTATCAAGTCATCTAAATACCACTGGCACACTAGAAAAAGACTCATAAGGAGGATCATGGGAATACTAGGACATGTGTTTTCCGGACATGTGGTATCCAATGACAGCTTACACTGTGTCCTTTAGCGTCAAAGTTGTGTGAAGATCCATTTTGCATTTTCTCTTGCTCATCCAGAGTCTGCAGCAAGTCCTGCAGCCTCTCGATGTAGCTGATGGCACTGCGTAAAATCTCCACTTTAGGTAGCCTCTGGTTGGGGTTGGCAACCGTCTTTCTCTTCAGCGCCTCGAAGGCCTCGTTGATCTTCTTCAGCCTCCTCCTCTCCCTCAACGTGGCCGCCTTGCGTCTGTCCGTGGGCGCTGACTTCCTCTTGCAGATCTTGCAGGCCCACATGAGGCACTGGCCCTCGCAGTGCGAACGGAGACCCGGGGGTGCGAGGACGTGCTCCTCCCCGCTGCTCTCTCCCCCGGTCTCAGATGGAATATTATCCTCATTTAGCGGGCTGTCGTTGCCGTTGTAAAGCGGAGACACCCCCGCCATGTCCAGGTGCTGCAGTGGTCCATGATCGCCGTCTTCCAAATAGCGCAAATCATTGAAAAGATAAGTGTTGGTCTCAAAAAAGTCCATCATATTGTGGCGCCCCTCTCTCTGTTTTGACAGTGGGACTCTGTGGCATTTAAACAGAGCAGCAGGGACACAAGTCACCAGGATTATATATAGAATGTGAAACTCTATCCAACACTTGGGCTGTCACACCGCATCAAGGATCTTTTTTTTCAATGGCTCTTTACAACCTGTCTGACTTTAATGTAGGAAATGTACGTACACACATACATATATTAAGAGCTCCAGAAGCTATTGAAATGTCACCTCAGGTTTCATGACAGGTGCTTTAAATATCTGCAGCCGGAAAACAATATAGCAACACAGAGATATTTGCTATAGTGCTGCCACTAAGGAAGGAAAGTGAAAGACATTATGATGTTGTTCCAAAGTTGACAAGGCACAGCCGAATGTTAAAGGTGGTATTGGTGCCATTTTACACACTTAAACACAATCATGTATATCTTCATGGGGAATAACCTGATTTAAATATGAATTAAGTTTGCTGTTAGAAATATAAAGTTTTTTGTAAGTTACCTCCTTTCAGCTTGTTATTGGATCTTCTTCCAGTTGACCTTTTAAGTCACATACCAAACAATCAACAAACAAGTTAGCGAGCGTAGTTGTTGTTGTATATCCGACAGTGAAAACATGGATAACTTAACAGATCTGCATATCTTGTACCGAGGCCAGTTTGAGTCTGATAGAGGTGTATACATGCCAGAGTCAATCGCCCACCAGCTGCATTATCTAGATGTGTGTTAGTCTGACTAACAGTCTCTATAACATGACTTGAGTGTAGTAAAAACGACACGTTATTGTGAAGTGTATCGATTCCATGTTTACTGCTAATAGTATTTCCGACACCCTGACAAATGATGTAAAGCACCCGTGACTCTCAGCCTTCCACAACATCGTAACAGAACCCTGGGTTGGGCAAGGGGGGGGAGGGGAGGGGAGGGAGATGGGGGTGGGTGGGCATCCGCAGGGTAAAAGTAAAACCCTCAGTCATACAAAAATAGGATTCCCTCATATTCACTCCTGTGACGATTCCAATTGTGGACCTTTCAAGGTTGCAGCAGAAATGCCCGAGGCTATATATCACCTCCTCACCGGCTTTAATCTCCTTTATGAATCTGAGATGAATGTGCCACGTTTCTATTTATAACCTCCCACGCATGTGCTTCTCAAAGCTGTTTTGACTCTGCACATTCCGGTCGATCTATGTTGGGATTTCTAACAGGTTACAACTGAACATACCATTCCCCAGCGGCTACACCAAGGCAAACACATTGTAAACTATGCACAGCATTGTATGGTCTGTGTATGGGAGAGGAAAAATACCCTGTAAGCATGACACAGCTTTACTTAAAAAAAAATAGCAAAACACATTGAGCATGGGTTTATGCTTCATTGCTAAGTAATATAGGCAATAAATAAGGATACATTTTTGGGGTTGCTGCTCATACTCTAGGATTAACTTGTCATTTTAGGTAACATTTCTACAATCAGCAGTTAAATTCTGCATTAGCGCTGAAATTGATCTGTAAACACAAGCACACTGGCATAGTATCACCTTTTAATTGAATATGTCTAGCTTGTTAAAAGATAATGGCTTATTTACCCATTTAAGTAGATAAGCACAACATTAGCATTCGTTCCACATCATGTTTTTGTCCATCTTAGTAATGTTGATCTACTTTTCTCTCCACCTCCATGTACCTGCTCGTTCTCCAAGCAGACAGAGGTAGAGAATATGTTAAAGAAGATCACTGAACAAAAGCAAAAGAATGCTGCAGTGCAATGCACAAACTATATTTTTCTGAAACAGCTCATACACTCAAATGAAAACTTTAATTCAAACTCTATTTGGTCTTAATAACTAGGCTACACTCTTGAGAAGACTGGAGTCGTGTCCCTGCTGTTCACCAGTGGTGCATTCACTCCCCGGGGCTACTGTGCATCCTGAACTGGACCGTAAATTCCCGTCAGTGTCAAGGGGTTGACGCTTCAGCTGTCAGGGAGAATCATGGGATTGCCTGAGTAGAAACTCAAACTGGAGGATCTGGCCTCTCAGGCGAGGAGGTGGAGTCAGGATGGACTGTGGGAAGTGTAAATCTGTCCAGAATCCAAAGAGGCTTGGAGTCAACAGCTCTGCTGACTTAAATTTGAATTTAAAAACGATGAAAACTTGCACAGGACTATTTCAATAAGCTGACACATTGAAGCCGTTTCGGTCACATTACTAAATAAAAAGGACGTTGTACAAACACAAGGCCAAAGATCTCTTACTCCTGTGTGGTCCCGTTATTCAAAAGGTTTTAGTCTAATGGAAGTAGTAAAAATCCATAGTTCTACTCAAGGTAATGAAATGTGGTTTTCCTTTTGTCACCTGTAAAAACCCCAAACCAGGGAACTCCAAGGAAACACCATGTCAGAGAGTGACTTCAGTGACAAGTGGATAGAGTTTAAAATGCATCATGTGAAAAATTGTGTTGTGATACCACATGATTTGAGTCGGGTCAATAGCAGGTTTTTCATAGTGTTAGTCATAAAGTCCAATCAGTGTGTCTCAATGGTCAGTGCCCTATTTAACCAATAAATGTAATCATAAGCTAGTTGGGGACTCATGTACTTTCTGTTGTTTATCTGATACCATCTTAAATGTCCTTACAGTTTGATAAAATCGAAACCTTGCAAGCCAGCAGGTTCATGTTGTCTTACACGTCGTGACCATGTGTTTTATCTCTCTCCAGCGAGTGTTAGAAAGGGGATCCAGTTAGGACCAGTGCTGACATGAAGGTCACAAACAGAACTGATAATGAACATGAACTGTAGGACCTCGTCTTTCTCCGCCCCACATCACACACCTCTTACCACCCCCACCTCCGCCCGAGCTTAACTGCACCTCCTGCCTCGGACAGGCTACACACACTCATTGGGCTGTTTTAGAGGAAACTCTAATCCCTGTGACCGACGCACCGTATATAACCCTGTTCCACACCTGGGATATGAATTAGCCTATCAAGGGTTAAGTACTCTAGTCATGGGCCCGATGACAATGCCTCACCTGGGGTCTCAACACTTTGACCTTAAGGGTCGCCCGGTCCTGACTCAAACAGAGGCTGGTGGAAAAGAGTGTTCATATCTCAATGAAGTCGTGTATTTTAATAGTGGTGCTGTGTTAGGACATTATTGATGAATGTTACATCAAGAGATCTGTCCAAAAGAAAAATGAAACGTGGATGGGTCTTTTCTATGCTTTTTTGTTGTCGTTTCGATTTTCCCTCTGTCAGTGTGATAAATACATACTTAATTAAGATGTTTTAAAAGTAATAATTCAAATCTATAAAGAAAATAATAATTGGTGTCATACACTACCAGCCATGTGCTGCAGAGGCCAATAAAAGATGCAACAGGTGGTTACAATGAGCAGTAAATTCCTCCTCTTCAGCTACACTGCTTATTAGCCGGTTTCATTACCAGCCAGAAATAACTTCAGATGTCAAACCAGTTCAGGCAATTATTAGAAGAAGTAATCTTCCTCAGCAGGACTGTCGTTCTCTTGCAAAATCCATTTAAATTACAAAGATTACTTTGCAATGAGTAAGGCGAGTAATAACATGCCACTTACCTAAAACTTAGGTGACCTGGAAATGTAATTTCCTTTTTTTCTTGCCACATGGGAGAACTGTCAGTTAAGTTTATGGAGAGAGTATGTTTGGGGGGTCTTGACACAAAAAAAGGACAATTTATTTTACAGCCTGGTTGGGCAGGTTGCCCAAGTGCCAGCTTTCTTTTGCAGTTCCACACACTATGTTTACAAAAAGTGCATTGGTAGTTAAAGCTGTGTAACATTCATGATGTGGAGTAATACAGCTTTAGGCCTATATGCACTGACTCATAGGCATAAAATCCCTTCATGCACATGGCAGGAGGAGTGCCAGTCAAGGCTAATGTCTTGCACAAACAATGGCTCCAAAAGCTCAGAGAGAGTCAGGAGCGGTAACCAGTATGATACCATCTCCCATCGAAAAACAGAGCTAATCTTTTTGGCCTGGCTCCCTCGAACGAACAGACCAGACTCAACAGTGGTCAAACAAAGCGGGGAGTAAACTGTCTCTGGAGCTAAGCTAACAGACGGCTTGTCTCACTCCTGCTCTGAGCTGCGGGTTAGACGGGTGGGTTTGGGTTTCAAAGGCGGGAGGGGGAAAGCAACGCTGATGGCATCTGCCTTCTCTCTGGTGGACGACACAGGGATTCAGTTCAAAGGCCGGGCCGGCTGAAGTACATCAATTAGCGAGGGGAAAGAGCTTGCTAGGTTGCCCATTTGCTAGCTAACTCTCTATGACCTCAGAGAATTGCACTATGAGGCACGATGTAAGAGTGTTGCACCCTGGTTTGACAATGTCAATACCGCCTTGCAAATGGACTGGTACTGATGGACTGGCTTAAAGGTTTGTCCACACACATTGGTGCAAAGAATAATAACTCGTAACAACAACTAGCTAAAAGGGCTAGCGGGTCTTACCAGCTGTTCTGATCTATTTTGTTTCTGCCATTTTTTCAACGGGTCTCCCCTGTAACAAACACGAAGAAAAGGCTTATCACCAGACAGCCGATGGTGATTTAGTTGGCAGTGATCTGAAGGTCCCTCCTGATTGATTCTGTCCTCGTTCAGGAGAGTGATGGATTAGATTAGCTGTTGGGTATAGTGTGTGTGCGTTTGGTGTTGTATCCTTGTCTGACTTCCAGACAGATCCACTGACTGGGACTTAGAGGGGGCACTGGCCTTGACCCGGCTGCAGACGATAGCAGACCTCTAGTCTGGCCGGTGAGGTGAGACGTTAACCCCATTGCCCTCTGCCTGGCCCTCTGCCTCTCACTCTGGCTCTTATTCATGTACTCTCTGACAAGTGCCTCAAATCGCATGGTAATATGTGTGAGAGGCATTCTTCTAAAGTGACTGTTATTGCAAAAAAAGTGTGTGAAAATGGAATCAAAATCAAAATGAAGAGAGGCAGTCATATTTGCTTTGATGTCGCCGCCTGTAAACGATATGGTGGAACATCGCTATCATTAATATCACACCGCCTTCGCCTTTGGGAGTCGGGGGGGGGGGGGGGGGGGGGGGATGTAGCCAGTGATAACACCAAAATCCAATCATCAGCAAGTGTGACTGTAGCCTTGGCAACCCCAGTGACAATGATCCCCCAATATTAGTTTTTCCTGAAGTGTCTGAGCCTAGAACAAAGCGTGTTTTGTTACAATGAAAATTGGACTCTTGAATATCAACAAGAGCTGACTTTTATTTTTGCAGGAGAAAGGGGGATAAGGTGCCCGGCTCCAAGAGAAACTAATAGGATATTGATGAATGTGAGTGTTGACGAGTGGGAAGAGGGGCACTGCTGCGCTGTATAATTGGTTATATAGGGTCTATCATTAAAACAACAGATAGCAAAGGGTACTGAAGCTTTGGCTGGATGCAGGCAATAATATGATAGCCATAAAGCCTCGGTGGGTAAACAGCACAGTCATGTCTGGCTCAGCCATTATGGAGTTCTTGTCAACCAAAACCAAAGTTTTATCCTTTTGATTTACAAATGTAGTCAATAGGAACCTTCTTCAAAGGGCCTATAATCCAAAATAAACAGAATTTAAAATGGGCTTTGCAAGTGCCTTTAAACTTTTAAGATCCCCCTTGGTGTCTTGGTCATTACTCAAGTCACAACATTTTGATGACTGACTGTTCTAAACCTACATCAAGCTCAAACGCTAAATAAAAATGTCTTCTTGGGATGTTTCATGTCTGTGTAAATGTATTGATCAGACAGAAAAAAATATCACCTTGGGAAAACTAGCTCTGAAAGTCTTCATAAATTGTGACACTATTGGAGGAAGCAATCATCTGCTCATTCCAAACATTACTTGAAGTTTCCATTTGGTTGCAGCCCATTGTTTTCCATTATGGAACTGTTTATCAAATCAAATGAAATATAGGACATGTCATCCCCATATAAGGATAATGGATGATAAACTAAGTGGACATTCATTCATCTAATTTTGAAGCATGTGTTCATTGAACTTCATTGTTGGGAGATCAATAGAACATCTTTCTTATTTTCAGTTTGCTCTCATTTTGAATCAATCCCGTTGAAAGAGCCTGCAATTTGGGAAATCAGTTGTGGCCTTTACTTGGATTTCCAAGGTAAACGTACTTAAAATGAATGTCTGAAATGTTGCATTGTATAACTGCTCCAAAATAAAGACATTTATGGTTCCATTTTACTTCAGCTTTGCAAGATATTTGCTTTTTCTTTTCCCAGAATCTTTATAATTCCCGAAGGTCTTCTTTACTATTTTAAAGACCGTCTTATGAAACTGCTCTTCAAAGCGATCAAACACTGAGGCATGTTCTCCGGAAATCATGAATATTGATGACGAATCAAAGTGGAAACCCAAAAGCTTTTTTAAAAATGCACAAAATGTGAATAAATCTCTTTCGCTCAAGCCGCACCCCTTTTTTAAATCCATATTTTTAAGACATGAAACACCTCTAAGTTCTTTTATTAAAGAAATCAATTTTTAATAATACATCTCCACGATCTACATTACATGTTAAATCGCCCCTAAGTAATGGAAATCCTCTTGACTCTTCATTCGAATATTTATGAGTCTGACTTAGCTGAAAGCAATAAATGTAATTTGATTTACAATTTATCCCTATAATGTTGACAAATGGGCTTAACGCTTTGTCCATCCATACGTGTGTGGCCCACAAAATGTAAGAGAACCCTGAGATTCCAACTTTTGACACTCGCATGAATTATCCTCAACAGGTTGCTCTCCACACCCAAGACCCTCTTGACTACCATTACTGTCTAAACACAGGGGAGGGTAATTTAGCATTGTTGATGGGGTGTGTGTGTCCATGCCACTTAAAGCATGTGTGTTCTTTTTTTTTTAATATACACGTGGGCAGCATCGCAGAGTATTCAGAAGGTGTGAGGTTGTTGGAACAAAGAGCTAACAGAGTATCGACCGTCCTATCTGCTGTGCCACATGTGCACACTCACGCAGACACAAACACACAGAGTCTGAAACAATACCTTGCACGTCGGTTGCGTCACTCTGGAGGTTATCGCCACCTGTTTGATACAATAAAAAATCTAGTGTTACTGTTGTGGAAGTTATTGCAGATGGAGTTTCATTGTGTGGGTGTAATAGTAGTGCAGGTGCATGCAGGGAAATGGTCAGGGGATGTTATATTATTGATAGGGAAACATCAGTCTGCACCTTTTCTTTTTTTACATCGTCTCATGGAGTCCTTATTTGAGACAGTGTTTTTGCAGAGAAGAAACTTTACTGGAGGACATGTCTCACCTCTTGAAATACGACAGCTTGGTCTGATTCCCTTTGCTTCAAAATCTGAGAATCTCGGTCTCTAAGTCCAGTCATTACCATACAACATCCAGATGATTTAACATGCTATCAAATGTTTCACAAGATCTTAGGCATACAGAAATCATAATTAATCAGACACATATTTAATACCTACTTTTTCAAGTTTACAACTTAAAAGGTGGGCTGTGTCCTTTATATGCTCTTGTGACCAATATGCTAGTAAAATAAGCTGAGACATGGGCAGCAAGTGTAGCTGCCATCATCCTCACCCACTGCACTCGACCTCTTGCAATTGATAATCCAGACTTCACATACAGTACATCTGTTTGAACAATAGGGCTATTCTGTTGTCTTTTGCTAAAGTTATTAACAAGGACTTTTTTCTGAGTTCCATTAAGTAAAATAATTATTTTGGATTCAACTAGCGAATCGGATTGTTGCTCTAGAGAATTGAATTGCATCAAATCATCTTATAAAGGAAAGAGACACACCCTAATAGCTAAGTAGTTTACTCAGGTCACATAACTAACGCACTGCATTTTAAGAATCTCCACTAATGTCACTTACACTTACTATAAGCATAAATTATTTTTCAAACAAAGTTAGGTTTGGTTGTAACATGATTTGAACCCCAGTCTACTCAATGAAAGTCCAAATTGTGACCCCTAAAACAGATATTTTTGCCCTTTATACCACAGCGCTCGTCTACAACTCCACTTTAAAACAATAAGTTAGAGGACAGCGTCAAGAAATGATGCTAGAGGAATGCTACAGCGTTATATTTGGGCGGGTTGCTCGACTGACGCGTGATATCAAAGTGGGATTAAATAAATGTCCATCCGAACTACAGTTCACCACAGGCCTTTCAGGTCAGCTCACAGACAGAAAATCAATGGCTGTGAGAAAAGAGTATCTTTTTCCAGAGAAAGTCCCTGGCTGAGGTTTTAGGGGATGGTTACCCTTAATGACTTAATCCAAGTGCAGCCTCAGTGGTCTCAGCGCTCTCTCTATGTGTGTATGTGTGTGTAATCCTCGCTGTGAGATGGGAGCCCAGCGCTGACCTCACTGTTTGGTTTCACAGGGTCTCCGGGGGGGCCCATGGAGGTTGTGGGGCTGGTCCTTACAGCAAAGCGGTCTGGAACACTGACATGCAGGCCGGGGTCCGCGGGGACTGTTGGACTCGGCTCCAGTTACAGCCGGGTTAGTCACGCTCTGCGAGATTTATGTGTGGAACAGTAGTGAGGGTTAGGATTGCACGATACGACCAAAGTGTCGCGATATTAATCCCCTGCGGTATTATATTTGTAATGCCAAAAAATGTCCTAATATCACAGCTATGTCTTTGTATCACCGGTTCAGGTTTTTATTAGAAGACACTGTAAATATAAATACATTTAAACTAGAGTACTGAAAGTGTTGAGCTGATTCTAAGAGATCTTTTACTTATTGCCTATCAGCCCTTTCACCAACTTCCCTAGACACCATGTCTGTCACCAGTTATACTCAAGTATGCAAAGAAAGTGTGGTTTAATTATCGCTCAAAACTTTCATTAACACCATTGTGGCCTTCTTTCCCAAACGGCACTGAGGTGATGAGAAGTTTCCAAAGAAGTTGAATCTTTCCTTTTTGATGTTGCTGGGAAGAAAGTTTAATTATTGGTTTTTTTTTTTCCAGATTCTTCAGGAGTTATACTATTATATTCTATGAGATTGTACTATTAAGACTTATGTAAATCAGTGTACTTCTTGTGAAGAAAGATACAACAGAAAACTCAAAGTACTCTGTCTTTTTCGATTCTCTGAATTTTTGAAATTTTCGAAATCCAAAACAAAAAAACGCCAACCTGAATTTACTTTTTTTTTTTCCCAGATTCTTCAGGAGTTATACTATTATATTCTGTAAGATTGTACTATTATTGTTGATTTATAGTTCTTTATATGATGTTTGGTAGTTTAATATGCTCACTGAAAAGTCCTAAATAGGTAGAGAGAGTATAGATCATAGACTAGTTAAACATGGACGTATAGTCTCAATAACGTCATCCATTGGTCGCAGAAGAGACGCTTTGAAGCTCAACGATGGTGGTCGCCAGATTAGAAATGCTGACTTCCACACTTTCGGTCAGTCTAGTAACAAGCAAAGAGTTGGAGTTGAGGCGGATCTAAAGCCTCTTCAACGCGCCCACCTTTTAATCAAATCAGTTGTTTTCTATTGGTAACACTTGTGTTGTTGTTTTTTTTTATTTTGGCACAAAAAGAAATAAAGTCTCAAATTTAGTCTGATGGATTGTTTTGCTCTGAAGTTGGCTTGAATATGATAAGACTGTTCCATCACACCAGCCGTCTTTCTAATAACATCAACGGTGTCTTCTTGACTCAAAATATTACAAGGCAGTAGCATTTGTTATGTTTGCTTATTGGTGATTCAAATTGCTTCAGCGGTAGAATAAACCTCCAAAAAATGAATATGTCGATATCAACACGTTCTCAAAGATCAAACATTCCTTCAGTCAATGACTTGAGGTCTGAACTGATTTCTTCTTTGTTTTCCACCAGGCTGTGATTCAGATGTTGCAGCAGCAGCAGACGCTTTAACACAGGTTGCGACAACAACCCAACAAAAATCCGACCACATATCTTCATGTGGGGGACCACACAGTGTGATAACTAGATGTGTGGTGGTCGTTTTTTAAAGCAAGCACTCGTCTCAGCTGACATTTGGACAGGCCGCTGGTTAATGTGTTGTTTCACACTGTTTAGCGTTGATAGGGTGGGCTCGTGGTGTGGACGGAGCCAGGCGGGGACCACCTCTCTGGGTGCTCGGAGTAAGGGGGACAGGTGTAGCAGGACCCCCCAAATTTAACCAGGGACCTCCAGGAGTGAATACTGGATCTTGTCTGCCCAGGTGGATTAACACATTGGGAATTTTAAAACATTTATTCGAGTTCTTAACGGGAATCAAATGACACTTACTGTGGTATTCAAATAATATTGCAAAGTTCAGGTTTACTTAGTCTAAAGTCACTCTTACAACATTATTTTTCAGACAGAAAAGCATTCAAAAAGTCATAAATTCTTTGGCTTTAAAAAGTTTTTTTGGTAGGAATATCATACTATGTTTTTGTATAGTGGCAGTTGAATGTTTTTACAAACTTTGGATATTTTCCACGAGCTTAGAACATAATTTTTCAGACTCTAAACACCTACCTGGAGCTGGGTTTCTCAGCTGCATGTGTTGGCTAAACAAAAGCTGTGTTATTACACCTCGTTCTTTGTGTAGGAGGTTTTTTAGCGTCCCGGTGCTACACTGAAGAGCCATAAGGGCTGCGCACACGCCCCTGCATGGATGCAGACCACAAACAGGCAGCACAAACAAATCCAGAGTCTGCCTCGTGTTTTATCTCCATGCCACCCACAGTTTACACCAGCGGGGAGCTGAAACCCTGCGCTGCCCAGGGTTCATCTTAAAGCCCCCTGGCTAATCAGCGTACCCGAGCCCATCACAGAGCCCATTAGAACTCAAGCACCCTCTGGCTCCTGGTCAAATTATCACAACACAAACTGTAACTTTAAACTGCTTTTAGACGTTAGTTCAGTTTCCCAGCAGCACAGTTCCGCTCCTGGCTGAAAATCAAGCTTTCTTCGTCTGTGTTTTTTCTGAATTTCAGACTTTGTTTTAAGAGTGCAGCGCTGATGCTCGAGACCGGCACGCTCATTTGGACATTCTTTGTGAGTGAGGAGTGCAATGTTTGAGTTTTGAGTCATTTCTTCATGCTTCTCGAGTGGAAAGAAGACGCTCAAGAAGATGAATAATAGGAGGAGATTGAATCATCTTGGACCAGAGGTTCCCCCTTTTTTTCCCCCCTCAGGAATGGCCTGCTTGACCCTTCCCTTGACAAATGTATGCACATCTTTACTTTCTAAAACAAAGGCCGATTAGCATTAGCATCACTAGATAAAGTCTCCTAAATATACCATTCCCTGAATCTAGAGCTCTTCCCAATTGCTCCACCCACTTTCACCATGTCAGGCAGATGAAAGGCGACGTCAGAGGGACACCGCTTGTGATTGTCGGACATGTTTTCCTTGATTCTCTCTCCCCGTGTGGTCCTTGTGTGTCCTCCTTTAAAGAGAAAACCTCCTTTGGCCTGAGGAGAGGTGGTCACAAAGAAAGAAAAGAAAAAAGCTCCACACAGCAAGCTGAGAGAATATGTGAGAATTCTGATCTCCCCAGGAGCTGCACAACCAAAAAAAAAGACATAAGCCCACCATGACCAAGTACAAAAACCCAAAATATTTGACAAATAGGTTACAAAATGTATGCTTACGCTTCCATATTTCCACAGCATGAAGGATTTATCGTCACAAAATCTCAGCCCAAATTAATTTAGTGCTAATGTAACTTGGGAAATGTTGCAACGACAGCGATAATTTAGAATAAGAAAGGTCACAGGTGTGTTCATATTACTTTGATAAAACTTGTGGTAGTAAAAAACACTGATGGTTGTAAAGATGGCAGCCATCCTAGCCAAGTCAATTTACAGCTGATCCTTTGGTTGAAGTGGACAAGGTAAGATATGGTATTTAACTGTAAGGTTAATACTTAATAATTCATTGTTAGTGGTTTCAAAATGCTGACAGAATTGACTACATTTATAAAACTAAGTACCAGTTTTAGGCCATTGGGACTTCATTAAAGTTCATGCAAAATGAAAATGTAAAAGTAAGTTAACAAATCTAGAAATCATTTGGAAAATATCAACGCTTTGCTTAGCATGCAGCATTAGAGCTAACAAGCTACCTGCTGTGCATTTGGTGTTTCCGTCACTTAACACAGTCTGCTTGTAGAAGGTCTGGGTTTGTTATTTCAACATTTGTCTTCTAGTTTGAGAAATATTTTGCCTGTCAACAAAGGTCCTCACCTGGGAAACAGTCAGTATAGATCCAGAGGAAGGAGGTCTGGCATGGTGGGTAAAAGGGGAGGAGCCGCGTAGGCCAACCTGGGTAAACACAAGAGGGTCAACTGGGGTTCAAACCAAGGAAACCTTTGGTAAGATTCTTATTCTGCTTGTTAGTTGTTGACATTTCTTTGGCCAACACAAGGGTCCAAACTGCTCCGTTCCTCTCCTTGTTTTTGTCTTTTTTGCTCACATATACATTTTCATTGCAGTAATACAGTTCTATCTGATAAGTGTACACGTGCATGTGTTATTGAAACCACTGTGCCAGGTGAGATACATCCACAGAGACGCTCCTGGAGAGAATGAATGGAATTTCAAAACCCATCTCCCCCTGCAGTATGGAGTTCGAAGATGATTTGCACCCTCGCAGCCTGAGCTTTATATCACCGCTGAAAAAGAAGTCTTCACTTCACTTCACTGTGCCCCCAGAGTTAAAGTTACATGATGAATGACGGGGCAATCAGATCGACTTTCCAATGCAGCCAGACACTGCCGCCCTTGAGACATCGCTGGAGGAAGAATTGTTTCGCAGTCGGGCCAGAAAGACACGGAGATAAAGCAGAAGCGGATATATAGAGCGTAAAAACTTACCAACAGATAACAGCTGATACATTTCTTTAAAGGTTTGTGCGCTATCTCTGCCGAATAAGTCGATCTTTACAAACTAATTAACAAGAGATGAGTATGAAGAAGTGCAGGGAGGGGATCGGGGGTGGGTCAGGGTGATGGGGTTAGAGGGGATCGGGGTGTCACTGCTCCGCTGAGCCTTCATTGAGCACTTGATGGATGCTCTGTAACCAATGGAGATAGAGAGCCCCCATAGCCGGAGAGAGCACACAATCTTCTCAGCAGATTAACTTCCATTGATTTATAGAGATTTACCTCAGGAAAGAAAACAGCTGGCAAAAGGACAAAACCCCAGAACTGGAGGGGGATAAAAATTAACGAGAGAAAGTAGGCTCATTTGTTAAAGCAAAGGTTTCTTATTACCATAAAGCAGAAAAAGACGATGAAAATTACTAAGCAGGTGGTTTATGATACACAGCAGCGGTGTGCGATAAAGAAAGCCTTAAAACTACCGTGATTGATTTTTTATTTATTTTATTTTGGTCACCCTTGAGGGCAGCAAGAACAAGCCGTAAAAAAACACAGATTTAAAGTTTATACTCGAACAGAGATTGTCGAACCACAGCAACCATAACTTTAAGTTTGGTCTTAATGTTCAATAGTCTTATTATAGTGGTTTCAGGATGATGTCTTTTATATTATATCCACAACCTAAGAACAAAATGAATGTGAGAATTGGATTCCTTACTTTGTGTTTCTCTGCTTTAAAGGCTTTATATTCAATTTTTCACACTTAAATGTAGAAATCAAGTATATCCTCTGAAAATAACTCTGTGAGTCATGACTGTCTACAATGAGTGTAACACCCGAGTCCCACTGTCTGTGATGTTTTCAGAGTTTTCCGAGTCCTATCTTCAGTTTGTTTACATCGCCCGGACGGCCAGCTGACTCCTCCCCTCGCGTATAAAAGTTGTTTAATTGAGGGACTAGAGAAAAGAAGAATAACATACTGTACTCACTGCTTAACTGTGTTTCTAGATCACGCTCATTTCAGGTAAATTTACATGCAGTGTGAAGATACGAGCATAATAAAGATCGCTAGCATTAGCATGCTAACACAACAATGCACCGCGAGTTGTTTTGGTTTCATTCTGGTGCTCAAGGGCGACATCTGCTGGATAAAAAAATCGCCTATAAAGCCTTTAACATCTCCTGCAAAATGGATTAAGAATTTTCCGTTTCAATTTGGACGTTTGCCTTGGAAATGGCACTTTAGGGTTAGTCTTTATCAACGACTGTTATCAATATCAAAGATCTCTTGCAAAAGATTTGAGAAAGAGTCATCTAAAAAAAACCTAATCTTCTACCTCTACACCTAGCCAGTTTAATTAGCTAGCTATCTTATAACAATCTGCCAGAAGCAGTTTTCACACTAGCTAGCAAACAACTGTTGCTGTAATTAGCTGCTTCTTCTTCATATGGGTCTATTTTAACCAAATTTGATTTGAGAATTGTCAGTATTATTTTGTCCTCATTATAGCTGTAAAGTGTGTTGAGCTTTCTGACAATGGAAACCTTGAGTGTAGCAACAGCTAGGTAAGTATAAAGGCCTAGCCAAAGGTCAATTTCTTTCCTTTAGATATCCAGAAAATGAAGGACAAAAACATTCATTTGATGACATTTATCTGTTATCCTTATCAATGTTAAATCCTACAGTCCTTATATCTTATGCTCGTTTATCTTTAGCTGCTAAAAGCGCTCTCATAAGAAAGTAACTTTAACTTTCTTTTGTATTGGGAAGGTAGCAGGTTACTTCCAGGCTGTATAGAGCCAACTTTTAAATAGTCTTTTATTCTTATCGTGTGTGAAATAGCCTTGCTGCTAGGAACTGATTTAACAATTTTATATGGGACGCTAATAAACCTGCCAGAGGTTGGAGCTGTCCGTGAGGGCTGAATAATTCAGACTGAAGGAAGCTATTAAGTATACATTATCTGAGACGTATGAATCAGAAGAGCATAGATAAGTTTGGAGTCTGATGTTAAACCTTTGAGAAGGAAACCTGTAAGGGTCTCACTTGGACAGAGGAAGAAAATAAAAACTACAATTTGTTCAGCTTAATAATCTCTCCTTTCTCTCAACCATGTTCCTACTGCTTCCCCTCCGCTATTAACACCCCTCCATTAAAGTGAAATATCAGATGTGGTCTAACATGAACATTAACACTGCTCCCATGACATCAGCTCCAGGCTTTGGCCAAAAAGCTGCAAACTTTGGCACAAAAACATCAACTCAGCAAGTGTCTTATTTTGTGAGCTTATAACGTGAAAGTATTGTAACCGTGTCGTCTTGTAACCGCGAAGAAGCTTTTTTTTTATTGTGCTTTCCTTCCATTTCCTTGAACGTTTGACATCGAGTTAAGTTTGGTTTATGTTCGGCTGACTGAAGTGGTGCACTTGTGCATTCACAGCGGCTTCCATTACAGACCATAAATGTGTTCACCTAGATATAAAAACAAAAACTGGCAGAGTTTGAAGCTTTTACAAGACACTATTTTCTATTAAATGAAATAACAATACAAAACTATCTCTTTAAAAGAAGAGAAAGCAGACAGAAGTGTCCTTACAATTCAAAAATAAAAAAGTGTAATGGATAAATATTTAAAAAGCCCACTGTATTTTAATCCATCTTTCCATATTGGAACTACTGATGCAACATCTAACAACATCTTAAAAGTCGACTTAAAAAACCATGACACACTCACAGCTTGTGTTTTTGTTTTCCCCGCCTGCAGACAAGTCAGGACAAGTCCAGTCATGTTCTGGTGTGTCACTTCAGGGGACATGCATTGAGTCATGTGACCTTCACGCCACATGTTACATCGTGTATAATGTCACACTAGGTCAAGGTGCACGCACCCAAATCATCTTGCATGCATTCAATATCTTCATATGAGAGCATGTGACATTATGTTTCTATTAATTATAGTCATTCCACCTTATATAGAATTTGTTTTAATCAGTTTAAATAGTAATATCTCATCAGGTTGAATCTAAGCTTTCCACTTCATAGTCTGCCCTTTTAGATTTGAGTATCTAACTTCTCAGTTTGAAAATGTTGTCCCCTAAAATTAAATTGTTTTTGTAATATCTGAAAAATAAAACGAAAAAAAAAAAAAAAATCCAGCGTAAAAATAAACAAGCAATTAAAAAAAACAATTATAATATGTTTCAGACATATAAGATAAAGCAGCTTAAAAAATACGGACTGTTAACAATATTTTCTGATTCAACCATAACGCAATGTCTTTCATTTAATATATGCACAAACTGCATTCATGTGATGCTGTGTTAAGTCATATAAGAATCAGAGATTATGTAAGAGGAGGGGTGATTTTGTAAATATGATGTATTTTCATCATGCATCCCATCATGTTATGTGTTACAGAACACAATGAAAACACACTTTACACTGCACTCATGTTGTAGTTTAGTACACAAACACACACACACACACACACACACACTCATTCATGTCTCTTCAGTTAAAGACTG
Source organism: Labrus mixtus (assembly GCF_963584025.1). Classification (NCBI taxonomy): domain Eukaryota; kingdom Metazoa; phylum Chordata; class Actinopteri; order Labriformes; family Labridae; genus Labrus; species Labrus mixtus. The sequence continues at coordinate 16,499,977 of NC_083633.1, read as the reverse complement.
TGTCATGTCCTCAGAGCAGAAATCCAAAGGGACCAATGAGAGTTCAGTGTTTGTTTAAACCAGCTCCTACAGTAGTCCCCTCCTGTATTAGATGCAGCTGTAGTTGTGTTAAGGTGTGCCTCTCTGCCTCTTGTGTGTAATAATGTTACACGGCTACTGCTGGACAGATGTGCACCTCTGACTCACACACACACACACACACACATTTATACAGATGTGCACAGAGGAAAAGAGCAGTCCTTTCACCCTGCATATCCTTCCACACCTTGTTGATGGGACCGGAACTTTCCTGTGTTTCGCCGTGGTGGGCCCTGCTTGACTCATGGGGCTGAATGAGAGGGGTCGTGACCCGGGCTATGAACTGCTTCCTGTTTCTGCTGAAGCGCTCTTCCGAGGGCCTGCGGTGATCACAGGAGAGGCTGGCGGGCAGCCGGAGCGCATCCAGGTTTGAGTGTGATGCTGCCACAGTTAAAAAAAAAAAAAAAAGCATACATCAACGGAGCGGTAGCTGGAACAGGAGAGAGGGGAGATAGTGATGTGCTGTTATTTACTGCTGCGAGGGCTACAGGGAGAAATATGTCCACTCTGTCAAATGTGGAAGAAGAGAGTGGAAGACTAGGAGCTCCATGCTGTTTGAGGGGGAAGTTTTAGCAACTTTCATGGCCTTCAATCTGTTTTTACTTTTACTTTTACTGTTTTGTTTTTACACTTTGTGTTTTTTTATTACAATGAATTAAAAAAACATTGTTTTTACAATAATAACTGCTGAGGTTTAGGAATGTGGTGACAACTCATTTTTGTGCACAAGAGACACAAGCAGGGTCCACATTAAGTTTTTGACTCACCAGCAAAGCGAAAGGGTAGATGAGAAAAATCCATAGACCAAGCAAGGTTCTTATCAGACTAAGTAGATAAATAAATAAATTGTTGTGGAGTTGGCTATCTCCTAGGAAACATCACTACATACTATCTATACAGAAAGCCTAAGCAGTGGATCATATTTTATATGAGTTGTGAACTGTAAAGCAAGGAACATTATCCCTGCTTTTTTTTAGGTAATGGCATCCATGCATTAGAAATCAGTATTCAAATCATTTGACTTTTTGTTGCAGGAAAAAACATCCATGTACCTAAACATAAAAATACTTAAAAATTAAGACTGTAAAGGAACCTGTACCAGTGCAAATGTAATGAAATCATACTATTTCAACACATTTGTCTTGTTAATTCCAGAAACATTAGAGACACACACAGATGTTTTTGTTGCTCCTGGAAAGCTGACTCTCGAGCGAGTCGGCCGTAAATCAAAATCCTGGCACTACAACAAAGTTTTCACCTCTTTGAAAATGTGTAAAACTTGTTCATCACACAGAAAGTAACGCTCTGGAGCTCAGAAAATCAATAGTGCAGGAAAGGTGTCACTGATCACTATAATTTAGATTTTAGATCGCTCACTTTGCAGCAATTACAGATTGGATCTTCAAAGACACAGCAAACACAAACTTTATCTCGTATTGACCAAACCCAGACTCCTTCTTTCCTCCTGCATCGATGCCTCCTCTGACCTCCTTGTGCCCCACTGACAACTGTCACGCGCTGATTTAAGATTATTTTTAAATCAGGAGCTGTCGAGTTTTGACGAGGACGAGGATGGGGTACCCGGATCCCTGGAGACCTTGTAAATCTGGACAGTTTACTACAGTGAGGAAGGGGGGGGGGGGGGGGGGGGGGGGGGGGAAGGAGCAAAAACGGCCCCCGTGCTCTCCTCGCCATAATCCCACCACTTCCTCTCCTCCACTCGGCTGCCCGGGGCCCACGCCATAATGCATTTTCTGTAACTAACAGCCGTTGTTTCCCGATTGTCACGCTCCCATCCCTCTCGCCTGGAATGTGTGCGTAGCACGAGGATGGGGTGTAGGGGTTTTAAAACTCTCTGCAGACTCGGGGCGGGGGGGGGGGGGAAGGAGAGAAAAAGTTGGTAGTAGAAGGGTCTGGTATTGCAGTTAATATTAACACTACCCTCCTCCATTACCACCTCCTTCTCCTCCCCATAATTCCTTGCTCTCCGGGTGCTGCAACCTGGGCCTCCTGCTTCCGTCACGCTTGCCCCCTTCTCTGTCTCGAAACAAGAACACATGGATGTCAAGGCCTCTCTCGCTCTGCCAGCGTCCAGCCCCTTTCAACAACTTTTACTCCTTTAATTAGCCATGTCCCCCCCCCCCCCCTACCACCTCATCTTCACATATAGAAGGCATGACACACAGAAACACACACACACACACACACTCATACGCAGGATGGCACACCAAGCAGGGGTGGTTTGGCAGCAGCCAGAGGGCAATCAATTCACACTTTTCTGTCTCTGTAACATTCTTCACAACACTTCCTGACAGGTCTGAGGCGATGAGCGGAGTGGAGCCGACTAGGAGGTCAGATCTTGGAAAGAAAAAAAAAAAAAGAGAGCAACAGGTTTTTTTTTTTGGGGGGGGGGGGGGGAGATTTGCCCACCTTTGCCCTTGAAGTGATGAGAGCAAAGACAGTAAAAATCACCTGCCCACTGCATGGTGCTGACGTTTATCAGACACTCTGTGAAGGTTAAGTGATAAAAGATGACTCATTAAAGGTAGCATCCAAACACTTTTCAAGGCCCTTTTAAGAAACAAAAAATACAAATTTTCTGGACCCAAGGAGTCACAATCTTGACCTCTAAAATGTATATTTCCCCGTCCTGTTTCTGCAATGCAATCTGCAACAGATTTCTACTTTTATTATTCACTGAGGGGATCCTAAAGTCACATTTAAAGTCTGTTAATAGCATCTTTATCTAATAGGAGCACGGGCAATTACTGGGGCTCTATGCAGACATTTTTATAAAGCTTATAACTGTATCCAAAGTGTGAAATCTGCTCTTATCAAATCGACGCAGGTGAGCATTATTAAACCATGAAAGAAAATTCTTCCCCTGCAGAGAAATGGTTTAATGTGGACTCGGCGGTATTTCAACCTGATAGTAAAACCAACCCATAATGCAACAGTATAAATGTGATCTTAAAATAAAGGATTGACTGTCAAGCTGAGAACAAAAAGTGGTGTTTCATTTCTATGCATGCATCAGATCCGTTCATCAAACTGCGACACACAGATGATGCTAACGTTTTTCATCTCGTCTTAGGCAAGTTGACCGGTCCTTGACGTTGAAAGAAACAACAACAAACGTGGCAGGAGTGAAAGATAACCTCCGCACTTCAAAGCTGTCTGCAGTACCCGCTTTCAGAACGCGGTGAACTCTGATAATCTCTCTGCACAGGAGGTGACGCTCCGGCGCATGAACTGTGTGTTTTCACTAAAACGGATCCCTGCTGACCCCTGAGGAGGGGGATCAGCGCAGGTCCTCGGCAGGTTGTCGCAGGGGAAAAAGAGCACCGCGGTCCAGGGCTGAAGGGTAAAAGGTTGGAGGGTGTGTGAGGTAGCCTATGACCTCCTGATTTGGCTCGGGCGTTAAGACTGGAGCTCTCGGGGGGGGTTGAAACCGCTGCATGACCCGGCTCACCCCTGTGTGCAGGCCATGTCCAGTGCAACACTATCACTACAGAGGAGGCAGAAACAGAGACAGGCAGGGTTTGAGAGGAGACAGTGACATCATGATTGAGAGAGCTTAGCGTGGGCTGGATTTTCTTTTCGACGACAATAAAAAAAAATACTGAAAGAAAATGTTGATGTTTGAAATGCTAAATGTACTTTGCAACCACTACTTGTAAATTTTTCATCATGCTACAGCTCTATATGCCTTTGAATTTTACCCCGGGGACAAATCGAATTGAATTGAATTGTAAAATAAACCATTTGCTAACAGAAAGTCAAAGGTCAACAACACAAAAAAACACAAAAAATCGATTCACAAAATACTTCAGCTGGGAGCAAAAACATCTGTAACACTATGGTAAATGGTAAAGCAGATAGTCTATATTATCTGGTCGGCCAGGGCTCAGCTTTTTTATTCAGGGGGGGGCTTTAAACCCCTCCATTCTCTTATAAACTGAGATTTTGTCTCCATTATTAGGAATCGCATTTTCTGCAGTGTGAGCGCACTGGGACTAATTTTCCTTTAGTTCATGTCTAGGTTAAATGCGTTGGGAATGAGTCAATGCTGGCTGCAGAGAGTGTGACTAACAGACAGAGTCGGTAACAGGGGAGCCCCTTCTTTTTGGGCTGCTTTCAGACCCAAAAAAACAAGGCGAGAGGAGAGCGAGCAGGGCCCTCTTTGTGCAGAGTGAAACAGATGAGATGAATCCATCATCAGCTCAATATTCTCCCTCAACCCCCTCGACGGTAACGAAGGGTACTTTAAGGGAACAGGCTGGGCTTTGGAATGAAGCGGAGCGTGGGATTGAGGAATAAAAGAGACCTGATTTTTAAATTAGCCATCAGCGCGCAGGTCTTGACTCTGAAAATGTTTATTTCAAGCATTCAGGTGGCTGCACATTTTTTAGCATTATCCTTCAAAAAAGCCATGACGCACTCTGCAGAGAACAACGTTTAGAAGAAAGCATTGAGAATAAAACACTCGATAGAACTAGGATTGGAAGAATAATCTTCACATAACTCAGAAAAAAACAAATCCAACATCTGCTCTACCAGAAAATAGAACAGTGCCTTGTGCATTCAGAGGCACGATTGCTGCTGTTTATTCACTGCAAATATTGCCTTAAAATGAATAAGAAAGAATAGATCAGCTATGACAAAATAGGAATATCTATTTGAAAGTGTAGGAAGTATAATTTAAACAATAAACACGGCACTGTTTTACCTCTGTCTGTTACGTGAGGATTTATTCTGAAACTGTGATAATGCTTATTCAGCGTCCTGTGTTCTAAGATGTATTAAACAAAACCTACACACTTGTGTGGATGTCTTGTCATCCATCCTTTTAGAATACCCTGACACACAGGCACTGCAAGGCAGCACTTAAGCATGGTGGTAAGCACTGCCGCCCCGCAGTTGGATGGTTCCAGGTTCAAGTCCTGGCCGGGGGCTTTTCTGTGTGTCTCCCAATGGAGCGTGTGGGGTCATGAATTTGAATGATAGTATGCATTCAAAAGTACACAAAGTCTTGCAAAAGTGGAATGTTATCGTGGTGGTTAGGACTGTCGCTTAGCGGTGAGATGGTACCGGGTTTGAATCCCTGCTGGGGTTTCGGCTGTCTCTCACAAGAGGCTGGATCATGATTCTGAACAACCCTTAATGTGCTGGAAAGCACTCAAACACTTTAAAACAAGTAAACACTGACGGGCAGCACAGTGGTGTAGTGGTTAGGACTGCCACCTTTCAGCGAGAAGGTTCAGGGTTCAAATACAGAGTAGGGGGAATGCAGGGAGAAAGCAGGAACAGTGCTGGGAGAGGGGCCACTAATCGAGACCAAACATGTAGCAACACAAGGCTAGTAAAGGGGCCTTGGCCTTAAATTGGGACAGGCTTTTATTTGATGTTTTACAGCACATATACATACATAAGTTCATATGTTATTTTGAGTGTTAAAGGCTTTATATGCGATTTTTTTGATCCAGCAGATGTCGCCCTTGAGCACCAGCATGAAACCAAAACAACTCACGCTGCATTGTTGTGTTAGCATGCTAATGCTAGCGATCTTTATAATGCTCGTATCTTCACACTGCATGTAAATTTACCTGAAATGAGCGTGATCTAGAAACACAGTTAAGCAGTGAGTACAGTATGTTATTCTTCTTTTCTCTAGTCCCTCAATTAAACAACTTTTATACGTGAGGGGAGGAGTCAGCCGGCCGTCCTGGCGATGTAAACAAACTGAAGATAGGACTCTGAAAACTCTGAAAGCATCACAGACAGTGGGACTCGGGTGTTACACCCATTGTAGACAGTCATGACTCACAGAGTTATTTTCAGAGGATATACTTGATTTATATTACATTTAAGTGTGAAAAATCACATATAAAGCCTTTAAGAGAAGGACAGTAAAATGTAGAAAAGAGGGGAATTATTCCAAATATTAAGGACAAGACAAATATGGCTGAAATGTTAGTTTAATGGTGGTGTCGTTATAGCAATAGTGCAGGTTTGGTTTGGGCTGTGGTGGTGGGGCCCAATGGGACATCAGAAGTCCTGATGGCGCCCCTGCCCCCCCCCCCCCCGGGATAGTACAACAGATAAGCAGCTACTGCAGCCCCTCATTATCACACTCGCTCCAAACAGCGGCGCGTCGCCTGACTAAGCTGCGTTTCCTTTCCACTGGAGAGACATTTGCTACTGTCCCCTGATCCTCTGCTGCTGTCACTTTGAGCCAATTGTTGTTTACTCATTCAGGGCAATGAGGCTCAACAAGGGGTCAACCTCTGCAGGGAGGAGGAGGAGGAGGAGGAGGAGGAGAGTCGATATATGTTAATGAACACACCTCCGTTTTTCTTTCTTTTCTCTGCAGAGAGGAGGCTGAATACATTTTTTTAAATGTACCGTAGGTGGTGCTTGAAGCTCATATTGTGAGTTTAAACATGTGGGTGTATTCATATGCTCTCATATGTTGAGAAAGAGAGAGAGAGAGAGAGAGAGAGAGAGGACTGTGTGTGTTGTCTGTGGAAGGAAGTGTCGAGAGGAGAGGTGAGGATGAAGTGCAAGTGATGACAAAATGCATCCTGGCCTAACACCTCGGTGCTTGTTTGATTTGGAGACCCAGAGAGACAGAGGTGTTAACAGAGGAAAGGCAGGTGCTAGGTTCAGCGTGTGTGTGTGTGTGTGCGTGTGTGTGTGTGTAAATCTACACACCTTTTCAAGAACAAGACTTGTTGCTCACAAATGACTCTGGGATGTTTTTTGTTCTGAATCACATGAAGGTAACTTACCTTGACGGTCCCTTCATTTTTAAAATAACTGGAAAAGTAGATCGACTGCAGTGCAACAGAATCAAAGCAGCTTCCAGTAAGAGAGAGAGAGAGAGAGAGAGAGAGAGAGAGAGAGAGAGAGAGAGAGAGAAAATCTGGTCAATACAGGTGCCAACATGACAAATGCACCCTTACATCTTACTACAAATAACATAACAAACCACACTGGACACAAAAATGACATTATTGCTTCACTTCCTGCAGCCATGCATGGATTATTTAAAACCGTAGAACGTCTAACACACAGCCTTGATCTCCGGAATCTGTCGCAATATATTTCCTGTTTATGTATCATGTAGAAGTCTACTGCAACCTTTTTTGCAAAAGAAAAGAAGTAAATCATGATTCATCCATTTTATTGGTCAGTGGACAAACCGTTGGGCAGATATATCAGTCGATTCTTCTTAAAGATGATGTTATATGGCTTAATGTTTTCACTTTGTATCAATGATTTAATGATTGAATATAAAAAGTATGTATGTATTCATAACAATAAATGTCTTTGTAGCCTTGAAGACAGAAACACAGCTAATGTACTGGTTTCATTTCCCAGATTTACCAACCTTAAATGAAGCCAATTGTTAGAACTTCATGAAAGGATGTCTTTTTACAGCTTACATTACTGCTCTTTATATTAGAACTCCTATTGTTCTAGTATCTTTAGAACATTTCAATCGTGTAATCCATTCTGCAGTTGATTCTGTGCTGTTGAAAGTTTAAAGAATGTATCACCGTGTGATTTCAGAGGCTGTAAAAAGGGGCCGTTTTTCTGTTTTGACAGTTGTTTATTACATTCCTGTCTTACTTAGGCGATGATATACACATATTATGCTGGGAGGGGGAAAAAAAGGGAGAGAGACCAATTTTCCAGAGAAAAACAAGCACAAACATCAATTTTGACAGCTCTGTGCTGCGTCCGCCTCTGTTCCTGGCAGCCTGCTGCATTATCCACATTAGTTTCCTTTCTGTTGTCAGCCCTTATTGCTTTGCTGCAGAAAACACGGCCCATTTCCAGTGGCACTGAATGTCACGGGCACAGCATTATACGGCCTTTAGAGGTGAGGCAGTCAGCAAGGAGCAGAAAATAAACAGTAGTAAACAACAGTAGCAGTAGGGGGGGGGGGGGGGGGGGGGTGGGCTTCCCTGCTGTGTTGATTATTGGAGGGCTGTGCACAGGCCTGATCCCCCCGGGAGCTCACCGAGCGGGAACGGCTGCTGCTGGCTGCCCACAGGGAGGCCAACAACATCTGGGCCTCAGCTCAGCTAAACTCACCTCATTATAGAGATGTTGTTGTGGTGGTGGAGTGGGGTGTCTATGTGCACCTGGAGGGGGGGAGGAGGGGGAATAAGAAAGCCGCAATAAAATTCAGAAAAAGCTGCAATTTTACTGTTCAATTTGATTGAGAACACATTGAGAAACAGGGGCTATTTTATTTTGAAGTTTCAGTTTTAAAGTTTAGAGCACATCAAATGCTCCTCTACTGACAAATACACAGTCGTGAGTCATTTATCTGGTCTGATATTTAAAATTAAAACCAACCTACGCTGCCCTGGAAATATACTGATGATTTATGTGGCTTGCTAATTTGCATTTTAACAATGGATAAAGTTAGGAAAAGTAGTTACACGCACATCACGTAGGTGCAGGGCAATGAAAAAATATCAAAACTGACAAAGATAGGCCTGCACACTTCCTCAATTGCTGCAAAAAAGGGGGTTTTATCGATCACTACGTTTCGACCAGAGATCTTCCTCAGGTTTTTTTTGCAGCAAAGTTGTAAATTAAATGTGGTGCGTACTTATCGAATGAGAACACATAGATTAGAAGATGTTTCAGAAAAGGAAGCAAGTATTTTTTTTAAAATTGGATGCTGGTGAGGGAATGTGATTCACCAGTGTTTTGGCACCATCTGTTGGTCAGAAATAGCAATAGTACAGACATAAGAAAGCACAAGTAATCCATATCATCCTGCAATAAAGGCTGCAAGTTTAGGAGAGTCATTTTATACGTAGCTAAGATTATGGTTTTCTAAAACACAATAGAAAGGCAATTTACATTAAATTCTAGTTTTTAATTACTGAATGCAAATTCAGCTTTACATTAGGTTTAGACTCAAACACTGAGCAGACACATACAACAAAAGATATGTCTCTAGTAATGTAGGCAGGTCTGCTCTTAGAAATGTAGAGAATATAATTTATGGCAATTCCTATTCATTTTTGTTAGATATTATTGTAGTCGTTAGGTATACTTCTCATTAGGTCATTTCTTCATCCCCACACAGAGGTCAAAAGGTCAAGTTTAACTGAGGACTTTCCGATCAGGATAGGATGAAGTTAAACCTGCTCTTTTTTTCTGGAGATAAAAGCAGTCCAGAGGACAGCCACCATTAATAGAAATACTTGAAATTCATATTGCCCTGCACTAATAATGCTACGCTCAACTGTATTTCTTGTCTTCTTTGTAAAAAAGTAAGAGGGGTTTGTAAAAAGAAAAAACACAATTTTAGTCCTTGGTTCCTCCAATTTATTATGAAAATGTACAGGGGGATTAACGGTAAGACTTCTGGTAGCGGGCACGAGCTCCAGGTCCACCGAACTTCTTGGACTCGCAGCGACGAGGATCGGCAACAAGCAGGGTCCTGTCGTACTGGATCAGGATGTCCTTGATCTCTTTCTTGGAGGCCTCATCCACATCTGCAAAGGGACAAGAAGGTGAGTCTGCGTGTTCTTTTCAATCTGAAGTGTTTCATTATGCTTATCAAGTTTGAACAGTAGTTCACTGTTACAAATGAAAAACATGTATACTGAGATTTCTGCATCAAAACCAATGTGACCATTTATCATTTTACATCAATAAGAAGCCGTCGAGCTATGGTTACAGCTCAATTAGGAATTTAATCAGAATACTGTCCATGTACCAGTATACATGAACCAAGGAGAACCCATTTATTGGTGGAAAAATGTCTGCCTCCACTACAGTAGGTGGCAACATGCCCCCTTTCAGCTAGTTCCTACTAGACCTTCTTCCGGTTGACCTTGCTAAAAAGTTAGCAAACAACAAAGCTGTGGTTGTAAGTAGACAAGTAAAAACATGACCAGCTTTACAACTCTGTACTATTTGAAAAAGCTCTACACTAGACTTTTAGTTGATTTGTTATGCTCTGCCTGTAGTTTATGGTGATATACAAAGGCAGACAACGACACTACTTCTGCAATGCTTCGTACTTATGCAGTTCAACTTCCGGGTAAAAACCCAGTGCAGGGACTTGAGCATGCACAGAACGACTAGTCCAGTTTGGTGATTGAGGTGTGTACATACAAAAGTAAAACAATCCCCAACATAATAATCTAGGTGTGTTGGTCTGACTTAAATTCATTTTAGGATGATTTCTGTTTGACTAACATGACGACATGGTTTTTAAAAGTACAGTTTTACTCAATCTAGACTTTCTCTATGTACTGACTGACACTGAAGTCCATACAGTGCTGAGAAAAGGGAATTCAAGGCTGCTGCTGCTGCTTCATCTGGTTAGTCAGTTTCAAACTTTTTTTTGTATTTTATGAAGCTCGTTTAACTGGATGCATTCAGTGTTCAAGAAAATTACACTAGAAGCAATTACATTTGTAAATATTTACCTTTGTTGTGCCTTTCTCTGTATATTATAATTCCCCAATATCTTGATGTTATGATATAAATGTGACACTAATTAGCTGCTGATTGTTTTGGCCAGGCCCTTTCAAACATTAAAGTACCCTCATGTAACACTCTTAGATATATACAAGATGTGCTTCAAATAAATGTAAACACACCTAGCCTCTGAAGAGTTTGTCAAAGCATTTACAGCAAGAAATTTAACTTCAGTACAAGTGATGTTTAAGCACTAAATTATATTTAAACTCACACTTCTGGTAGTAGGCAACCAGGGATTTGGAGATAGCCTGACGGATAGCTGGAAGACAATACAACATAACATTTAGGAGAACACTCTGAAAAACATGAGACACTGACTTGAAAAGGAAACTAAGAAAGAAAAGATTAATCGATATAAATAATGTTCTGCCTACCGTAAACCTGCGCGACATGTCCACCACCCTTCACTCTGACTCTGATGTCAACTCCAGCGAAGCGCTCCTTGCCGAGCAAAAGCACTGGCTCCAGAAGCTGAAGAAAGCATGAACATGTCAACACACACTTTCACATATACTGGGACAGAAAGACGTAACATTGAAAATAGGATTAGATCTGGAAGCCATGTCATAGTGCACTGCGTTAACCACCTGTGACTGCCACATTGAGTTACAGATGTTAATGACAGTGTTCTTTATCAGACATGTCCATGCTGATGTTCATCCCCCCTGGCCCTTTCTGAATAGCCACAGTTCAGTAGGCACTACGTACTATTCAGTAGGAGTTTCAGTATACTGAACTTTCGTGGTCATTCAGTATGCATCTTTTGTGCCCACCTCAGTAGACTGAACATTTCAGTATGGATACTAACTTCCGGGTTTCATGCCGTATGGATCGGATGCGTGCTTACAGGAAATGAATTGTATTTTACCACCCACAATGCTGTGCGAAATTAAACGTAAATCGTCACTTCACATCCGCCTCCAAATCAAAACAAACGAGCGTGGATTAATTGAATCAATTTTTAATCTAGAGTTAAAGTCCCGACTGAAATCACTACTTTAAATTAACAACAGAAAATGTAACAAATGTCTGCATTATTATAAAACCGTTCTCCCTCTATTTAAATAATGATTTCACTATTTAAAAGCGTCTTTATTGGTTTATTTTATATAATACTGTCTTTCATTTGTACTTTCCTTTATGTACTGTATGTTATTTAATCTGTCTTTTACTTGATTTACATTGTGATATTGTTTTTTTGTTTACCTGACTGTATATGAGCATTTCTCTTGTTGAATAAAACAAAACTAAAAAAACGGGTGGATGCGGCCGGTTCGGGAAACGTAAATGATGTCACTTCCATACTGAATGAATCAGAAGTAGGAACAAATATCTGCCTACTAAATAGTAGGTACTATTGAGTATGTACTTGGTAATTTGGATGCAGCCCCTGGCCATATCCGAATTGCCAAGTACATACTCAATCTTTCAGTAGGCAGTACGTACTATCCGTGCTGTATACTGTTAGTACCTACTATTCAGTATGCAGATATTTGTTCCTACTTCACATGATTCATTCAGTATGGAAGTGACGTCATTTACGTTTCCCGAACCGGCCGCATTCACCCGTTTTTTAATGCGCATATACAGTCAGGTAAACAAAAAACAATATTACAATGTAAATCAAGTAAAAGACAGATTAAATAACTAAATCACATACAGTACATAAAGGAAAGTACAAATGAAAGACAGTAATATACAGAATATAAAATAAACCAATAAAGACACATTTAAATAGTGAAATCATTATTTAAATAGAGGGGGAAAAGTTTTATAATAATGCAGACATTTGTTATATTTTTTGTTGTTAATTTAAAGTAGTGATTTCAGTCGGGACTTTAACTCTAGATTAAAAATTGATTGAATTAATCCACGCTCGTTTGTTTTGATTTGGAGGCGGACGTGAAGTGACGATTTACGTTTAATTTCGCACTGCATTGTGGGTGGTAAAATACAATTAATTTCCTGAAAGCACGCATCTGATACATACTGCATGAAACCAGGAAGTTAGTATCCATACTGAAATGTTCAGTCTACTGAGGTGGACCCAAAAAATGCATACTGAATGACCATGAAAGTTCAGTATACTGAAACTCCTACTGAATAGTACGTAGTGCCTACTGAACTGTGGCTATTCGGATGCAGCCCCTGTCTCACCTGGTACTGAATAGTAGGTACTAAACAGTATACAGCACAGATAGTAGGTACTGACAGACTGAAGAGGTACTATGTAATTCAGATACACCCCCCTGTCTCACCTTGTACTGGAGAGTAGCAGGCTCCACCATCTCCAGGGGTCTGCCGTTCACTTTGATCAGACCATTCCCCCTCTTGCAGTGGGCAACTGCTGTGGCGGTTTTCTGTGACAGAAAGATCATCATCATCATCATCAGGCAAAATCACAATATAGTCATTACATTTTAATAACATTTACACAGGGAAAACCAAAAAACTGCCTTGATTCATTAGTTTCATTACAGATGACTCGAGATTTTGGAATAAAGTTGATAATAAAGTGTTGCTGACTTGTCACCTGGTGTGTCTATATCATGCTAAGTGAGCTAAAATGACTTATTGTGTCCTCCTGATGGGAACACGAGTTCATCCAATGCGACTACCGGGCTAACAAGCTAGGCTAACTCTGACTAAATCAGAAGGGAAATCAACCGATGAGCAGCAGCTTCACAGGCAACTTAGGTTAACAAACAACAACAATACATCTTTAAATAACTGTTCGGAACCATATTGACCGACATTTTAGTTTAATGAATGCCGCATGACGGTGTTGAACATCCACACGTTTAGCTCAAGTGTGTTAGCAAGTCAGGGTAGCCACAACACCACACGTGGAATAAATCCCATAAATTTACTTACTTTACGTCCAAAAACCTGGACCGACTGCAAAGGACCCTTAGCAGGCATGTTTCTGGAACACACAGAGGACAAAAAGTCACATTAGAAACCAAGTTTAAACGTTTAATTTTGCACTTTTTGGTCGCATCAAGATGAAGAGCGTACCGTCTTCAGCTGGGGTGCCGTACGGAGAGACCGTCGGGGTTTCACACGCCGAACATCAGGGGCTACTGCACGACACCTGTGGCGTGCTTTGTGGTAGGTTTTGCGACAGTTTCCCCCGCTCTACCTCCATTTTACACTTGTGCCTGTTTGCAGTTGTTGATACCATTATCTGTTTCTTAACCGAAGATGGGCATTAAATAATTAAAAAATAATAATAATAATAATAAAAAAAATATGCAATATGACTGACAGGATGCAGTCAGCTGGTTGTTTCCTTGAAAGCGAGGTTTCAGTGCATTTTGGGTGACAACTTCCAATAAGCTTTAAAGACTATTAGTTAGTTGCTTAGTTGATTAAATTTGTTTTTATTTCTATATTTTTTTTTTCTCCTGTAGCACTTTGAGATTTTTTTGCAAAAATGTAAAGTGCGTTACAAATTAAATGTATTATTATTGTTATTATTATTATTATTATTATTAGCCTATAAGTATCATGTAGGCCTAATGTAAGTTTAGGTTATATTTCATAGTTATATCTTTTGTCACAGTGTTATTAACCAACCAGTATTAATAAGCTCCCTCAACTTGAATGTTTTTGTATGTAAAAACCTTCTTATGTACTCTGTTATGCCCTTATAATAAAAGCTAAGACATAAAAGTGTCACAGACTGGCACACAATGTTTTTATAGCCTACAACAGAATATTTTTTTGAATTATGCTACCTCATTAATTTACTGTAGGTTACCACATGTAGCCTATCTAATCCACATTTTCCTATGTTCATGTTTTAGGCTGTACTGACTCCTTTAAAGAATGGTTGTGATATATTAATTGTTTTTATTACCATTCAAAGCAATAGATAGATAGATAGATCGATAGATAGATAGATAGATAGATAGATAGATAGGTACATGACATGAAACATTTGTTACAAATTAAACCGCAAAACCGACCCCCCCATACATATATATTAACCTGGAAAAAGATTTAAAGAATCCCCCTAGATGAAACAAACTTAAAATGTGCAATTAAAAATAGACTTATACAAGAAATGTACATAACCTGTGCAGGGATTAAAAAAATACATGTGTAATTTAAAGCAAGAACCTATAAACAGTTGAGGAAAAAAAAATCTGTAATTAGACCTGAATATAAAAAAATAAAAAAGTGTTGACCTCCTGAAGTTGTGTTGTTTATATATGTACAGCAATGTTTAAAAAGCAGATAGCGCAGAGTTATCAAAAAACAGACATTCAATTAAATAACAGGCAGTGCAAACATTAAATTAAAGGTGCTGTTTAACTATTTAAGTAAATTGAGGTGATCATTAAAGTGTCCAACTAGAGGCTGTGCAGATGGGAAGTGGAAAAAGGAAGATTTAGTCCAAGTGTGTGCTGCTTTCCCCCTGCCATAACCGTGAGGTGTTGTACAGACGTATGGCCAGGGGGACAAAAGAGGAGCTTCATCCACATGATGACAAAATAATCTGGGCTGTTTAGTGGCTGAAACTGTTTTTTTAAGAACGATAGAGGAACTGTGGTGACAGAATATCCAGCGAGGAAAGAAGCTTTCAATAACTTAAAATTCATATCGTCTATTTCTGAGGTTAGAATTAAATTTTGTTGTAACCATTATGTTGCCTTGTTTTTGTCTCTGTGGTGATTTCCCATGCGAGAGCCTCTTATTATTAAGTCCAAACAGTCTTAAAAACTGTGATATACTACGCTAGAATGATAACTTTAGAGTATGAATCTAACTTTATCTACCATCCACACTTTGTAAAAACAAAAAAGTAGTCAAATGCTGGAAACATTTGGAGCGAGAACATGACTCTTCTCTACATATTCCTGGAAAGACAAAGTGCCTTTACAGAGGAGGAAAAGTAACTGTCTAAACAACGAAAGCCAGAAGAAGCGGAAGAACCGTTCGGCTGCCAAGTCAAGGGGAAGGGGTCAGGGAGACACGAGCCAATAAAAGGAAGAATCTTTGTTTATTTACATGGATGCTGCTAGAAATTGTTTTAAACTTCTCTTGACTTATTTAACCAAAAGAATGTGGTTTTGATATGACTGATTTAACCGCTTATTCAACAAGATCTTATTGTGCCTAATACAAACTACACTGTATATACATTGTAGCTATCTATTTTGAATGCAATCTATGATACCAATCTAACCCATAATCCATCAAATCAGAAATCATGTCATATTCCATCTATCATAAACTCTGATGTGTCAATGGAAGTTTACAACTAAGTCCTCATTTGTGTCTTAATAAGTCTCATATCGAGCTATTTTTGTCTACACAACAGCACCCTCTAGTGTTGGTATAATGAATAACACAGTTTTAAGTGTGACATCATCTGCATCTCAGCTGGGGGGGGGGCAAGGCCGTATCATCAACAAGGCACTGTCTGGAAGAGATCAGTGAAGAAAAATTAATTTCCACAGCATTACAGGCAGAGAGTTTACATAAAACCACTCGACGATTTCATCTTGTTTTTCATCTGACTTTATTTCCAAGTTTCAAAACCCGCAGAGATCACATGGATCAGTACTGCCTAGGGGGCCGCGGAGCCAGGGGTCAGGGAATCGGGAGCAGGACATGACGTGGGAAAAGGGAAGTGGTTAGCTTTTGTTTGACATCCAAATGTCAGATGGTAGTCACACACAAGAGGCAGTTTCTTTGATCCGACCACATTGTTAGTTTCCACACTCCGCTTTCTCAAGATTCCTCGTGGATTTGTAGCTGACCACACAAACGGAGGCTTTGTTCTCATCAACCAAAACAGATTTGAGAGACAAAAATTGTACCAGTCGCCCTCTGAAAAACCTTTGACTTAATACGATTTTGAATATCCTGCAGAGAGTGTCACGGCTCGGTCTTATACCCTGAAAGGAGGGAAGCAGCAGAGCCAAGGACTGAAGATAAATGACATCTTGGGAATCTGTATACAGTGGTGTGAGTCATGTGTGCAATGCCTACCTATGCCTGACATTTACTACAGCAAGGTCGGTGTTTATATTGAGTGCAACAGGCACCTGGCTTCTTTTATTGTCAGACAGAATGTATACTCTCCTCGAGGGCTGGAAACCCCTGTTGTGTGCAAGGAGCCTCATTAGTGTGAGAGTATAGATTAGAAGGTTGAAGTGCATTCTTCTTTTCACGTAGTTACCTCCCCATTTCTGAAAAGCTCAGACCAACTATTTTCACAACAAACCTCTACTTTTGAAAAAAGCAACAATTCAGCGCTTGGCCACTTGGGGGCAGTGCAACAAGCTGTAGACACAACAAGGACATGGCATCACCTTAACAGGTTTGAATGATGAACATGTTAGCAATTAGCTATTACTGATTCTCAAGTAAACAAGGTCATACAGTGGATGTTTGGATCGTCTTCCTTATACTGTTGTATTTGATAAATGAAGCCAGTCTATCGTACAGTCACTTTATAAAGGAGCTAGAACGTCCAATCAGTTGTGTCATAATAAGAGGATGCCCTTTCTTTTCGTTGACCTTCCACTTGGAGGTTTTCGCTTGACAAGTCTGCGGAGTTTATTAGCCAACAGATACATCTGAGGGGATGTAGCTCTCGACCCAAAGTGCCAATATCGACAACGAAATCAGGCAGACAGAGGAAGCACTGTGTGAGGACACCGGGCCGGGCGATAAGCTTTTTCAGATAAACCAGTGTTTTTGTTTTTTTGGGTCACTAGGGGCGCCCATATAAAAGTCTGCTTATAGGAAGCATGTTTAGGTCCAGGATCCTCCCTGATTTCCTGGTTTGGTTAACAGTCGGCTAAAGCTAACAATCCTGCTGTGATGCTAACTGTCTAAGTTCTTCTAACAGTGTCCAGACCTCTCAACCATGTGACGTCAAAAACTCCCAGATTTCTTGTTTCACTGGATATTTTTCAAAGTAGTTGAAAAACAATTCCGCTGTAACTTGTCCAGTCAATAAAAGGTGGGTAACATCATAAAGGTGTACCATCCAAAGCTCTTTGATCCTATATTTTTTTCAAAGTGGCAGACACCAAGCTTCAGTGCTTTAGAAGAGGTGCACAGCTTACAGGGGGAGCAGAGTCTGCAGTCATCCAGTAAAAGAGCTGGCAATAAATAAAGACCACACCATATATGTGCATTTCCTCTCCACGGCCTTATGGAAACACATCACCTGGAGGCGCGACCCCTTGACCTTGTCTTGTCACAGCACCCTGAGCATGAGACAACACTCTCAGATTTACAGGGGAGGAGATGCCGTTCCCGGCCGGCCTTAGCGTCTCATTTGACCATAATAGGCCGTGCGGTGGTTGAAAAAGTGTTGCTGGTAATTGAAGTTTCCCTGAGCAGAAGGAGAAGATCTGCTAAACCCCCGGTGGGCGGAGAGGGCGGAGATGGGGCGCGAAAAGGTTTTGTGTGTGAGGTATACAGAAGCCCGGTTGCCACGGCAACGGGAGAAAACTCTCAGGAACTCATGAGGCAGTAAAAAAAAAGAAGTGTCTTTGCTGGGAAGAAGATACGAGAGCCATGAATCTGCAAGTCAAGAGAAATATGATTCAAGGCAACAGGTCTTACCTTTTATATCCTTGTGCGCGGATCCTTAAATAGCTCTTTATCTCATAAGTATGAAAGGTGCTGTATAAATAAAGCTGAGTTGAGTTGAGTAGAGTTTATCTCATCCTTTTCCTGTAAAATGCTGCATGTTGCAATATTTTCAGTTTCTACTACAAATCAAAGATTGCTTGGACCTGGCTCCTCTGATTAAAAAAAAAAAGATAGACATTTTTACATTAACGTAGTGAGTTACACAATTGTTCTGCATCTAAGTCTGTAGTATAACAAACAAACAGACATCCAGGTGGTGGTGGAAGATGGCTGTTCACAAAGGAGTCTGGTTCTCCTCGAGGTTTCTGCCTGTTTAAAGACATTTTTTCTTGCCTAAGTTGCAAAGTATGTAAAGTGTCTTGAGATAACGTTTAGCACGATATTGAAAAAAAATCGATTGTTAGTTTTGATGGTTTGATACTGTACATTTTGAGAGACATTTCTAAGGTCACATTTTCAACTAGAAGTGTAACTGTCATTGGGTTTTCTCTGAAGTTTTAGTGAAGACTGTCCAATAAACCATCTCTGTTTGAACAGCCATCCCAGTACCTTCAGTCCAATACTTCCCCCTCTTCCTAAGAAACAACAATCAAGAAATGATGCATCAGTGCGCCACAAAAACTTGTGTTTCCTAGCAACAAAGTAACCCCTGAAAGTCAGAGGTACCAACATGGCTGCCACACAACCCCTTTTTTTTGGCCTGTCTGTGTGCCATGGCAGCAGTAAATATTGATGTCTGCCGGACTGGGTGACAGCTCACAGCGCTAAATCGTAGCCCGTTATTGAACCCTGGTTTGGACTTGAGCCTCTTCCATTAATTTGGCTATTTCAGCACGCATTTACCACATAGCAATGGGCCTTGCAGCTGTCCCGCGCTCTGTCAACTTCCATCTGGCCTTGGAGACGGGGGCCTCGGGATAATGCAGACGCGAGCGGGCTCAGGGGGGCTTATTGTCTGTTCTCCCAGAATGCAATGTTCTGTTAAAATAGTTCAGGTAGATCCTAATAGCATAATTTTCTTTTTTCCTTTTTGTCTACCCAGGTACTTTTCTTCTCTTTGTTATATTATTAGCAAAGACCCCACATTGACCTATCATGAGCACAGCACAGCGCAAGGCAACAGTGGCGATGAAAAACTTTCATTTAACAGGCAGAAACCTCGAGCAGAACCCCTCAAGTAAACTAAATTTGTCCGTCCAGCTCACTCCAAAACCCTCATCAACACTTATTGTTTGTTGGGCAGGTTGAAGGCTGCACTCGAAACATTTAATTCATGGAGCTGATCTGGCAGTAAAGCGGCGCCAAACTTGACAACACTACGGCCTTTTATTCGCTGTTAGTCTGCATGCGCCGTCACACATGCACCGGTACTTCCCTTCGATCAATCTCACTCACACACACACACACACACACACATTCAGCTCGCCCACACAATCTGCTCCATCACCCTCCTTCTTGTTTCTCGTTCTCACCCCCCCTCCTACTCGCCCTTTCTGAGAGTGCGTGGGTCGAATGTGGTCAGGAGGCAGTGGCAGTGGGGTGAGAACGAGGCCATGTGGGGTCTGGCTGACTTCATCAGTGATAAAGCCTGTTGAGAGAATGTCACAGCTACAGCAAAGCCCTCTTTATTCCTCTCACTGTTTCTATCTGATTGACTCTGGAACACAGAGCTCCAGCTTGCTGCAGCCCTGTTACAACATCTGGGAGCACAATGATGAATATGATGAACCGCAATCGCCTCATTTCCCCTCCTTGTCTTTGCTTGTGCCTGCACACAAATTAAAACGTCCAAAACATGATGAAGTGTGGCTTTGACAACATGATAAGTACATGTTACGACTTGTGGTGTAATTCTCTCGTACAGTGCACATGAAAAATGACAGACATGTCAAGTTGCTTCCTCGTGTATTCCATGTCTTTGAGCATATTCAAGTCATTTGAATGGAGTATTTTCGGCATGTTTTTAAAGGACAATATCTCAATATTGTGTTTCCTGCAGTGTCTGTGCCTAGTCACTCCATGTTGGAGGCTCCCATGGGGATAGGAGACAAGGCTGGGAAGCTCTGATGGGAAAGTGGGCCAGCACTCTCAGCCCTCCACTGGAGAGCTCCTTAAAAGGCCTGGAGAGATGATGTCGTGGACTCTTTCCTTTTCGCTCCCCCCTTATGTTTTTTTCCCTCCCTCCCCATAGCCGCGGAGAAGCCCAGGCAGCAGAAGTATAGAGCCAGGCTTTGGCCAACCTCATCATGCACATCACAGAAACACACGACACTGATGACTTCATTGAGCCGAAATAAGGCTTCCATCCATCAAAAGCTGGAAAGGCCTGTTTTGAAGATAGGATTTCCCGGTTTGGGAATTATTCTGCCTTGTTGCACCCCCTGACACCACTCAAACTAGGTTAGTTTTTGAGTTGCAGTGCTTTGCAAACAATTGTGGAACTGCAGCTAAGTTCCCTTTATGTGCAAAGCAAAAGCAGAAATGAAGAGCAAACGCAATATCACGAAAGCAACAAGATATGCAGAAGTAATCTTTTGCAAGTTGTTTCTTTTTTTGCCAAGAGTGAAACCTTTTCATTTAGTCTCTAAATTGTCTAGATCTGCTACTTCCTGGTAGGTACGTCTTCACACGCAGATCCATTTCAGCAAGCCTGACTAATTTTTTCCACCACAGCCTCTGTGTTAGGGGTCAAGAACCACTTAACATACACAAAAAGGTCAAAGCAGATCCCTTTGCCCCCGTTAACCCAACGAAAATAATTTAGGAGATTTGTGTCTGCATTGCCCAGGTGAGCTTCCAAGAGCGATGCAGCAAGCGCTCTTTACTCTTTCCTCACTAGGCTACAATCTCTGATCCATCTGCTGTTATCTGGGGAATGTTCTCCACACACTTTATGGACATATATGTACCAATGCTTTGACATCTTTCCTATTTTTAGCGGCCAGCATGCCACTGGAGGTTTTTATAGCCTAGTGATGTCACGCAGGCTTTCAAAATAGATCTGATTATTTATCTTAGGTTACACTTCCTGTGCCCTTTTCATGTCATGTTTGTTTGTGTTTATTCATCTGTTAAGAGGGATTATTTTCAGATGTTCAGCGTGGGGACGTTTCATCGGACTTATATCTTGAGCTTAATTGTGTATTATTCTCGAGGTATGATGAAGACTTTCAAAGAGCTCAACAAACTAATAAAATTAATAAAGTTAATAATCTTCCTAAAAACTGGTCAATACGGTGATAGCCTGTTCGCTTATGTAGGCTAGCCTGTTAGATTTATACCTCTACAACCTGTAACTGGTAGGCTTATTTATGGAGCTATAGAGCAAGTAACCGGTTAGCTAGAGCATTTTGCTAGTTAGGCAAGCTAGTATTAGTAGCATTTTAGCTTAAAATTGTAAAGCCATTAGCCCATTAAATTGTAAATCTCAAATCTGTAGCTGATTAGCTTAATTTTGTAGCTAGAGCCAGTAGCCCATTAGCTTATCTAAAGCCTGTAGCCGGTTAGCTCAAACGCTGTTCCACTAGCAGTTTATAAATATAGTTGCAGCCATGAGATGAAGCCAGTAGGTTAGATTCAATATCTCGTTTTATTCTCAGCAGGACTGCAAACATCATTCCCAAAATGTCAAAGTATTTATGTTAATATGATCAGGCTGAGTTCAGGTATGCCTACTGTTAGCAGAAAGGTTATTTAGAAGTTCAGACACAAGACTAGAAAGCCCTTCTACCTTTGGGGCACCAAAAGCCTTGGACAAAACTGGTTTACACTGGCGTATGCTGATCCTGTGTGACAGGTGAAACGGCTCTTTTCTGAGTTTGAAAGCTCAAACATGGGAAAGGGTAAGTGACCCTTGAGGCATTTTGAGGGGGTAAAGGAGACTTTTTAAGCACTAACACACCTTCCTGCTTTCTCTGCCACAGCGTCACTCCCACCCCTTCTAGCTTAACTTTTTCCGATCACAGGGGTATTGAAAGCTACCACATGTGATGAGCAGGGTTAGTTGTTGCCTTGTCAACTTTGATACAACCACAACTTCCTCTGCGATCCATTACTGGCAGAGAACACTGTTGAATCAGTTACAATAATAGGGCATGGAGATTCTCCATTTCCACCAAGTCCAGGTTTAAGATCTACTTCATTGACCTTCTTCTGGTGGCATTTCAGACACAGTAAACTAGGGTTATGAATATTGGCACTAAAGATACCATGACCCATTTCTTGGGGCACTCTAAATTTAAGCTAGCCTACATCACAGAGAGCAGATAAGGCTCCTATCTCTGCAATAAAACGTGTATTTGCATTTGAGGTGAATTCAAGTTTATCAAATGTGTTTGTGATTCACCTCAACGGTTGTGATTGATTTCTTCCTTTTTTCCCTGTTTCTGCTGTTCTACACCCACTACAAACTGTGGTTGAGGTGTTAGCTTGCAAAAATACACATCACGTTGGTGTTACATAACTGGCCATCATGCATTTCATCCAGTCAGACAAACGGCCTTACTCTTAAACTACATTTCCTGGTGCTTTACTTCTGTTGGGAGGTACAAGCTGTAATTTATTGTCCAAACATATGTATATATTCTTGATATCACCTTGCCTGTGAGCTGAATGTCGCAAAGCTAAAGCTGATAATACTGTCATCTGGCTGCATAAAGGGTAATAATCATATGTGGGTGGCTTCACTGCAAGTGGGAGTGCAGCACAAGTAACACTTATCTATTTTTATGCTTCTGCTTGAGGGCTTCCTTTGTGAAGTGTGTGGATGGGACTGAACAGAAAGTCTTTTCTACATAATAGAGGAAAATGAACGCTGGATCTCAATGCTGGACATCATTTTTAATGAAGTTATTCAGGTCTGGGATGTGCCTGATTTGCAGGAATTAGAGACTGCTTAAGTCAAGTAGAATTTTATGTGCTTTTAAATTCCTTTTGCATATACAGTATTATTCATGTATTCAAAGACATCCCTGAGTGGAGGTTGTGACCTCTGACTAAAGAAATCTGAGTATGATAGATGTTAGTCATGGGAAACACTGTACCCATTGTTACTTGCTGTAGATTTTAGGATTAACAAGGTTGTGGGAGATGGACACAGTTAGGAAACTAGATATATGACACCTGTTAATTGAAACATGAACCTGCCCACATGTGAAGTTAAAGACCTTGAAGAATTGCCTATGACAAATGAGATGGCCTGTGACCTTAGACCTTGGACTGGTCTTGCATACCCCTGAAAATCCACAGGGTTGAGTTCAGTTCACAATGTGTAAGTGGTATTTAAACCTGAGCCCAGGCTTTTAAGACTGAACACAGCTCTGTTTTTCCGCTCATGCTTCTTTTCATCTGGGTGAATGGAAATAATAGGGGTGCAAGGTTGCAAAAGCTAAATCAAGAACCCTAAAAACAGGACACACAATGCTTTGTAATAAACATAAATAGTGCCAATTGAATTACGGGGAGTTTCCTTCTCTGTTGCCATGGAAACTATTTTCATCATGCGTCATGGTAATACTAAAAAATATCCATTTTGTGATTTATTATATTTGTTACATTTGTCCTTATGTCTCTGAGGAAGTCTTTGCATTTTTTTGATTTATTTATAATTTGTTTCACACATTGTAGTCTTTGTAATATTTTTATTTATTGATCAAATGACTCTTTACTGGTGGAAGTGGTCATTGTACTAAATAAACATAAAGTAGAGAGCGACCCTCGGCACATGGATCATCACCAGACTCTGCAGGTCAACACAAAGCTGAAGTGTTATTTTTAAACTTTTTTAAAATTGTTTTTGGGATTGGTAATATAACTAAAACTGCTTAATGCACTGAATTGACAGTTTAAGTTTTGATCTCAGTGCTCTCTTCCAACCTGCTTCCACCTGCATTAGACACCTGTTTTCAGCAAGAATCACTGATGAACCTCATGAATGCTACCTGCCCAGCACCAAACAGCTGACGGATACAAGTTCTCAAATAGCTAGTTAGCATGCTGTAGCATTTAGCCGCTAAAGCAGCCAGATATTTCCCTTTGAAGTTGGTATGAAAAATAGTAGAAGGAGAGTGAATACTGGACTTCTGCTCATCAGAATTTCTCTTTATCTGCTTAGTGTTAAAAGCCAATTTATGCAGGTTAAAAGGACAGGTTCATATTTTTCTTAATATAATACATGTGACTTTAAGAGTAATATCACCTTGTATGATGCCCACACACTTTGAAAAGCTTCATATGACTTTGTGAGTTTGAAGAAAGACTAGAAAAAGTATGATATATGAAGTCCAGCTAGCTCATTTTAATAAACCAAATATCTCAATCATTGTCTTGAAGGTATAACACAGGCTCATCTTTATCTGTCTGGAGCATTGCATTTATTTATGACAGCAGAAGTTTATGATCTTTTTTTCCACGGCTTGCTTGGCTGGAATGATTCATCGTAGCTTTTAGCACAAACCCATTACATGCTTCACCGCAGCTCCAGATTTTGGCCTATTATTAGCCTCTTTTCTCCAGGAAACAAGGTCACTCAAATAGCCTTGGCTTATTAGTGCTGTCACTACTAATTTTGCCTTAAAGAAACATACATACAAAAAATGTAATCCAGAGTTCTTTTACACATAACTGATAAAACACCATCAGCATATATTTGAACAAAGTTTAACCAATCAAACATCCATTATTCAGCGCGGCATAATGGCCTGGGATTGAAAGAGCACATTCAAGTGATGCTACAGCTGTGCGGCCCCTCGCTAAGTGAAAGCAACTGCCCTATTTCTGTCTGGGGTTAGAGCTCAGCTGTCGTCTGGGAGTAGATCACCTCGTGCACACTCCCCAAACCGTCACTATCATCCCTGAACCCCGCTTTGGGTTCTCTTGCTATAATGTCACCTCATGTTAATAAAGGTCATTAAGACTGCGATAGATTATTTTAGTATTTCTTGAAGGCTTCCAAAGGGTTTCTGGTCACATGTAGAAGTACATCCTTCAAATAAGTCAAATATGGGATGTAGGCTTCCACAACTCCAGCTTGTTAGATTCATTGCTGACCAAGCAATGCAAATTATGTGTCTGGGAATAAACTGTCAAAGTCTTTTCTGTGAAATACATTAGGTATCTCCTTTTTTTATATGATGAAGGTTTTAACATGAACTGGCAGTAAACAGATACACAAGAGATGTGAACTCTAGATATGACAACCTAAAGTTTGATCCACTAATGATACTTTTTGTCCAATATTCAGCGATGCCTAACCTTGCATTCTTGAATTTCCTACGGATTAAGCTGCATCCAATATCAGACGGCACCAGCTGTCTTCTGACAACAACATAGCCTGTGCTAGACACTAATTTTGGGAGGCTTTGGGGCCACAACTTTCTCTTGAACTCGTCATTGTTTACAATCCGACAAGCAGCTTGAGATTCAATATTGTCACTAGACTAGAGTTGATGGGTTTCTGGATTGCTCTCGCCAACAGTTTTCATGCATTCAACCAAAAAGTCTGTGTTGGAGAGAAGTGAAAACGATAAATTCACATTTCTTTGTATCTCTCACAATATGGGATTGCTCAAAAATCTATTGATGCCATTTGCCCCATTTACAACCAGATTTATGAATCTGGTATTCTAAAGAATATGTTACAAACTGTTCACTCCATTGGGTCTTTCCAGATACAGGTTTCTCCTGTCCAGTGAAGACAGCATGTCAAGTAGCGTCCACAGTCGAGGAGGAGGCCACAGCATGTGACCGATGGGCCAGATCAGGTTACTATTATTATACGTCTTGATGAGAATGATCTGCTCCCCCCCCCCCCCCCCCCCCCTTCACCCGCCCTGCTTCCCATTCTGTCAACGGCCTCTCCCCTTTCTCTGAATGTCTCTTCATCCTCTTCACTACCTGGAAGTGTCTGGCCTTGGACTGAGTCTACTTTCCCATTCCACTCTGCCCAGAAATACTTTGACAGTTGAAGACCCTGGTGACAATGGACGGGGAAATCCTGCTCGAAGCACATCCAGTAAAATAAATGCTCGCTCATTAGTGATTGATGAGGCATCACGCCCAGTTCAGCACTCCATGCCACCTTGAGGCTGGCACTTTATGGATAAACTCTTCTAGGAATAACCTTTTTTATTTCCCAGTTGAATGTAGCGTCTTGTTGCTCGTAGACCTGCTGACTGCCGCCTGATACCACAGGCCACTACAAGCTTTTTCATCCCCCAGTGTCTAATTGAAAGGGTCTAAAGCCAGCACTATCAGGGTATGTCTAAATCACTCAGATAACATCAAAGCACGACTATTTCTATCTGCTCGATTGCGGTGCTGTCTGGACCTGTGAATAGGAGAAGGAGATGAGTGTGCCAGTGTCCTAGGCGCCAATAACATGCACTGGGTGACATGGGAGCATGGGAGCAAAGCGTCTGGCTTTTCTCAGATGCGACTCAATTGTCCACACTTCACCAGTCACCCCGTCTGTGAGTGCTGCTATAGTCTGGACAGCACTGACATGATGGTGGGTGTGACTGAAACGGTTACTGTACGGCGGTCGAAACAATGTATTTTCCCCGCCTGATCGTACTTTAACGCTATTGGAGAGCTCTTATCAGTACCAGTCGCGACTGACAAGTTGATAAATTTGTTGGTTCTCCTTGAACTTTTGCTAAGACAGCAGAAAAGCAGATTTCCTAAAATTATGTATGTTGTAATGTTTCTGCACTAAATTCTATGCTTTGTTAAGCACATAATCTAGGAACATTGAGCCTAAAGGCATTGATGACAGAATTTATTATGTGTTGTTTCACAGCCGGGCTAGCTGTTTGCCCTGTTTTTAGTCAGTATGCTAAGCTCAATTACTGTCTGCTAGCATGGCGGCATATTAAGGACACCTATAATATTGGTGTAAGGTGACTTGTTGTAAGTGGACAGTGGCATACATTTAGAAGAACTCTCATTCCTTGAAGTGGTTTAACATTAAAACACGATAAATAAGACTATCGTCCCCCTTGTAACACACACCAAAAGCTTAACTCTTCCTTTATTCAAGCTGTCTTTCCTGAACACTTGACTTAAACACCTCATCTGGATTCACAAACCAAACCAGAGAGCAGTCCCTTTGGAAACTCTTAATTAAGCGGTAAACACAAGCTTCCTCTTGGGACTCAGTCATAGGTACTGAGTGATCTGACAGTGATGTCACTCTGCAGAAAATACGCCTACAGTGTCATGAGTTTTAAGTCCAGCCGCTGGCTCATGCACGTCTCACCAGCTGAAGACAAACAGTGAGAGTGTGCCATTGTAATTTTGTGGTGTTGATACACTTGAGTCACACGCAGACTTTTTTTTTTTTATTTACTCAATGAACAGGAACAACAGCAAACAGTCTGTTTAAAGAGAAGGTATGAGACAGGAGTTTGTAAAAGAAAGACTCAACACAGATGTACTGGTTAGACCGCCATCCCAGTCACAAGTCAGATGATGCTGACAGATGATTTTTCACTTGCTCTGTGTGATCATTTCGAATCTTCTGACATCCCACCACTTAAAATTAAACATAGAATTCTTGAAGTTACCAAAGTTAAATTTACAAGAAATCAATATTATGGCAAAAGCATGTCGACTTATAATTCACAGACAAACAAATACAACATAAAATAGTCAATCAATTCTCTTTTAATGTATAACTTTAACAAGCCATAATGTGCTTCAATTCATCCCTGACATCTCTTAGATAAATACAGCTGCTGAGGGGGTCCAGCAGGATGCATAAACAGGATGTATTACTACCTCCAAGATGTTTGTAAGTAAGTGGAGTGTGCAGACATACAATGCAGAGTTTCCATGCCTTCAGTGCAACAAGAGGCCCCTCTTACATAACTATACTGCTGACATAGATTTAAAGATAACTAACTGAAAGAGCTGCAAGGTTAGAAATGCAAAACACATTAAGGTAATACTTACTTTTAATTTCTATTTTGACCTTTTAAAGGTTGAATTTGATTTGGGTTTTAGGCCTTGCACAAAATACCTAAAAACTAAAAGAATTGCTGTTCTCTCATATGTAAGATATGGGTATTGAAAATGTCTTGTGACATCTTCAGAGACTGATAATGATCTGCTATTAAAGTGAAATGTTGTCTATTTGAAACAGCTGTTTGAGCAACAAGTATTAGCACAGTGTGCAGCCATAAAACGCTGAAGTACACAAAGACCTGCTCAAACAATACTCTCTAATAAAGTCCTGGATGCGGCCCACATGGCTCACCTTGTGCTGTCACTCAGCAATAAGGTCCTCCGCTGAACAGCAGCTTACGCATCACTTTCACATTAAAAGCCTCTGGCCAGCAACTTCCTGACACTGACGCTGTTGGTGTTCCACCATCCGTATGAGTCAGTAGAACCACAGTAATTTCACATGACATTCTGTAACATTTAGGATAATCATCAGAGCTGATGATTCTTTCTGGGTTTTAACCTCCGTGTTCTGGCTTGCAGTTCCTTGTGCTGCAGCCCGAGCCTCATTTGCAGACAATAAATTATTTTGATCTTCCTACATTAATGTCAGTGACAGTGAAATGGGAAAATAAGGCTTGCGTGACTCATGGTCACTGTTGTATAAATGTTTTGGATCCTGATTCTGCTTGAACAGCTTGTTATTCAGGAAGTCAACTCCAAGTCCAGTAGGTGGGTGGCATCTAATCAAGTCCAAGCGGCATTATTTCATTTTTTAAAATGCCTTTAAAGCCAAGAATAACATCATTATCACTTGTAATGACACCTCAAGAACAACAAAAAAAAGTGGCTGTACGCTTCATGACTAAAACCAAAGTATGAGGAGGCAATACCGCACCCCCTGCTGAGTACACATGGGAGTCTGCCAACAATAACACACAGCGCTGCTGCCAAAATAAAAAAACACTTTATGCTTGGCCACCTTGCTTTTTACTCCAGGTTGAGCTGGACCACCCCGATGTTTGAATCCTCCAGACATTCCCAGCACTTCAAGTGTTAACCATCAAATCATTGCAGGTACTCTGTGGTTAGGAGGCTTTTGTTTTCCCTTTTGTTTTCAGTGATGAGCTGTTTTGATTAGATGTTAACTAAATGTGTTGCACATGACATAGTTGGAATACATATCTCATATGAAGCGTTGATGTGTGGAAGAAAGGGAAAATACCTCATTCTGACTAAATGTCATTTCCTCAACTGAAAATAAAAACAGTCACCTCCCAATAAAAATAGAATACACCACCACACATCTGAAAATGACATGAACATGATCGAAATGTAATCACACCTTGAAAAAGGGACTTTAAAAAAACGCATAACGTTTTAACTCGAATGAAGTTTATTCATTTTTATGACTACATGATTTCACTTTCATCTTATCTCGTTTGTAAAGTTGCTTTTGTTTCTTTAAACATAAGATGCTTAGCATTTTTGTCTCAAATTGCTACATGTTTAAGACCAAACTCACAAAACTCTGCACGTTTGACCATACACCTTTACTGATTTCTTTACTTCAACTCAGAAGTTTAATGAGTCAATAGTTAGAAAAACCCACTGAGAAAAACCATATATGTAATGTACAACCCCCGTATATAAAAGGCTACTTGATGGAAGAGTTAGTCATAAAAGTGGATGTTTATTATTGAACATTCAAACCACACTTTGAAATGTCATGATAACCACATCCAACATCTCCTGAAACAACTGAACCATTGTCATTACAACTACACAACTCTAGGTGCTGAAAAAAGGCTATGCTCAAACAAGTTATTCAGACATTGTTATTCTCCCTATCATTCTTACAAATAGCCCTTTATTACTGATTCATGATAAATGTGTCAAGGTGTCATAACTTGTATTAAAACAATGCTCTTATAGCAGCAATTAAGCGCTCAATGAACGCAATATCACACAGGAGGGAGGGCTGTTTACAGGATGACAGTACAGCTGTGATTAGGTCATGGTAAAGGACACAGACTTAGCACAGATTTTAATAACATCTGTGCTTATAATCAGCAGCATGACAACGAGTGTGATATTGCTATCATACAACAGTTCTACAACTTGCAGTTTGCTTTAATGTTAATTGATGGCATGCTAAAAACCTGAGTTATGGCGAAATATAAAGTCCCACTCCAGTTGCACTCTTTGTGAGAACTCAAAATGTCTCTTTTCCATCTTAATTATATATAGTTGTATAAATCACAATAAACAATTGTCCTTTAAATGTAAAACGGAGCTGAGATAAGAAATACTTGCTACTGTATGTAACAGTGCCTCTCGCTCTCTTTTCAAATTCAAATTCAAAAAACTTTATTTGTCCCCGGGTGGCAATTCAAAGGCACACAGAGCAGTAAATTAACAACAGTGCAAGTACGAAACATTTTAACCTAAATATAAAGTGTCAATTTAAATACAACTTAAAGCTTAAACTTAACTTAAAAATACAAAATATGAAGGAGTAGATATAAGTGGACAGTGATCGGACTAACAGATGTAAACAGAACTATGTGCAGTAAACAAGAAATAAATACATATATACAGAGCTATGTGCAAGTCGGCTAAATACTAGATACTAAATGATAAGTTAATAAGGTGCATGGTGAATAATGGAACAACAGAACTAATATAAACAATATAACTATAAAGGTAGAAATGAGATAAATAAAGTGACCGTAGTGCAATGATGGATAAGAAACACCAGGAATAAGTAACCAGAACTGTATGAATGTCCATATTCTGTATATTATCTGTAATCTAGTATAGCATGCTCACTGCACCTTAATCTGAAGAATATACTTATATTTATAGCATTTATTTATATTTATAGCATCCCATTAATCCAGCCATATATACCCAATAATTCACTTTTTTTTAGTCTACATCTGTAAATTTTGTAATTACTGTACATAGCACAGATTCATGCACTTTCTGCTTATTGCACTTCTGGTGAGATGCCAAACCTCATTTCGTTACTCTATACTTGTATATGTGTAATGACAAATAAAGTTGAATCTCATGAATACTGATATAAAATGGATAGAAGATAAAGATAAAGATAAACTTTATTGATCCCCCGTGGGGGGAAATTTGTGCATTACAGCAGCTCCAGAAAACAGGTGACGGGAATATAATTATTAAAAATAAAAATAGAAGTTAAAATCAAATCAAACATATTTACATCAGTTAAATTAAAAAAAAATACAATAATGTAAAATGACACAGAAACTACACGGGAAAGGGTTTTGTTCTTAAAAATAATAATAATATTTAATAATAATAAATAAATAAAAAACTTTATAAAGAATAAAGTGATGTAGTGCATGAGACCAGATAATTTTAAAAGTTATGTAATACTTCAAGTGCTCTACTGTCTATAAAGGATTACCCAGCTCACTCTCTCCCATCATAATCTGTTGATGATGACGTTATACTGCAGCTCCTGAGCTCCACATCTCGCGAGACTATGGAAAACAATCCAGACGCCATCTCTCAGCCCCTCTCTCTCTCTCTCTCCTGCTCTCTCTCTCTCTCTCTATCTCAGTTCCCCCTCCTCCTCCTCCTCCCCAGCCCTCCCTTCCCACGCCCCAGTGCGCTGTGGGATAGTGGCACTATAAAGTATATCCTCTCTCGGAGAAAGATAAAAGAAGCTCCCGAGACAAGGAGGGGGATGAAGATGGCGGACGCCAAGCAGAAGAGGAATGAGCAGTTAAAGCGATGGCTGGGCTCGGAAACGGACCAGGAGCCGCCTGTGCTGAAGAAGAAGAAGACGAAGGTGAAGTTCGACGATGGCGCCGTGTTTCTGGCCGCTTGCTCCAGCGGCGACACGGAGGAGGTGCTGCGAATGCTGGACCGAGGCGCTGACATCAACTACGCCAATGTGGACGGTCTCACCGCCCTCCACCAGGTATGTGCGTGGACGTCTGTCACCGGCGGCATTACACACACTAATGTGGGGTCCGCTGCTGCCGCTGCCGCTGCTTGGGAACACCTGTCAAATGGAAGAAGCCATTCTCATCCCGTTGTTTACCTACCCCGCGGAGTAATATTGCATTTACCTCCAGCTTACATTACAACACAGACATTTTCAGAGTCAACAATGAGTAGCAAAGTTTGAATGCTTGTGAAGTAGCCTGAGTCTGTATCCCTAGTTGTTGGGCTCAGTGTAATTCCCGGCGCTGCTGCATTTCACACTGTAAAAATGTGTGTTTTTTTACTGCTTACTTCTTGTGTTTGGGTGGATCTATTTCCAGCTGCTGCGATCGTGTTATCCTAGAAAAGTTATTTTTTAAGATGTCATAACAGGCAGGTGATATTTCGATTTGTAGTTCTAACCTAACTGGCAGTTAAAGTCAAGGGGTTTGTTGATAAAAAAAAACCATCCACCGCGTCTGCGACTAGTCTCTGGGAGGGCAGCAGGATGCTAGGCGGCTAACTCTACTTACCTTACAACGTCACTCGGTTTTGCAAGCTAATATTAACCTTGTAAGACATTAAGTATGCAACACATTGATGTTTAAAGTCATGTTGTTGATATTAGTGTTTGGGGAAATCTGTGATCTGGTTGAAATATCTTCGATGCGGTGTTAGGTCAACGGAATGCATGCTAACGATACTTTAGCAGGATGAGCTATCTTGCGTTAGCTGTTTTGAGGGGTTGATTCATTCGTTTCCCAGCTTGATAAACGAAATCATTTCATTCCCTACGTAGTCAGAACTTCACGTTTGACTGCTATGTGGTGTTTATGGGAAGCAGAAACATGTGTCTGGTGGTAACATTGCAATTTTGCTGGAAGTTAAGCTGTTATGCCTGCTAACTAGTGAAGCTACATCTTCTAGCCTCCTGTACTTTGAAAGCCAAATAGTGAAAATGGCAGCCTGTCGTTAGTCAGTAAAAAAAAAAAAAACCCAGGTGCTACCAAATGAAAGAGGCTTTTGAAACATAGCTCCTGCAAAAATGTCTGACTTTCAAGGTTCATAACACATTCACAGTCATTGAAATGTCATGGTAGCCCAAGTTGGATTCAGTGATGATGTGTACTTAACAAATAGTTGATTTGTTTTCATTTAACTTAATGAAACATGGGTTTGGTAATGCTGTATTGTAATCTCTCAATTCTTCACTGTAGTTCATTTATTTATTTGTATTGTTTGGTTAATGCTCTGCTTTGCTCCCAGATATGACATCACCTCTCTAACATTCAAGATTCAAGATTTTTTATTTGTCACCTGCTCATACAGATGTGCAGTGAAATGTAAAGACTGTTCCGCAATAACACTCAAATTACTAATACACATATATATATACATTTATTGCTAAACATAGATTACCAGGTATATATTGGTTGGCTTCTTTCTTTTGACAGGAACAATCTTAAACTATTGCTTCTGTTTTCATTCCTTATGGGAATTTTAATTGGAATATAATAAGTTAATTACTCATTTAACGCATCGAAACTAGACTTTATTTTTCTCCAGTTTTGAATGCGTATAGATTTGTTGGAAGTAAACATTTATTAATGAAATGTGTAGGTACTTGGACCTTGCAGTTATGTTTTGTATCTTTGACCCTGGAAACAGGACAGCCCCTGACACATTATTGAGAAATAAACAAGCGACTACTTATTGCTGGTGGAGCTATAAAACAACAACAACACATGTTTCCATGCATCTCGACATCCACAGGATTCAGATAGCAAACAGTATATATTTTGGATCACCTGCCATGGTTATTTTTTACAGTACTACTGATTTTGTATGAACGACTCCATAATTGACAGAGAAGGCAAATTGCATTTTAGACAGGTAGGCTGAGCGGGGAAAGCCAAATATAACATTTGTTATTTACACCATTTTCACAACATCCTTTTTGTCAGTCTTATGGTAAAGTCAGTATCTCTTTAATGAGCCTGTTATGTACCGTAGGTGGTTCAGTTTGTATGGAAACCAGTAATTTCACAGTTTAATTCATTGCACAAGCAAGGTTGCTTTATCCACCTGTTTGTTTGGACAGCGAGTGTTTATATAATCTAAGGATTAATGAAAGAGTTCTTACTTTAAATGTTTAAT
The DNA here is from genome assembly GCF_963584025.1 of Labrus mixtus. NCBI lineage: Eukaryota > Metazoa > Chordata > Actinopteri > Labriformes > Labridae > Labrus > Labrus mixtus. The sequence continues at coordinate 16,465,684 of NC_083633.1, read as the reverse complement.
GCTAGCATAGATTTCCAATGATGTCACCTCATTACTCATGCCCACATGTCTAGTCTTAGTAAGCCTCAGTACTGTTAAGTGCACCACCTTGCTACATGTTATGTTTGTTGTCCAAGACTTGGCTATTAAAAGTTTTAAAAGCAAGTTTTCCGAGATAGGTCATTAGCTGTATATTTCGACGATGAATTCATTTTGTTTGTGTGTATATTTCTCGGTCTGTTCATTAATGGTCTTGTTAAATCAACCATTTCTCTCTGCTCAGAGTCTGCTATAATTAAATCTGGAATTAACGTGGCCCCCTGTGCAAACTCACTGGGTGGAAACGTTGCCTTTTTTTGGGCCGATGTCCAGGGATGAGCTAGAGGGAAGAAAGAATTTGATTTGCAGTGCCGCTCTCCAGACCTAACCATCTCTGGAGACAAGAGTGATGTGTGTGTGAGTGTGTGCAAGAGTTGTCAGCCAGCATGTGATCCAGGGGTTTTGTGGTGTTATAAAGGAGTTGAAGAAGGCGGTACAGGGATTCATGTTTAAAGTGCTAATCCTGTACTTTCAGAGTGATGAAGCTGATGTTCATCTCCTTTAATGAAGTGAAGATTTGATGGGCAGCCAGAGTCATTTGATGCTTTCATAGATGTCTTTATTATTGTTACATTGGCAATAAAACCCTATTCTGATTCTCTCCCTGTTAAATATAGAAGGTAAACACTGGAAGATTTTCTGAAACTTACAGGTTTTCTATTTGGGGTGGGGGGGAACAAACAAAAGTCTCCTCTTTCTGTTGAATGACTGACCTCTGACTTTGTTGTGAAGTGTGTCATGTTGTTACATGAGGGCTCACTCCTCACTCGTATCACTCCCGACTGGTGACCAATGCAGGGTTATAAATACCCCTGCCACAAGTTCTCCTAACTGGGTTTCAGGAGATGATACTAAGTTTGGGTATGACTCAGAGTCTGTAGCTGTGCTTTGTAGTGCAGCTCTGGCATAATCTCACATTTAGACTACAGACTGTATCTTCATGTGAGTCATGACCCATCTGTCACTTTATAGATGAGTTGTAGCGGAGAGATCTGTAAACATGTTCTCTTCATTTGTTCTGATTCATCAAACACCCTTACAGTCCTGATTGTGTAAATGGACATTGCTGGGGATTTGAGAACTAAACCAATGATACCGTGCGTCATCTTCAGTTTGTTATATAAGAAAAAGCACGAGAGTGATAGTTTGAGACTTGACTTTTCCTACCAGACCCCTAGTAAATTTTCCTCATGAAGTTGGGGTTAGCGGATGTAAGAATCCAGAAGGAAATATTCAGGAAAATTCACCCTGAGCGACTCGGCAGGGGGTGGTGACGTTTATATCCTGCGACCGCCGTGCAACTGATGTGATCTCAGTGCACATAATGAAGCTGCTGAATTCTGTTTTCTGTTAGCCAGTATAGCTCTTCTATGCTCTGTGAGTGTGTACCGTGAATATGTCGAACTACTCGAAGCAATGATATGAATCTATTCCTGAACATTTCAGAGATTTGTTAGAAACCTACTGATCATCGTCTCATGACCAGCCTTCAGTATTTAGTTAGCAGCTACTATCTAGACTAAAGCTCTCATAACTATGGTTTGGAGCACTGCAGCAGTGGAGGTAATGGTCTGAAGTTGATATAAATGTGAGGTGTTGTTGGATCTACTTCCGCCACATTATTGTTTTTTCTTGTTGCGTTGTTTTTAGCAGGCAGCTCCCTTCCATGTGTGTTTGTAATATGGGTATTTATAGGTTAAATACATAGGTTTTATACTTCTCCTTATTGTTGCACAGTGTCTACAATTCCTCTTTAAATTTTTCAGCCTTAGACCTAATCTTTTGTAGGTAAAAAGAAAGATATCACATTTCCCTGTTGAGTATCAAGAGACAGAGTAGTTCACCCAAACATAAACAGAATGGATTCAGGTTGCTGTAAAGAGGTCCTTCGAGTGAATGGGGGGTTCAGAAGACAAGTGGAGATTCCTGAACTCGTTGGCTAAACTCGTCTCAGAGAGTAGCATTCCTGTCGTCCCGGCTTGTGCATTCCTCACATGACAGTCGCTGGAAACCATGGCAAAGCGAGAGCAGAGCAGACATTCCTCAGCTGTCACCTAAACCCCTCCCCTCCAGTCATTCCCTCTCTCTCTCTCTCTCTCTCTGGCTTGCCTGTCCCCATGCAATGCCAAGGCCCTGGCTGACTGTTGCCCACTGAGCTCCATCAAGGCAATTAGCGTGGAGGTAACCAGGGCTTGTCGCCTCACACAGGAAAATCTCCACACTGACCCACAACTGAACTTTTGTCTCTAGCGTCCATGATCCTTAGGATCGAGGTGACAGGACTCAGCTCAGCTTAACGTGTCCGAGTTGGGTATTACAATGCCTCTGCTCTGTTGACATTACACACCCTCATTATGGCCCTGAAGTCTATGAACATTATCTTGCACTGTCTCCATGACAACGACTCAGGCAAGGTTGCTAGTCACTTGTGTTGGTGGATTTGCATGTACAGAGTGGGAGTTGCATAACACAGCGAGCAGAGAGAGAGCCTTTGGCAGTGCTCGGCAGTTAGAAATGAGAATCAACCTCCATGAATCTTGTAATGGAACAATTAGAGAGCATGTGATGGAAGGAAGATGGCGATGTGGCTGTTTCTTTTCAGCCTCACCAGCACCAGTCATATAAACACATTACATAATTGCAGAGGATCTCACTACAGCCCCAGCCATGATATTCTCAGCTGTGCCTGGAGGAGCAAAAAAGAAATGCCTTTGACATGTCCCTGTCCCCCCCCAATGAAGACATCATGGCATCCTCTTGCACAGCCTGAGCCCCCTGTCTTTCCGCCTGAGGGAGACAATCCCAACATCTCATGTGGAGCGGCCCCTTTGGCCAAGACAGGCAGAGCATCACATTGCATTTCAGAGCTTCCCTGTTGCTCTCACCTGTTCTGCTAGCTTACACAACATCGATGCTGGTTAGACATGTAATCCACTAGAATCTGTCAGAGCTCTAGCTCTTAAAATGTATCTTTAATAACCCCAAGATTCAACAACAGTTAGATTAAGGATTGCATATTTTCAGGAGGAGATGTAATACACAGTGCTGTTTTGAGTTTTCAGCAGCTTGAATGGTTTGGGAGGATATACAGTACAACATCAGGCCCACATGACAACGGTTTGTGTTTTACACTAATGGGAAGCTTTTTGTAACAGCTCATTTGTTTTTGATAGTAGCACGATTGGTTACTTACTGAACTCATATTTGAGCATCAATCTCCATGAAGTTCAGACTACACTCACCTTGACTTTAAAGTGCAGCCTTTCATTCATATAGTTGTGTTCATTAAATTATTTAAAGAATTTCGACAGTACAGGATCTGATGAGCCAGACAATGGTGTGTCGTTGAGTCCATAGTACCCAGGAGCTTTGACGTGTAGAGGCCAGGGGTACTGTTTGTCAGTTGTCAAACCAGCATGTCTAATTTTTTTGTTGTTGGATTGATGCTGATTTGATGAGGTTAAACAGCGAGAGAGTTACTAGCAGGAGGATGAGCTTCAAATTGACATTGTTCGAGGTCAATCGTCTTTGAATGTTTGCCCAATGAAATGAAAACGTGTCATTGTGTTTTAATGGTACTTTACCTCAGTATATAGTCTGTAACAGGATTTCTGTACTATTACTGTCATTAGGTGTTTGACCTGCCCATTTTAGAAGAAGTATGCTTTCACATCACATTTCCTGCAAGAGGTTGCACAAGGCTTCCAGGTTCTTTGTTTTGGCTTCAGGCTGTCGTACAGTAGCAGCTACTCACTCATGCATTTCTAACATATTGCAGAATACATTAAACTGAAACTTAATAATTCATGGACTGGAATCTAGACAGTCTAGATTTGATAGTTCTTTGTCTAGCTCAAATAATCAACTTCCCCAATCCTCTAGAATGTGTTTACCGCCATGATATTTTGTTGTGGATAATATTTAGGCTTACATACTGCCTGCTGTATAAGTTATGGTCGTATATAATTGCGATTTGATTTTTCAATACATGATCAAAAACTAATCCGACACTGACTCATGCTACTCGCTTCTGTGCCGACAAAGAGACGAATCATGATTTAATTTTATTCCGCCCCTTGATGTCGTTGCAAATAATTCTGATGAATGATCAGTTTCCAAAGGGTACAGTAGAGGAAATATTATTGCATCATAAAACCATGAACCGCATGAAACAAAACAGGTCTTGCAGAAATAAACTGTAACCTATCTGCTGAGTTCAAACAGATGGCTGGAGCAACATTGGGGATACGGGGGAAGGAAGCTTGTCTGGGTCAATATGGATCAAAGCCAACCAGCAGAAACAATAGTAGAGGGACAATGCAGCTACATTAAAGAATATTTTATTTAATTTTCTGCCAGTTCCTCCCTGTTTGCATTTTAATAATCAATAAGGCTGTTTGTGTGCAGTGTATGTCCTTTTAGGCTGTTTTCAATCAGCTTGGTAGTATCATAAGCAAGACACCCTAAATGTATTTTCTTTCTCTGAAGTATAGGTCATTGCATGCATTGTTGAATTCTAGTCTGTAGTGAATCATTGCAGCAGTATTTTAACCTCAGTGTGCTTGGGGGTTAATTTTAGAAATGGAGCCCTTGAACATGTCTATTTTACCTGTGCGTAATTGTCAGGTCTGTCCTTGTCAAGCTGGCTCTGCGCTCCGTTCCATTCAGCCTTTTTTTTTTTTTTACCAACCCTGTAATCAACTGCAGGAAGTCCTTGCAGGGTGTTTGCGCGCCAATGCTTTGCAACACAGCCAGGTCATCTGCTCATTGTGACACGTCAATGTTGTTTCCTTGCACAGAGTGTCACGGTAACATGTATGACTTTGAAAGTATGCGGCCACTGTGTAAGTTTAAGAAAAGATAGGTTTCTACTGGTCTGTACACTTTTTTTTTTTTTTTCTTAAAGGCAGACTCTTTTTAAATCCCAAATAGTCAGCCAAAACATGTTAATTAACTTCACATGTCAATACTAGTGGATTTTAGTGTTGAGTAAATAAAAAGGTACCTATGATGTTGTCTTTTATTGATTACAATCCCTGTATTTACTTAAACCCCAATGGATTAATTGCAATATGTATTCAGTAAGAAACTCTCCTTGGATTTGATGAAATAATCCATGAATCTCATCTGCTAGCTACAAAAACAACTACATTATAGAATCCCTCTATACTGCACACCTGTTTGGCGCCGTTGACTCTTGTCTGGGTCGACTCTATGCATCCCAACTCTATTTCTGAACCTGCTGTGCTAATGCAGAGCAGGGATGAAAAGCCAGAGGCCTCCCTGCTGGTGGATGTGGAACAGTGAAGGCTATCTGAAGTATTTCGGATGAGCGTTGCTGCTGCAGGTTGGAACTGGTTCACCTGGGGTCGTAAGGAGAATTCCTCAGTAGAGTAAATCTGCTGCCACGTATATGAGCTGGGCTGTCTGCATTTCTACAGCAGAGCTATAGGCGCACACAGACTTGACCTTGCCTTATGGTTTATTTGATGCAGATTCTCTGTTTTGACCTCATGCTAATGTCACATTGCTAAACATTGGAGTATTAATGTTTGAGAAGATGGGGTAGTTGATTTCAATGTACAAGCTGCAATTCTTTATCTCTTCCTGCTGAATGTGTTGTGGTGATAATCGATGGTATCCAAAAGCACCAAAGCTTTAAAATAAATACAAATATTTTTAAATGGAAGCTGCAATGAAGGAAAGAGAGAGCACTGTCTTAATTGCACAAATATTTTGGCAATGTTTTGGACCGAAATGTTGGCAGTGTATTTGTGCACTTTGGTCAGTGTGCAGGAGTTTGCCTGCAATATTTGGTTATTAAAAATAAGAGATTACCAAGTATTGGTAGCCAAACTTCTGTTTTTCTTGCTGTGATATTGAAACAGTTATTGATTTCGTGTGATTTGATATAATTCTGGTGTTGAGACTGTTCTGTCTGTGCCCCCCTTGTCCTGGTCCTGCATAGTATTGCGCTGCTGTAAAATGTTTGTGTGATGACTTCAGCTTGTTTTTTTTTTTCCCACCCCGTGGCACAAAGTGTCTGTCTTCCAATTAAGCCAGGTCTTCTTGAAGCTGTCCTGCTGCGGTTTTCGTTGTCGGCAGTCACATGCCTCACGCTGGGTGTTTTTTTATGAGCTTGTGTTTTAACCGAAAACACCTGGACCCAGAGACTCTGTGAATTCCTCATTGTCTTACAGAGCCGCGAGTACAATTAAGTCAGAGAGCGCGTGTCCATTTGTTGTCTGTACAAGGGTGAGGTTACATTCTTTCCATTTATTCTCAAAATGGCTGCATCTTCGGATGATGTAATGAGGGGTAGAGGTGAACATGCTGATCGTACCATTTCAGCGGCACATTTTGAGATCCGTATTCACCCGCTTATGAGAATTATTGTCCATATTCTCGTTCACCTGTCAAAAAATATCCAGTTGTATTTTCTTTAAATCCATCCTGATTTAACTATTATTTTGCTTTATAAAGAGTAGCAGTAGCTGACACTTCTTTGGAAAAATAAATAACTTTTATTCCAGGAAAACAACACCAGCGGAAATAGTATTATAGTGCTATAACATTAGCTTTTAAAGCTAATATCTTTCTGCATTCTCACTTGATTTGCATTGATTTTAGTCAGCACTGATCTATGAGCAGCCATGAGATTAAAAGAACCTGCTGTAAGCTGTGATGCTACCCCATTAGCCTTCTAGTGAGTGATACTCTTCCTGCAGATAAATAGCATTGTCAGTAAAAGTGCACAGAGCTTGACAGAGCACTTTGGCTTGTGATCCAAATGGACGTGCATGGCTTCTGTGTAAGCAGGATACTTTAACACTAGGGTTGTGAATTGCAGGTTAACTCAGAATATGACATGATGTGCAGTACATGGCCCACAATAATATCATGTTTCTGCCATTATGTGATAATTGATATAGTGCAAGGCAATCATATAACAATACATCATCATATCTGATTAAATTAAGAATATGAAATGTCCTTAAAAGGTAAAGGGCTTGATGAATGTATTTATTCACTGCAAGATAGTGTCAGTTTCACCTTTTTAATCACGCTTCATCTCTCAACTACTTTTCACCGCTGTCTGACATCATCCCGCTGTCTGGCAACGTCTTCTTTGGCCAATTAACTGCTGTTCAAGTTGCCCCCGTTAATGTCATAAACTGCACTGTGAGGAATCATGAAGTAGCGAGGCTGTGAGTCTATTGAATCGCAGCTCATGTACAATGCTACATATAGTGTTGCCAGATTCTTGCTAGAGGACACCCCTGATCATAGTAATCTTTTGTTTACTATTGTAAGAATCTATTATCAGCATAGCTCTTTAAATACAGAAATCAGCTAATTCTCTTTACTCATAATATGAACTGGAAGAATACTTACAGAATACATAACATTTTAATTAAATGCCTGATTGCAAAATAACAAGACACAGTAAAATGAATTAATTACATCGTCGTCTCCCATGTTTTATAGAGCATAAGTGTCCGGTCACTGAGTCCAATCAAGCTTAGATGGCCGCTGACTGTTTTTAATGAATATTTAATTAGCCACAACCCCTCATCCAGCTGCTTACAGACCTAAAAAATCATCACAATGCGGCAGTCAATCTATTAAAGATCATGTTGTGTTAGAATCATGTGCCTGTTGTGTCGTTAGCTGTTCTCATTTATCGATAATAAATGTGGCAAAGCATCAAATAAGACACTTATTGCCTAATTCATGCTTATTCAGAATTTGCATCCGTACCCCTCTGTACCCCATTTTAAAAATATACGAATATATATTTTATGATCATTAGTATTGAGAAGTACCTAAGCTTTAGGAAAACTACAGATCATTAGTCATATTTTCAATCCCAAACTTCTGCAAGAGGATTATAAGTGACAATTGTGATGGATGAATTGTGGCAAGATGTTGCCAATGTTTTTGTGCAACTTGGTGTGCAGGAGTTAGCTTGAAATGTTTGGTCAGTGACCTGTGGTATCAACACTTTTTAACTTGAACTTGTTTCATATCGGAGTATAACTCTTGGTATTGTTACAACCCTACCACTTTGTGTCCTATTCCAGTGGTCTAAAGTACAGGCGCTGTGTGATATCAGGCCCTGAACTTGGGGAGGAATGAGGTATTGCTCTTCTTTGCTCACCGAGGTGGTGATGGTACGAGGGATCAGGGTGTTGGAGATTTCAGGCCAGAGAGGAACAGGAAGTGTGTGTTTATTTTTCTCATTTCCTCTTTGAGGCTCCACTGGTGAGCCTGCTTCTTCCCCTCCCTCTTCTTTATTACAGATGCAAGCCTAACATTGACATATGTACACTCAATGTAAGCAGAACACAGTTGTCTGTCCAGCTGTTTCTACTAATCTACCTAAAACTGAGGGAACTAATATTTATTATGTTTTAACATTTGGTTTGGTGAATTGAAAAGGTGTTTACATTTCTAATATGGAGATGACTGCATTGTGAACATGTTGCACATATCATTGCTTTGAAAGCTGGACTACAGTATCACTCCTACAGTTTAACCTTCTTTATTGAGGTGCTCAAGTCACCTGTTGGACAAACTCTGATTTGTTTTCATGGTCAAATGCGAGAGAAAATGTTGGTGGTGCTTTTTAAAGTTATAGAAGCAAAATACTGAACTTACTCAGCAGGTTATTGACCAAAACTAATCAATGGTTGTTTATTATCTTCTTACAGAAAAGGGCATTAGTAAATGCCTCCAAAAGGAATAATAAAGTGTCAATGTACTACCAACATGTCTGATTATATAAGTATAAAACCTATCAAAGCCAGAGCTTCGTACTATTTAACTAAATTATACATTACACAACTCAACAGAAAAACACTCATTAAGGCATTACATCTACCGGTAGGTCCTCAAAAGTAATGTAAGAGTATATACCGTACTAATGCACTGTATGCAATAAGTTAATGGTGTATATATATGTGTACCTTGAATTATAAGTCTTAGTCCCATTAAAGCAGTTTGTTGTGTTGCTCTGATACTCTGTTGTGGATCCATATTTGTGCTCTGATGGCTGTAAAATAGGAGAATGCCTGCTGGGTAGACCCTGGCACCCACACTATCCATTTAACCTCCCAGGTTCCCCGCTTGTTGGCATGAGCGAGGACACAGTGCCAGTACGATGGGGAAAGAGGTTGAGGGGGAGGGGGGGGGTGTAGTGGGGACCTTTCTCAATGCCTCTTTAGTAGACTGACTGTCAGTGAGTGCTGACCGAGCTATCTACTGTCCTCCGTATAGCAGCCTCCACATAAGGCTTCTATTATATGGAAATATCAACAGAGGTTGTATTCTGCCATCTCTCCATGGCTATATGACCTCTCTGCCTCCACCCACCGGTGCCCCCCTCTCGCCTTTTGGACCCCTCACATGGAAACTAATTTGGCTCTCAAGTAGGGCTATTGTTTTGGCTGTTGAGCGAAAAGCCCAAGTGAAACATACAGTTACAATCTCGCCAGCATTTTTTTTTTCTTCTTCCCCCTCCTCTTCTTCCTCAATCCTGGTCTTCTTTTTCCATGGGAATCCCAGGGCCATATATGGTTGTTCTCAGTAGCAGGAGCAGCAGCTAGCACGCTGAAGGCAGAGGCTGTGTGTGTGTGTGTGTGTGTATGTGTGTGTGTGTATATACGTGTGTGTGTATATACGTGTGTGTGTGTGTAGTCTAGTTACAGCTCCCAACAGAGCTCATCTAGTGGAGGGACCCAGCTGGTCTCCCTGCAGCGCTCTAACCCTCCCCCTCGTACCCTCTGGCCTCATGAACCCTGCCAATAGCACAGGAGCTGTGAGCTCTTTGTCTCTGGCGTAAATACACACAAACATAGAAACGCACCACTGTACAAAAAGGACAAACACACTTCAGCTTCCCTCATAAATATAGATTCACTCCTTCTCATACTGTATGGATTCTCTTTGATATTATTTTTATTTTCTTCACCTTATCGTCTGGGCTGATCCGTTTCTAACACACACATGCAAACGCAGACACATAACGCACTCATACTTACATGCAGGCGGTAAGAAGGAATTCCTTTTGTGGAAGTGGCTGCGCTGCGCTGACGTAGCCCGCGAGGAGTGGCCTGAGCGCTGATGCCTGAAGCCCCAAGGCTAGGAGTATTACTTATCTGGGAATTTCTCCACTGGTATGCTAGTCCAGGGCCTCTGCTGCTTACTGGTAAGGTGGTTGCAGAGAGGATTGTGTACTTCTAGAGGCTGAGGGGGAGAGAAAGCTGATTTGCTGTTGCTTTATATGGCTGAAAACTGTGAGAAAACATAAAAGAAGTCCTGTGTTATTGAGCCTTACTGTAAATGCCCTAAGTACCCATTCTGGCCTCTTATTGTTTCCATTGTGTACATTAAATGATTGAGAAACCCTGTGCTATCATACCTTGATCTTTTTTGCTTTACTGACTGATGCTAGATGTTTTCAGCCATCATTCATCTCCATGCTGAAAAAAGCACCACACAATGGCGAGAGCGAGAGCAAAATTAACAAATGTGGCTTGTTTTTATGACTTTTAATGGGTTTTCGTTGAGAAAATTGGTTGTGATATCATCGCTTTCCTCTACATGCCTTTTTCTTTGTGGTTGGGAAGGTGCTTTGATCCCAGCCAAAGTCCGGATCACAATTGTAATGAAAGCCTTTTGTGGGTTTGGGAGGTTTAAACAGCTGTTGCAGACAATCCCAGTGATAATCTCTCAGGTTTGTTGCTGTTTTAGTTTTACATTTAGTGACTGTTGCATAATCCGCCAACATTTCTGTGCAGAGTTTTTCGTCGGGGCTGTTTATTCAGTGTAAAGTTCAGTTGTCCTTTATGACAACTGTTGACAGTGAGGTCTGCGGATCATCCTGAAAGAATCTGGACATTGTTTCTCAAAAGACATGTCTCTGTTGGATGACACTGTTCAATGATTGAGCACCACAAAGGAAATTCCATTCACCACCATTTGCAAATAAAGCCAAAACCTGAACTGTGCACAAGGTTTCAACGCCATCGAAAATAGAGTGAAATGATTTGAATAGATATTCAGAGGGAAATTTTACGTTTAAGAAGAGCGGGGTTTTTTTTAGGTCTTAGTTTCCGCTCCTTCAGCAGGGTTTAAAAGTGCTTGGTACATGTTAATCGGAGCAGTATTGGCTTGACAATGAACCTGATAAATGAATGTACACTTTCGGTGAAGAGCAGCACAATTTAGCCGTATGAGAATCTGTGAGAAAGGATGGTTTGTAAACTGTATGATGATGCTTTTAACTGTATACTCAAAGATATCATGGATAGCAGTGTTTGTTGTGTACATGTCAAGTGTTTAACATGTCTGATAATCACTTTACAACAAGACTTAAATGACCAGCTGTATCTTATTGAACATCTTCTAATGGTCATTATATCCCTTGTTGACACTCAGGAGTGTAGAATGGCTGCTTGCACAATGAGCTTTAAGCTCGCTGCATATGCCACCCTCAGCAGTATAATGTGAAGGTGACACACCAGCAGCTTTCTGGAGGGAGCTTGAGTTGGCCAACTGAGGGGGCTACTAAAGGAAGTTAAGGAGGGGAGGGATGTTCAAGTGTCTCCTTGATGTGGAGTGCTGCTAAATTAAGCTTACAGCTTTCTGCATGCTGGGCCAGAAGAAAATAAATGTACCCTTTTACTTACACACACACACGCACACATAATAGCTTTACCCCTTTACAGCAAAGTCAAACTTGTCTATCTGAAGTGAAGCATGTGGTACAAGAGTTCATCAGAATGTGTTATTGTTTGTTGTAATTTTGGGTACTTTTTATGGCCAATGTAGACAAAAAGCATGGTCACACACTTTCTTTCTTTTAGAGCTGCATGTATCTGTAACTTTCACATTCATACACTTGTGTAATATATGGAAATTGTATTCAGATAATTGTTCGGGCAATATGTTTCCCTTTTTGTTTAACAGGACAGGAAGAAACAGAAAGGAAATATTGGGAAGTGAAAGTTGGGGATGACATGTAGCAAAGAGCTGAGGGTCAGAGTCTTTGGGCTCCATGCTTCACCCGCTGAACTGGCATCATGGGCGATGAGTTTAAGACATGTGTCTGGTTAAATTGTTTTGAATGTTTGTAGGTATTTAAAGAACACTTCTAGATATTGAAGAGATATTGAAGAAAAGATATCACCATTAGCAAAAACAAAAAATAAGGAAGCGATTCTGTTGCAGAGTTACTATCTATAGAATGTGAAGCTGTTACTCTGTGATTAACATCTGCAGACATTATGAAATGACTGTTCTCTGGATTCACCGTTCAGGTTCAGTTTTGGGTGAATGGATTGATACTCCGACACTGGGTCTTCTATTTCTTTTTACGATGACTATTGTGTTTTGAATGATATTTTATATTTGACTGTAAGTGTTAGCAATGACCGCCACTGATAAGTACTACAGGACATCTCTTTTTTTGCCATAAAAGGTCATGAGAATCACCGGATAACGGTCAAGAATCATCCCTACAAGAGGTAAAAAATAAAAAGACGGCACCTTGAGATGCTCCATTCAACATGAGTTTTCTGATGTTGTCCCACAGTGGTTTGAGCTTTGTGCTGCCTTCAGGGGCTATCTAAGCAACCCCTCCGCGCTTTATAATGAAGTCTTTTCTCTATTTATTTATGTTTCTTTCAAAAGCCAGACAAAGCTTGAACCCATGTTCTCTTTTTGGCTTTTTTGTCATGGCAACAGGCCTGCCTCTTTTCTTGGGTGCATGTCATGGGTACATTTTTGGGCCTGCTCCGAGAATGGCTTAGTCCATCTTCTTTGCTGGTGCTGGTAGGGAGCAGGGCTCAAATTCCTACGTATTATTTCAGGATTAGACTGGTGCATATGAGGGATGCTATATTTTTTCTGTCCTAATCCTCTCCATGTTTATCTCCACTGAGTCGGGAAGGTTTATGAAGTTGATCTGTTGATAGCGCCCATAATTGGCCACGTTTAAGTGCAGTTAATTGATGAGTGTGTGACGTTTTTACAATATTTATACTGTATTTTCCCGTTTATGACTAGGATTTATCTAGCTAAGTAAGGACATATAACATTTAAATGTCGCCTAGTCCAACAGGTTTGTTTTCCAGACGTAAGGCCAATGTGTGTATTATTTTACGTCATGCTTTCTTCACATTCACTCTGGCTGGCTCAGGACAGTTTTCTCTTAAATTCTCTTTCATAAAGTGCCACTTGAGACCATTTTCTTTCTCAACAAATACAAGCTGATTGTCCATCTACATCTGGCTGATGTTTATTTTATCATGCTCCCATCAGTGTACACCAGCTGACACATTTAGTGTTTCAAAGCCAGTGTTTTGAGGAGCACGGTACGAGCTGTCCTGTGTTGTGAAATGAGATGCTAAGTGGTTTGTCACAACCTCAAGGATCAAATAGACTGCTGGCGCGTTATAGTAGATCCTGCTGCACTATGCAGTCCTACAAATATAAACTTTAGATCAACTAATGTGTTACACGTCACATCATTCACCTGATTTATTTAGTTTTCTCTCCGTTCCCCCCCAGAATATTGGTAAAAAATATTAATAACAATATACTAATACTGCTTAAAGAACAAAAGGTCCCTCATTTCTGACTCCCGTTAACCCAGGTTCAGATTTCTCTACTGTTTTTCTGCATTTCTTATTTGCTATTAGAAATAATTGTTTAGAATGTTTTTCCCGCTCCACACATCCCACAAAGTCTAATAGATGAGCAAAGCTTTGTCCAGTAGCTGCCTACATAGCATACATTAAACCCAGTCGACAAATCAAATGGAGCATCCTGTGTCCATTGATTAGTTTAGTAATTGATTTTTATTTTATTTATTTATTTATTTTTTTAAACGAAAGCTTCCCAGAAGCCTCAGTTTCCATTAGAGACGTCCTTTTATCAGAAAGGGCGGCAAGGACTTATCCTGCAGTTCAGCATGGACAAAGTGCTGGGATACATCCAATGTTGTGGCCACGTGTTGTCAAGCCAAACAGTTCACTTTCACTATCATCACAGTTGTTTGAAAGCCGACATTTTACATACATTTTGGCCTGGTCATTTGCTTAGTTCACCTTTTTATAAAATACTTTTTTACTAGTGTCGCAGGTTAGGCCATTGCGTAGTGTCTTAAAAAATCCCCCTTTTTTTTAACTGAGGTTTGGTTAATTTCAAGTCTTTGTCTTACTTTTTTTTTAGTGTACCATCTATCTTCTCTTCTTCATTCTTGACAGGTCCTCATCTCTTCTCCCCCTCTCTCAGGCACACTGGCCAAACAGGTTATAATGGCAACGTGTCTGCGAGTGAGTCACTACATGTCTGAATGTTTCACTGAAAGCACAGCACGGTTCCTATATGTCAACCCAGTGGGCCGATTGTGATGTGTGTGTGACGGGATTAAACCCACTTTGTTTCTTAAAATAACTTAAATATAACCTCAATCCCACTCCTCTACTCTGTATGACTCACTCACTCTGCCCGCTGAACAATGGAGCTTAATTGTGTGCGGTTGCAAACTCTGTGCTACCCGGCCCCCTCCTCCTTTTCAGCAGAGTATATAGAGGATGCCACTGTACCTTCTCTTGACTCCTTACCTCCTTCTTTGTACTGTCCCTCCGGCCACTACGCTGCACATACTCTCGATGCAGGCTGTCACTTCGGCACCTGTCAGCCGCGGACAATTACAACCATTAAGGGATTACCTTTGTTGGGCTCTACTAGCTGCTGGGAGGAGCCAGTGTAGGAAGGTGATGCAGTGAAGAAGAGGGAGGTCAGAGCAAGCATATCGTTCGCCTTAAGGGGCTTGTTTCCATTCTTAGAGAGGGAGAGGACTTTGAAGAGATAATAAGCGTGTAGGGGCTGACTGAGGGGGAGGATTTAGATGAGGGTAAGGAAGAGAGTTTTTTTAGATGAAAGGAAGGGGGCTGTTACAATCCTTTTTAAAAAAAAAAAAATTTAGATTCATGTAATTTTTAAGCAGGAAAAGAAATTACCTGCTACACAATGTCAAGACTGACTTATTAAATACTATGACACCAGATATCACCTTGAACACACTGGGAGGAATATAGTCTGCTTCACACTTCACGTCACAAAAAGTATGGTAATATCTAATAGTCAGTATTCTACGTGTCATTGAATAACAAAACCACAAAATGCTTTTGGATCTATGCAACAATTGCTCTTGAACCGTCATTGAAGTAGAAATAAGAAAGGATAAATGCAGTGATAGGTAGAGATGCACCAATTGTGTAATAATGGCATAATATTCTTGTTCCAGTCTAAATTCACATTGTGTTTTCAGCTTTATGGAAGCACGGTACTGCAGGAGCTCTACACACACACACACACACACACACACACACACACACACACAGTCAAAAATGCACACATGCAGTATGATGAATCTGAGGGCTAAAAAAAAGAAATATGGTAACATTACCCGGAATAAACAAGCCATTCCTCCAGTGTTGTAAAATATCCTTTTCTTTCAAAGTTTTTTGGGTTCAGATACTTTATTTCAGGGCTATGACCTTGTAATTGTGCTTGCCAAAATGTGGATTTGGAAAGGAACAACAATCTGGCCTTTGATATGAATGTTTGGCCACATCATTTACACATGATGGTGACGTCCAGCAAACCCAGATGTTTTTTTTATTTATTTTTTATAGTCTGCCCAGTAACAAAGTCAGATTCAAACTCCATCAGTACCTGGATAAACTCAGCCTGAGCACCCACACACCACCAAACCACATCATCATCTCACACACACACACACACACGGACACACACACACAGACACACGCCGTCAGATAAGCTCAGTGAGGCCTCTGCAGCAGGCGCTCTTCAGCTCTGGCCATGTACGGGGGTTGTAAACGGCCCAAATTTGGACAAGGATTCCAGCCAGATAGTCGTGTGCCCTAAACGTGAGGCCGCTGTGTGTCGGTCTGTGTGTGTCTGTTTCCCTTGTCAACGCTTTGGTTGTCATAGCAACCACAGGAGAGAGGGAGAGAGCAAGACAGCCCAGGCACGGTGTTCAGTGATGGGGGTTGAGGGGGTTTAGATGGTAAAGTTTGCTTTTGGGTTTGATATAACTTTGTGATTTCTAGATTTCAACTTTGTAACGACTCAATATTTACTACAACCACTGTAGAGCTTTCGAGGAAGACAGATCTGCTGTTTTTCCTCTCTAGACACTGCTTTGCTGGACATCTTGTTATGTGCCTTTTTGTTTTAAGGTCTGAACATCTGAACCATGTTATGTGTCCTGAACGAAGGGAGCACTGCAGTGCAGGCTCTCTGTTGCTGCATTTCCTCTGGCATGTTGTTTTGGTTGGTAAGTAGTAATGTGACCTCTTTGACAGCGTGCTCCCTCTCAGGTGTGAGGCCAAGAAAAGCTGCTCTCTCTTGCTGTACATGAAATATATGGGATTTGTATTTTAGAAATTGGTCTTGTGACAGTTATACAAATTCATATATCAAGCATGTTCAAATGTACATTATAATATTCCCAGAGAGTCATTGCTTTTTGGATGAATTTGCAAACATATGATACGTTTGTTCCTCTCTGGTGGTTTAGGGGCTGTGAGTGCCATCAAACAGTTCAGGCGCAGGTGTAAAGAGGGATGTAAATTCCTCTTACATAACACAATGTTGTATAACTTAAGTGTAAAAGAGAAACCCACCATACCCCAACCCTGGTGAAAATGCTGCATCTTAATGTAGGTAAATTCACAACACCTCCCACTTCATGAGTCAGAAGATCTGAAATAAAATGCCTCCCACTTGAAGCATGTATTGGTTTATGTGGGTCGCACTCTTTGTTGGTTACCTGTCATGAATGGTTTGCTTTGCTACACCGGGGCGTTCCAGAAAGTGGGTAAACACACTCTTCTTATTCCGTCCTCCAGATGCTCTCTTGTGACAGTTTGGGGTGTGCCAAACATTATCAAAGAAGCTTGATTTTCTTTTTTTTGTATGTGTGGTTGGGCTGCTAGCTTGCTAACCAGTGATATGACTTCACTGTGACATGCAGTCACCAAATCTAAAGTGGAAGTAAAACAGGTCATAGCACACTCACCTTATACGGAACAAGGAGAAAGTCAGGGTTATGTCATGTCAAAAAATTCAGAGATTTGTTTTCATGCATGATGCTAACCCAGAAGGTTTAGAGCATGTGTAAAAGCACTATATGTTTGCGCTATCTAAGGAGTGTGAGTGTGATCCAGGTTCAAGCTGATTGGAGACTTTTAATAGTCTGAAATTCAGTTATTCCTTCAGGTGCTCCAATTTCCTTCCACCTCAAATGACACGTCTTTCACCCGTCTGTCTTTAGAACTGTAACGTGTGCCTGCCACAGAGTTTCTTATGATTGGAACTGATTCAATAAAGATGACAAACTACGCTGGCAAATTGATTTTTTTCACTTTTGCTAAACCACAGATGTGGACTTAATCGAGTTGTGCATTAGCTGCTCGGTGAATGAGAAGAATGCATGATGTTTGTGTTTCTTTTGTTCTTTCAGTGGTTTCCTTTATCATCGCAAAGTATTTAGGTATTGTGCAAAGCAAACTGATGTTGAAGCTGTAAATTCAAGTAGCTCTGAAAGCAAATAGTAGTTGCATATAAGCATAGCACCTCATTCCCTCCACCAGCATTACTGTGCTACGTGGTATTTAAAGCACCTCTGCTATGTGCCGGCATTTTGGGAATGCTCCAGCTGCCAAAATTCACTGACAATTTTGGACGCACGTTGCAATCCATCAGAGACTGACATAAGTGCATTTGCATATGTGCACGTACACAAACACACACACACAGGGCAGGTCGAATATCTAGGTTCTTGCAGTGACCTTAATCAACTCTGTCTCTCTCTTCTCTCTCTCAGGCGTGCATAGACGACAATGTGGACATGGTGACTTTCCTGGTGGAGCATGGAGCTGCCATCAACCAGCCTGACAACGAGGGCTGGATCCCCCTCCACGCTGCAGCCTCCTGCGGATATCTAGACATAGCAGAGTAAGTGTTAAGCAGCCTCGGTTTCTAAGAAGCAGTGTTATCTGTCTCATCAGGGTTTATTTCAGCAAAGTCATCCCTACATCCTGTTTGGTATCTGTCTTATTCTAAGAAGCACTTTTTCTTTGTCATTCCAACACCTTTCAGTTTCAAGTTCAACAAAGCACAGGGGCCAGTAGGGTTCTTGTATGAAAGTCCCACTGGTACAACACAATTAAATTTGGATTATGAAGCACAAAGTGACATCAGGGCTGACATGGCTGCGCTCCAGCTGAGGTCTGCACTCTCCCTGTCACCTCTGTGTACCCCCATTAGTGACCTTTGTCTTTATATCAGGGCTAGCAAGATTAATGCACGCTCAGTTTGGCCTAGTGCAGTTCTTTAACTTTTTGGGACTTGCAATCGGCACCTTTTTATTAAGGAAATGTACATGTGCTATGTCGGCTAGCTTGCAAGAACCAACAACCCAGAAGACTTTATTTTTGTTAGTAGTGTGCCTTCATAATGGGGGAAAAACACATGATTATTTTGATGGATTCTGAAATATTTGGGAATCCTCATTTGCATAATTTTCATTAAAAAAACAGAATTATGAGGCATTTATTGGGGCTTGTAACAAACGATCATGTTTTCCTACAGCTGTAAAATAAGATTTGTCAGCCTTTCTGCAACAAAGCAGTACTTTCACATAGTACTGTCTTCTCATATTTTATCAGAAAGTTTCAGTTCTGCTTCTTGAAAATTGTACTTGGATATATATTAATTTCACTGGATTTTCCAGCAGTTCTCTGCAGCTGCAGCCGTAGCCAATCTGAGCTATAATCTCGAATCTGATAGCTCTGACACACATTGATAAAAGTGATGTAATCAAATATCTAGAGATCATTGTCGGCAACAATATCGGGACTCAAGTTCTAACGTTGCACTCTAGTATTTTCTTGCCTCTAGTTCTTTTCAGGTAAGAAGACAGCTCTAAGAGCACTGAACACAACACAGAGATGTTATCTGGAGGATATTTAAACAGGCTAAAGGGGGCTGAAGGAGCTCAGTTGTTCTCATTGTTCAGTATATTGGGAGTGTGCTGTGACCTGCTTTACTTCTGTGTTACATTACAGGAACATGGCTGCTACAGATTTATCCCCAAATAACATGCCCCCCCCCCCCCCCAAAAAAAAGTAGGAAGATACATATGTGGCTCATGTACAAATTACTTGCCAGGAAAATGTTTGCATGGCATTTAAATTCTAAGTTTTTAACCAATCCGTTCATCTTTGAAGTATCCAGGCAAACTCAAATTCACTGTCTAAAGTCTTAATGATTATAGGGATCCAATTTTTCCATGTGTCCTCATGTTCCACCTCCTATTGACCTCAGCATGAAGACACATCCTCTGTACAGTTAATAGAGATGATTATACGGGGTAAGGAGGTAGAATTTGGGATTTTTAAAATTAGTTTGTATAATTCTATGGAGCTAAAAGGGTAAAAATAAATCTAGTTAAAGGTCTACAATCTCAGAGTAAATGGCCCACTCCTTTTCAAAGGTTTGACCTGTCAATCAAACCCCCCCAAAAAATAGGTAAAGTCCTACAAAATCCACTCCACACTCCCTCAAGCTGGAATGCTGTGACCTATTTAATTTGCACAACTTATCGCTGGTATCGAAAAGACTAATCAGATATTTTCAGCAGAAATCTCCTCTGAATCAGGAATTAGTGGCGGTAAATTTGGTTCCCCTTACTTGAAAGCACTTGCTTAATGCACTGCTTAATGTATTTATACATTGGGCTTCTACTCATGACTTGAAAATACAACCAATTTTTTGATGATGCCTTTTGATTTTTTTGTGTTTTAAGTGTCAGTAAATACCTGAGGTATTCATTTGGGTTCTGCAACATTAGAAATTCCTTTTTTTCTGGTTTATATAGAATATGTAGGCACTAATAAAAATCCTCTTTGTCCAGCTAACACCGTAAAGCTGAAATCTCTCTGCAAACACTGAACATCTTGTGGCCTTTTTGACCAAATAACATGGAGAAATGAGTCTCTTCATTAACATAATGTCCACACCAGTTTGAGATATTTTTGTGTTGTTTATCCCAGACCCAGCGGGGCTGTTTCCAGTAGTCGTTATAAACACAACCTCAGCACTTGGCTAGAATTACAGAACACAATAAGTTTTTTGTTGCCTCACACTGAGTGAAAAGGTCAAGTGGCTGGCCCGCTATGGGTGACTAATGGAGACATCATGTCATAGAGAGAAACACTGCAACCTGATGTGGGTGGTTGAACTCTCAGTGGACTCATTTGAATCCCAGCATCCTCATTTCACAGTAACGGGAACTCCAAAGACCCCCGATGTCACCACAGCCACTTAATGCCAGGGTAGCCTGGGAAGCCCGCAGTGGGAATCTGGACCACAAAACAACCAAACCCAGTGATGATGACTGAAAATAGGCCGAATAGAAAGTCCAATCGAGAAGACATAAAACTTTGAAACGTGACTGCAGTCAGTCAGGGCCATGTGTGGGGGAAGTCATAAGCACTGAGCCTCTTTCAAGTGGTGTGTCGGCCTAATGAGAAGGGCCTGAGTCTCACCGCAGCTGTGATTGGAAGCAGCTGAAGTCAAGATGTTAAATGGTTAAAAAGGTTTTCAGTCTGTGCTGATGGGAGACAAACTCATGGAGATCAAATCACTTAAAACCCATGGACCCAGGCTCTTTCAGCCTCATGTTGACACTGGAAGAACTGCAGTGTTTTTTTGTTTAATTTTTACTTCTGCACTGGCTTTATTTTTCAACACCAAAGGTTGCTGCTTGGTCTCACTTTACTAACTTAGCTCAACTAAGCAGATACTCTTACTTGAGTGTTCTTCTGAGTATAGTATTGGTATCAATGAATACAGTGTCAGTGCTGTAACAGGAGATGAATGGTAGTTAAGAGTCAAACCTCAGAGAGTTGTAAACAGTCTACAAACCTGCCTGGATTTGTGCCACTCCTCTTTGTCTTTACTATGTAGGTGTGTCATGTTACGCTCAGTTTGCTCAGCCTCAGGAAGACCCTCTGACATTTCCACACACTGTTTGACTTGCGTGCCTTGAATTTAATGTCCATAACATCTTATTTGAACACGTACCATAGTCAAATAAATTTGCCATATAAGTCTTTTGTAATTGACTAGAAAGCAATAATCTTCTACTTTAACATAAAGGCACTGTTTGCTCTCCAGTAAAGAACATTCATATAAACATGTCCCAGGGGTTTCTTTTGCAGAGAAAACTCAAATTGCAACAAATTAAAGTTTGCCACAGATAATGCTTTCAATTATCGTAACTAATAAGGTAAGATGTAATTGGCGAATGTGTTTAAGTTGGCCTGGAGGTGTCGAAAGATGTGACTGGTCTAACAGGAGTTCCAGACTGCGGTTGCCATCTAACACTGGCACCGACCCAAAAGCAACATTACTCAGCTCCGTCCCTTTAACTGTTTCCTCATCAGTTACAGGAAGTAAATAAACACACCGCACATTTTATCCTTATCATCTTGTGAAAGATCTGACCTTTATCTGTTTAAAAATAACTTTCAAAGAATGATGACACTCCATAATTATCGGTGTGTTTTCTTTTTGGCTTAAAACATTAAATGTTTGTTTGTGCTTCTCTTGCAGGTATCTCATCGGTCAGGGTGCCAGTGTAGGTGTCGTAAACAGTGAAGGTGAGACACCGATGGACATCGCCGAGGAGGAAGCGATGGAGGAGCTCCTGCAGAATGAGATCAACAGACAAGGTACGGCATCGAAGACATCTTGAATTCTTCTTTCTGGTCCATTTTGGACTAATGGATCATCCTTCCCTCAACCCAAAATGTCCTGTGAAGAGTTTTATAAACTCTTAAAATGTATCAAGTGTGCTTGGATAGAAGGATACAATACAAAAAGTGGATAGGGATAGAATATGATATGGGTAGGGTAGGACAGAAGACGATACAATACTTTGTAAAGGATTGGATAAGATACTTTAATGTCCCCTCTGGGAAATTTTCTTGGACTCAAGTGCTGCACACATTTAGCAGCCTCCACAGTGACAACAATAAATACAAACAATAATAACAAATGACAATCCACATGTAAACAGAGAAGCACATACCTGATAAAACCACAAACACTATATATTGCACATTACCCATAATGCTCAAGGTCTGCAAAAAAACAACATCAGTATTAGAAAAAGATAAAACAAAATACAACTACACTATTGCACAACACACACAGCCTTAAACTTCTTTAAAATTTTTGATTGTAGTCGGCACAAAAGAGTTTTTAATAAACTGTTGATAATATAGCTTTGGCCCAAAAGTTGTAAATTATTATGCAGTGATGTATTTCTGTGCTCTAGTCAAATATGTAACATGAACTCTGTAAAGTTTGTTTGTGTTTTCTCAGCGACAGTCTTTGTTTTAGTACCATGGAATTTGATAACACCATGAAAGAGCACTAACATGTAATGAGCTGTGCTGTGCTTAGCGTCTTAATGTCACCATAGCTAGGAGGGGCTTGTATGAGTTTGTTGTAAAATAGAGCCTGAGCTCTGACTGTTTTGTACTCCCTCCCTTTAAGAAATAATCTTACATAATATCAAAAGGTGATCCAGCTGTGTTGTGAGCATTCATGTGATGATTCCAAACTCAAAAGTCGAGTCTTTCTATTTTTGGCCAGGCAGGGCCGGGGCATTCTTGAGATGATGAAAGGCCCTCCCCTATGGTGAGAGGCCAGGCACAGACGTGTTAACTGGCCCGGGGCCAGGGGGGTGCTCCTCAGCTCATATTCACTAATAAAGCTTTGCTGGCTTTGTGTTGTCTGGGGGCACCTTTAACCAGCTTTAAATTCTCTGATTTTACTACAGGTGTTTGTGGCTTGCGTGCAGACAGAAATACCACTTTTTTTATAGCCACAGTGAGATGTGAAATTAAAGCCTGCACAGCTAGCCCAATAGGGTTTATGGTTTTTAATCCATGCATCTACCAGCATCATCATTAGAAATATAATGTATCAAATTATTATACACTGCATTTAATAATTGATATGAAGACTTAATTTATACAGCAAATTTAATACAAGGGGGAAGTTTAAAATGCTTCACAAGAAACAACAGAACCTTTTACGAAACAGGCCAAATACTTTTCATTATAAATAAATAAGGGACCAAAAATGCACCAAAAGGTAAGAAGAGGTTTTGCTACAAATGATACAATATAAGGAAGAGGAGAGAACAATATGTAGTGCATCTAGCATCTGTTGCAATCTTGGAGAACAAAATCTTTCAGATCCTTGTTTATTTCCTGACAGGCCTTGAAGTTAAGGTCAAAGTGTTTTAAAAAGGATAATGGCAACCAGTGATAATTGGACCCAGAGTACTGTTTTCATACTGAGCTCCTTGAACTTGTTATATAACGACTGCGATAATGTACCCACCCAAACCTTTAAACTTCTCGGCCACCAGCTGCTGTCAGCTTTGATTTGCCGGCGTCTGATAGATGCGCCGCCTCCTCTAAGATCCATCGCTAATGGATGCAGAACCAAAAGTACATCTTCATCTATCATGCCCCATGGACTTCAGAGACAAACTTTTAAATATTTTTTTCAGTATTTTGGACATTATTTCCTCAGGTTTGTGAGCAATGTAATTATTCTTGACAGACTTTTCTACAAATCTGTTTTTTTGGGATAAATCTCCAGTGAAGAGTGAATCTGCGCTGATCCTGGCCCCGGGGGCAGCTGCAGACAATCCGCTACTCAGTTCAATCTCTATGCTACTCGTAGCAGGCAGCATTATGCAACGAGCTGTTGTGTAACGCTCCCGTATGTTTGTAATGTGATTTTCTCCTCTCAAAGAGACACCAGTCATGGGGTTAAACTTGTTAGCGAGTAGCCATAGTTTACCCTCCACGGGAACAACCTCAAGATGCTCTCCTTGACCTCAGTTGGGTCAAGTGACTGGACAGCCTGTCTGCCAGCCTCTCTCTCTCTCTCTCTGCCTCCCCCCTTTATCAGCTGCTTCAAGAGGGCTGCTGTTGTCCTTGTAGTGGACTAAAGGTGGACAGTCTCACAGATGTAAGTAAGGTCTTTTTACCTGCTCTTTTGTAATGTTAACAGACAATGAGTAAGGTATTTTACCTGCTTCTTGTAAAGTGTCTCGAGATAACACTTGTTATGAGTTGACGCTATACAAATAAAAGTTGATTGATTGATTGATTGAGATGTCTCTAGCTTTTAGATTTGAATGATAGTAGTGTACGCCTAGCTAAAAAAACAAACAATTTGGCTCCTTTCTTTTCGACTTATCTTAAAAGCCAGTCACTATTGTAAGTCTTGCTCCAGGGTAGATTTCTTTAGGCCATTTTTTTTTTTTCACATTAATCCATTGCAATATTTGGCACCAGAGATTCAATAGTTGTTTCACATGATTCAGGACGACTGTACCAAACGTTTGTCCCACTCTGAGTTGGTATATTCCCATTGAACTTAAGGGGAATCCAAATCCTTTTTTTTTTGATCTATTGCATTTTCTCTCCGTCTGCTCATGTAGAAGATGTGCTTTTCTCTGTAAAAAAAAAATCTAAACTTTGAACTGCTGCCAAGTCCTCCGCTCTGTTCTTGTTTTGTAGTTCCTACTTAGAGGCCATTAGGCTCACTGCTTTTTATAGACTCAGTGTAGGCTACTTCCCAAGAGATCACAGGACGTCGCCCTACCTGGCCGGCTCCCATTGCCTATATTCACTGAACAGCTCTGAGGTTTCTTCTGTTCATTTTCCAGCTGACACGTATAGCAAATTTAATAGCCTTGATGTAAACATACCTTGCATTGAATATAAGATTAATAAGCATATATAAATGTTATAAAAATGTGGCTGGAAATAGATGGGGAAAAAACCTTGACCCCTTGATTTTGTCACTATAACAAGGTTTAGAAATATACAGGTATGTAATCTAGAGAGTGAAAGAAAAGGGAGCGGAGACAGCAAAGAACACTGCTGAAGCAGAAAAAACAGTAAGCGTTCTTTTCTGATAACATACGCCTACACACCACTGTCCAAAGAAACATCTCTTTCACAGAAAAACAAAGAGAAAAATCTGCCAGTGTTCAGGGTCTCTATCCGAGTATTGTATCAAAGTTTGAAATTCTGCTTTTTTTGACAACCTCACACTGATGGCCAACATTACTGAGTCAACCGCTTGGTTTGAAATAATACATGAAATCAAATCAAACATAAACTCAGACACTGAGTCATCTTCTTCCCATTTGGTTTCACTTTCTTGGACCTTGGTTCACAAATCATCTCAATGAGTAACATGTCCGCCCTCGAAAAATGCAGAATATTACTGCTGACTTGCTCTCTTTGAGCCTTTGTTGAATGCACACAGCTCTTTGACTGATTTTGAAGACGCTTAGGCCAACTTTCAAGCACACAATCCTTGACAAAAGGATGGCTTTGTTTTTGGAAACATTGCTGCTCATTGCTCATCAGCTCTCCTTGTGCTTCTTCCAGCTTTCAAACCTCCGGGTTGATTAAGACTTTTCCTCTGCCTGCCCCTTTCTCTGAAGCCAAACTTGCACACGCAGATGTCCTCTTTCATTCGTTTAAAGGCAATCTCCGAGCTTTCTAGGGGTTGTCAGGAAGTGAGTGATGATGTACTTGGGAGTAGAACAAAAACCAAAAACCTATAAGATCAGCTGAAGTTTTGGCTCCGTCCCCTGCACACTTCTCGAATCACTGTTTACACAGTTCACCGCTGTTAACTCTCAGCTGATGACTCGACGAGTCGCGCTGCAGCACATCCCGTCTTGTGTTCCAGCCAGGTGTCAACAAGACAATACAGGCCTCCTTTCACTGCTGCGCCGCATGCAGCTTATAGCTTAGACATATTGACCCACTTAACCGACTGAGGCCTGTGTGTGTTTACAGCCACCATTTCATTGTGGAATTGACAGAATTTTGGCAAAAAAAAAAAAAAAAAAACTGCAGCAGAAAAAGTGCTTTACAACTCCCTCTAGTGGTCAGAAAGGTTGCTCGAATCATTTGATGTCATTTTTCCCTTCTGAGATCATTGAATGCAATGAATTAGATTAAAGCACCTGTGAGGAGTTTTAATCTTGTTATGAAGAAGCTTGAAATTAATAATGATGCGTCTTTATGACCTCCAAGTTTATATAAGAACATCAGTGAGAAGATGACTTGCTTCTAAATGTCTGTTTTTGATGCCAGTAAACTCTGCGGTGGGGGAGGTGTCAGACTAGGCCTTTTTTTTTCACAGCAAAAAATGAAGTTAGTCCTATGTTTGACTGTTACAGGTAGCCAGAGTTATTTCTTTTGTTGGGGAAAAAATTACCTCATTACCGCAACACATACAGGACAAGATTATAAGAGATTAAAGGTATCGCTTTGTCCACAGGGGGCGCCAAAATCAATTCAAAGCAAAAGTCCCTCATAGGAGCTTTACCAATTTCTGTTCTGTCCATTGTGTTTTACATATCGCTGTCTAGATGCTCAGTCCTCGGCTCGCTGAGGTTCAGTGTTACAGCTGGCAGCTTGTTCCTTAAGCATGCAGGTAATCCTCCCGTGCCACTTTTAACAGCAGCACTCTCTTCTGTCACTCGCCAGGGGTGGATATCGAGGCAGCCCGAAAAGAGGAGGAGCGGATCATGCTGAGGGACGCCCGGCAGTGGCTCAACATCGGCCAGATCCAAGACGTCCGGCATGCCAAGTCCGGGGGAACGTCGCTCCACGTGGCTGCTGCCAAGGGATACGTCGAAGTTTTAAAGTAAGCAGTCGCTTTGATTTTACAGGTAGAAGAGCGAGCGCATCATTGCTCTTTCTTGTATAAATCATTTCCTGTTTTCTACAATCTGAAAAGCTATTTATAGTCAAGGCAGTCTTGAGGCCTAGCATAGTAGGTTCTCTGCTTTCTGGATTTTGTCAAAGTGTTGTTCTGACAATTTCTGTGGGTTGTTAATAAAGCTCCACAGCTCGAGGAAAGGATCCTCAGCCGCTTGTCCATCTGCTCTGGGAAGCCAGCCAGCTCACTCTACTGCCATAGATAGCTCTAAGATCTCTCATGTTTAGTGTGACTGCCTTTTACAAGACACAGATCTAAAAGGGTCCCACGTCATAGCTGAAACATTAGAGTTTAAAAAAATCAGCAAATCTCCTCCTGCACTTGTTTAGGGATGACTCAAATTTTTCAGATTAGGCGTCCACGTGTTTAGAGGTTGTATCTCATAAATCTGATCCGAGGCCACAACGCTGACGCACTTCCAAAAGCCTCGCTGCACTTTGGAAGATTAGTACATAGAATTAAACTGGGAGACATTTGCTAATTCTAAGAAAAAAACTGTTTTTTTTTTTTGTTGCCCCCATTCCTCCTCTGTGCAGGCTTTTAATCCAAGCAGGGTATGATGTAAATATTAAAGACTATGATGGCTGGACTCCTCTACATGCGTCCGCACACTGGGGCAAGGAGGAGGCCTGTAGGATACTGGTGGAGAATCTGTGTGACATGGACCTCATTAATAAAATGGTGAGTTACTAGCACTGTCAAAAAGCATGTCATTGAGTGCAGAGCAACCCATATATTAGATAACTTTTACTTATTTATTTCCCTCAGGGCCAGACGGCTTTTGATGTAGCAGATGAAGACGTTCTCGGATACTTAGAAGAATTACAGAAAAAGCAAAATCTGGTGAGTCAGTGTGGCTGCAGAGGACAACTTCAGCAACCGTTTTAATGCTGGAATAAATTAGAATCAGATGATGAATTGTGTCCCTTGTGTTCCTCCCCTCCCTGAACATATCTGTTTTTCTTTATTTTCAGCTGATTGGTGACAAGAAAGATGTTAAGAAATCTCCTATAATCGAAACAACAACCACTGGGGACAACAACCAACCACTGAAACCACTCAAGAGGTAAACAGTGTAATATTGTAAACTGATGAATAGAAACCATTGATTCAGCCTGCACATCTGGGGTTGGAATATTATGTTGGAACAACTATTATATTTTTTTACTGTTTTTTTTTTTTTGCCTTTATTTCATCAGAAAAGGCTTGTTGACAATAAAAAAAAAAAGTCTCCTCCTTCAAGATTCATGACTTTAATATATTTACAAGACTTGGACTCAGAAGTAGAGCCAGACCGACTTATCATATAATTTTATTTAAAATATATTTTTATTCCTTCTCCCAGCTCAGAATACAGTTTTACTGAGGTGTTGTTGTTTTCTGAGTTAGAGACTTGTACCTTGGTGTTTCACAGCAAAGAAACGCTGCTCCTGGAGCCGGAGAAGAGCGCCCCACGCATCGAGACCTTAGAACCCGAGAAGGTGGATGAAGAAGAGGAGGGGAAGAAGGACGAATCAAGCTGCTCCAGCGAAGAAGAGGAGGATGAAGACTCAGAGTCAGAGACTGAAGCAGGTACTGTGTGTGAGGGTTTATGTGAATTATTATGCTGACTCGGTGCATCAGGTCAAAACTGAAACGGGTTCAACCAAAAAAAAAAAAACAACAGATTTTGTGAATAAAGTTGTAATAAAACAAGAATAAAGGTGTAACATTATGAGAATAATGTTGTGATTTTACTAGTATAAAGTTATTCTATGAAACAAAAATTACATGAAGTAAAGTTATCTGCTGCCATGGTACAACGAACAGCGGTTGCAGAAACCTGCTCAGGCTGCTGAGGAGACTGCCCTTCTTTGAAAAAGACTGAGTCCTTTCAGAGTCCTTATACTTACGACAACATTGTACTGATGTTGAAGATAGGTGATTATTTGCACAGAGCTACAAGGCAATTCAACAACAGCAGGTAGAAAATGAAGATATGCCAAAACTCTTTCTCAGTGCCACAAAACAAAAAAAAACAGGTTTTAAATCACAATATTTTGACCATCGTTCATCTTCAGGTGATTGTTCCATATACCACATCCCTTTATATTTAAATGTGTAAACCAATAGGCTGCCAGGCGCTGTGATGGCAGGTGTCGTCAAACATTCAAAAACACAAATATATTCCAATTTTTCTCATAATGTTAGGACTTCATTATGGAAATCAGATAATCTCAGGTTAGGCTCTAAAAGTTCATCAATTAGGATGCTAATACATCAATGATCATTTTCTTACTTTTTCATGTCTCAAAAATAGTTTCCATACATTTGTGGGTGTACTCAACTCCTTACATCTTCTTTTCTTTTGACCTCCTCCAGACAAGACCAAGCCTGCAGCATCAGTGAGCAACAGCACGACGCCCGCCCCTTCCACCATCACAGTGACCTCTCCAGCAAGTCCAACTAACCAGGTGACGACCCCCACTTCACCAGTGAAGAAGGTATGATCTGGTGGATGAAAATGTTATCACCTGAGCCCTGCGCAGACAGCCGGCAGATTGCGCTCAGATGATCGCGACTTGGTTTTCAAACCAACCTACATCATGTCATAGTTTTAACCCTCAAACCACGTTACATGGTCGCTGCACCTCCCCGCTTTCACGCAGCAAATGGAACTTTGCTCCACTGAGACACGTTGGAGCCTTTCTGTGTACGCAGATCAGTCAAATTCATAATCTATTTAGTTTTTCCTCCCCCTTGAATACAAACTTAATTTCACAGTCGGTTGGATATTTAGGGGGTTTAAATAAATGAGTTCCGATTATTCTCGAGGCCGTCAGAGAAATTACTTTTGATTTACCCTCATGTTGCACTACACTGAGCATGCAAAGTAAATGAACGCCTAGTTTTTCATGGGCTTTCATGAAATATAGGAATGGCTGGCACAGATGGGATGATTGGTGCAAGTTTAAGATGGAGTTAGCAGTTTACTAAATTATTGTTGGGGTGTTATTATAGAGCAGTGGATATGGATGCTTGGTAGGAATAAAACTAGGGCTTCTCAGTAGGCATTTCCCCCCCCTCTTGTGAGTCTGCTGCCCTCTGCTGGTCAAATAAGGCCAAGCATTTTAACTGAACTGAATCCGGTGTTCACTTTCCAAGGACGTGTGTGTGCTGCATCAATCCAATACTGTTAAACAAAAACGTAATGTGGCATCGTGTTTAACCCTTTAGGCTCCCAGAATGTGCGAGATATGTTTGCAGTTCACTTTTATCTAGAAAAAAACAGAAGGATTATAGAGGGGATCAAATGGAACAAAATGACCTTATTAACACTATGGACATTTTTTTCTCTAACCTTCACACGAAGCTGAATTAGTAATCTAAACATTGAACATCTTTATAGTCATTTCAACGCCTCCTGATTGATAAGATACTACAAAGACTAGCTAGACAAAAACTCATTTTTTACAGTGCGCTACGGGCAGACGCTGTGTTCTTACCTTCAAGATCTGAAGGTTTATTTTTAAGCTTCGAAGCTTTCAGTACTGTCGATCATTTGAAAAACGAAGATTGTACCATTTTCAGACATGTGGTATTGAAGAGTACTGAATCATTTTAAACCCTTTCTCTGGACCGCATCATCATTTCACTCTCCTGAATGCAGCCCCAATACAGAGGCCACCTTTTTTTTTTGGGGGGGGGGGGTCTTCTTTCTGAGTTTGCACCCTCAGTCCATGTCTTGCAATCAGTGTCCCACCTGCCTTAGACGACCTGAATGTTTCTGTTCTCGGCTTCTTTTCTCGCAAAGATCTTCTTGTTTCAGTCCTTTCTTTGAGGCCTAGAGGTGCTCACACAACACAATGTCTTCTGTCTTAACAAGAGTGAACCAAAACATTAACAACATCCAGTTTTTGACACTACCAAACAGAAATGGTAGCCCCCCCCCCTCCCCCCTTCCCCGGTTTGGCAGTAAACATTGTGTGGTGTGACTAGGCCTTTAAAAGAATCTATCCTTGCTATGAAGTGTGTTTCTTTTGCTGCTTCTGTCTTATTCTGGCTTCTTTTTTTTTCTGTCTCATCCTCCCCACCCCTCCCTTGCTCTCTGTCTCTGCGTCTTTCCTCATCCTGGGCTCTTGTCTTGGTTGGCTTTAGTCTGATTGTGTTACTCCCCTCATGCCTGTGGCGGAGCCAGGCTGTCCTGCATTGTGGCGACAAGGCTTGCGCAAAACTGGCATTTCTCTAGTGCCTAAAAAACCTATGGTGAGGCATTTGGTGTGCACCAGAGTTCTTCTGTCATCCTACATGCACCTGTGCACTCACAAAGAACATAACACCCCCCCCTTCCCTCCTTCTAACCACCCTGGCTCCATCCAGTTGATGCTTACGGTCACTCATCAACCCTCCGTGGTGTTGTTCGCACTTTTAGTCAGAAGATACACCGTCCTGATTGTGCCTTCACCGTGTTTCTGTGTGGCTTTCTGTGCTTCGTTTAGTTACCTGTCTTGTTTTTGAGAGTTTGTTTTGTGGTTCAACTTGACAACAGTCAACGCCTAACAGGTTAATGACCCCTTCACCACCTACTGAACAAGAGCGTTTGGTAGTCGAAGTAGATGTGATCGTGACTCCTAACTGGCATGCCCTTCCTTAAGGAATAATCTCATCATCTTTAAAAACCAAAGCCTTTGAAGCTTAACGCAAACCCGGTTTGGACTTCTCTTTGTGTTTACTCACCAGGACGACTAAAATCCTAATTAAATATATTCATAAAAAAAACAAAGATTGTGCGTTGACCTGCTGCCCTTCATCCCTCTCAGGCCACTCAGCCTGCTCCGAAAGTCTCCGCCAAAGTGGAGGACGACAGGAAGGACGAGTCCCCGTCATCATGGCGGCAGGGTTTGAGAAAGACGGGCAGCTACGGGGCGCTAGCGGAGATCACAGCCACCAAGGAGGCTCAGAGGGAGAAGGACACGACCGGGGTGATGCGCTCAGCCTCGAGCCCTCGCCTAACCTCCTCGCTGGACAATAAAGAGAAAGAGAAGGTCAGCTGTCACAACGTTTCATTGACTTTTTCAGTAATGCGTTTTCTACTCAGACTGCTCAGTCTCTAGAATGTCACACACATAATTAATCCTTAAATCAAACTTTATTCACCGTATACATTACAGCAAGGCTTCAGGAAAATTTATTTTTCCCCAAAAAATGTTGTGACTGATACAACATAGTGCATGGTTCTGTTTTCATTGCAAATAGAAGACAATACGCTGATAGAAAATCTCCATTTCTATTCCAAAAAATCTCACCAAAAAGCTTAAAGTGTAGGACATAAAACTGGTTTTGATTCTGGTTTGTCTCTTTGTCTACAGGAGAAGGATAAAGGGACCCGGCTCGCCTATGTGGCCCCCACCATCCCCAGGAGACTGGCCAGTACTTCGGACATCGACGAGAAGGAGAACAGGTAAGCCGAGCTCTTCTGTGTCAACATGTGTTTAGCATGAGCGGCACCTGCTGCCCACTGCTGTGTGTTGCTGGCTAAAGCCACAATGCTCTCTCTGCATGGCGTGTGTGGCACTCAGTCACTGCCTTTGGTTACGATGTGCAGAAGAATATTTGTTAGACTTAAAAAACAAAGAGAACATATTTAGCATATATATTTCAGTTTCTATTTGTGGAAGATCCGGGTACTATTTTAGCCTGTGGTTCCCCAGGGACTCTACTTCTCTGATACGTAGCGGCTCATACACCCGGCGGCGCTGGGACGACGACCTGAAGAACAGCGAAGGCAGCGCCTCCACCAACCGAACCCCCAGCTACCAACGCAGGTCAGCCTCTGCCGCGACACAATCCTCCAACCTTCTTCTTCTTCATCATCGTCATCATCAGATCTCTGTCCCCGTCTGATCTGATCATCCATTATGAAGTTGACTAGCTCGTAGACAGCATTGACAGTTGTATATCCATCATCTACTGTACATTCTGCTTGGGTTATGTCATCAGAGATATGTTGGTACATGCTTTGATGCACAGCAGCAGCTACTGAGAAAACCGTGCAGAAACGCCTCTCTCTCTATCACTGCCACAGAGTCTGTTGCATGACTGTACGTGTCCTGTCAGGTTGCTGTGCCAGTGAGTTTACGCTGCATTACTCAGATATTTTTACGAGTCTATATACCTGTCTGGGTACCAAATCAAAACACATTTTCAGGTGTGATCATGGCACAGAACCTCGATTTGGACTTAGGCTGCACGCATGTCACATGGGGAACATACTTGCTGGAAACCCTCTTTTTAGAATTAGTTTTTAAGTTAAGGCTTCTTTGGAACTTGGTTTGGAATTTAAAAACACAACCAAAAATCTGTGAAAAAAATTTGCTACATTTTATAGTCGTTTAAGCTCGGTACTTGGAAACACGTTCCCAATTTCGAATGAAATTCATATATATATTTTAAGGTTGCTTAAGCTCCTCTGGAATTTATTGGCAAAAGTAATCTCAGATTTCAAGTTGTTAGAGTCACTTGGGATCTTGTTTTTTATACTTCCAAGGTTTCCAACAAAATCTGTCAACAAGCAATTATTTACGTAATTGATTTATTGATATAATAAGAAAGCTACTGGAGAAATTGTAGATTTCTTGTTTTCCCAACAAAAAACCTTAACTCATGATAAGCCAAACCCAGGATAACTTTACAGATGTTGCTTTCAACATTCCCAGCTGACCCCATAAGACATGAATGCAGCGATAGTGTGCAAAGCTTTAGTCCTGAATATAAATGTTTCTTATTCTGTATCTGTGTGTTTTGTTTGTGTGTGTGTGTGTGTGTGTGTGTGCGTGTGTGCGTGCGTGTGTGCCACCACCGCTAACATGCCTCTCTCGCCCACCCGCCTGCCAACACACCAGCACGTCCCACACGCTAGCACTAGGGCGGAGCGGCAGCACGCGGGACGTGCCAGCCAAGTCTTCGTCCACCTCCAACTTGGACCCTAACACCTGTAATACTAAACCCTGGCAGCCACCCTCCTCCCACTACCAGTCTTACAGCATTTACCGCAGGTACACCAGCCTCACGGGGGGCACCGCCGTCTCTACACCCACCTGTCCTCTCTGACTGTGTGTCTCTGCGCTGCTGGAGTTCCTACCATGTGTTGTGTGTTCCTCTGGTTGCCTTTGATGTCAACATGATCACTCGAAGGGGTCAAAGCTGGTTCACTACAACTCTAATATGTTACTGAAGTAGAAATGTAAATCAAGTCTGCTGTGTTAGCGCTACACTGCAACCAGTCAGTTTGTTCAGCGTCATATCGACTGCAGCAGCAGTTAAACTGTTCTTTTTAATTCAACTGTTAATATAATATAGGCACTAATCTTACACAACATTAACAAAACCTTAACCCTTCCCTTGAATTTCTAAAACAAACAAACGTGAATCCATCATTACACAGAGATAGTGATTTACTTTAAATAACACTAATCACCACAGAATCATTTTCCTTTACTGATTTTTTACTAATAGTTCTAGTAAACATTTAGTCGTCGTTTTTGAAGAGGTGGAGAATTAACAAGCCCGTGCTGCAGCGCCACAGAGTGGTCGACGGTGGTCACTACTTCCCTACGCTCTTTTTGCACTTAGCTGAAAGCTATGAATAGACTGCAGTAATATTGTAATGTCAATTCAAGAAGCATTAGGGGGAAATAAAAGCTTGTTCCTACAAAGAAAAGTTGGAGAAAAAGAAAACTGATATTTATTCTCCACAAATGTCCAGAAAATCTTCAGTGTAACAGTTTGCTAAAAAAAAAAAAAAAAAAAAACCCATCACAGTGAAACACAAGTCCTACAATATATAGATCCTAACACAACTTTTCTGCTTCCAGATTGCTGGTTGCTTATTATCTCAGTGAATCCTCTCAGCTGAATAAGTGAATGCATTCGTCATCGTTGTTGTGGTCGTGTCGCTGTGTCCGGCCCCTTTGCTGTGTTTGATGTCCGACTCTTTGTCCTCCAGCGGCTCTTTCGGCAGACGACACGAGGATCTGAGTTCTTCGACCACCTCCTCCACGACCACCACCACCTCCTCATCTGTTACCTCGCCCACAGGCCACCGCGGCCTGCTCTCCAGCCTGGGCTCCTCCTCCACCCGCACTGGCTCCACCAGTCTCACCAGCAGGTACACCAACAACACTGCAGCTTGTATATAAATTACAATGTAAACTAGTTATGCTACTCAGTGGCTTCTGATAAAGCTGGCGTATTCTATTAAAAACTGGTGATATGCAATTATAAGTGATGTAATTTCCCCTGGTAGACGGTCTACTGTATATCTAGGTGGACATAGTTATCCTGATGTCACACACTTGTTTTTGAACCACCAATCTGAAGCCTCCAATTTGGCAATATGTGTTTGTTCATCTTGTTTGGTTTAAGCGCCAGATACAACCTTTTGGGACCAAAAGATAGAGCTTGAGATGAGCGAGTAGTTATCATATGCTATGATAGAAGCTAGTGATAGCAGGGTTAGCAGGGCGCTTCTGTAATTCGTGTATGTTTCTTTAAAAAAACAAAACATATCCGATGTGTAAACAGGTACTGGTCAGAGGAGAGTGCAGAAAGGGAAAAGGAGAAGGAGTCTGCTGCAGTCATCCCCACTATGAACACTGGCTCTACCACGACCACCACTTCCACCACTACCACCGCCATATCTACCACCACTGGCACCGGCACTGGGCCAGAGAGACGCAGGTGACAAAGCCACACACAGTTTTTACTCCACATTTCACCTACGCTTATCCTTATATATAAGTATGCTAATTAATGCCTTATCTGACGGAATTAATTTATTTTTTACTCCTTAATATTTTTTCTGCACTATTTTGGAGCAAATCGCACATCAGCACGTCTTTACTTAGTTAACATGGAGTTAACAGAAAGCTACTACACATTCTTTCTGTCAATGTCAGGGAACAAAAAAGAAACCCTTAAAAGTACAACATATGAAACAATATAATATAAAACGTGTAGAAATAGATGTAACAGGAGATTTGTACAGTTGTGCGGGAATTTGCAAGATGACTGTTTACTGCAAGTTTATTTATTTTTTTGCATTAAAACGAGAGCATTCACCTTCTTAGCTCCCATTAACAAGCAGTGATCCGGATGCATTTCCTCAGTTTGAGAAAAGGGTGTGTGTGTGTCCCGTCTTCATGTTTACAAACGGTGAAAGGAGACGGAAGAGTTTGTCACAGGTGGAGGTCAGAAGTGGAGAAAGTGAGTGTTTGTCACAGAAAGCACAAGTGTGTGAAAGTGGCTTTGAGTGTGTGTCTCCCTGAAATAAGCCTCCTGTCATGGTGGGAGTCGGCACCGTTTCACAGCCTGAACCCGCTTCATCGACTTTTCCCTTATAAGGACGGTGGGCAGAAGCTGCAGATTCTCCTCGAGGATAAAGCCCCCTTCTGCACTGAATGTGTTCATACGTCTCAGTGTGTCACACTGAGAGAAAAGTGCCAGAATAGCTCACTGTTTTGGTTCCCGAGCTGCGATGCCTCTTTGAGCCTGATACTGTTTTAGCGGGAGGTTAAACATCCTGTTTCAACACTTAAACTTAAAGATTGTTTTTAAAGCTTCATCCTTGGAAACACAAACATTTTCTAGGAATGTCCTGCCTCACATCGTCCTAATTACCTTGTACCCGAACGTTCATTTGGATGTAGATAGCTGCATATAAACACATTTATGCGTTTATATGCAGCTATGAGTTAACTGAAGTGTGCTAACATTAGCCTGCTAACACAACAATGCAGGACACAGGCAATTGCAGCTCGAGCTGATGACATTTTGTCCTCCCGCTCCCGCTGGACTCCTTCATGGGAATGCGTCTTTTATTATTTTTCTCCGTCCGGTTGATCCCATTCCGCCTCCTCACAGAATGATGGAGCTCTTTTGTGATCGTCTGTGTCGTTGTGCGTTTCAGATCATACCTGACGCCGGTGCGAGACGAGGAGTCCGAGTCCCAGAGGAAAGCCCGCTCCAGACAGGCTCGACAGTCGAGGAGGTCTACCCAGGTCAGATCACCACCTCTTCAATAATACATCACTTTACGGACTGTACTAAGATGTGAAACGACAGAAGAATCTACATTTAAACTAAATATGTACAAACAGTGACTTGTAGGCGACCCGGGTTTGCATTATGATTTTATAGACTGTTTGAATAAATGACGTCATCCCGGTAGAAACGGCAGGTTTTGTGTACACAGGCAGCACTTAATGTTAGACTTGTAAGCTTGTCAAATATTCTCTCTGTACCAGAGCGCTGTCTTATCCTGGATGAACCAAAGAGTTAGAGTTCAAATTAAACGACCCAGTTACACTTCTGATTTTTACTGCAGAGCTGAAAGATTTTATGAAATTGGAAGATTTTTGAAATGAAGATGATGAACTCAAAGTGATTATATTACTCTCTTCGTCCAGGGTGTGACTCTGACTGACCTGCAAGAGGCCGAGAAAATCGTACCCCGTCGTACCCCGAAGACCCGAGAGGAGGAGAAGGAGGAGAAAGAGAAGCAGGACAAGGAGAAGCAGCAGGAGGAGAAGAAGGAGACGGAGACAAAGGAGGACGATTACCGATCAAAGTACCGCAGCTATGAAGAGGTACATTCCTGCTCTCGGCGTCTGCGTTCACTTTTCCCCACAAACATGCCAGTGTGTCTAAAAAAAAAAAAAAAAAAAATGTCTTCCCACTTGTCTCTCCCTTCCAGCGCTATCGGCCCTCGTCCTCCTCCTCCACCTCCGCCATTTCCACGGTCAGCACTGCCTCCACCCCGTCCTACTCTAGCACCGCGTTGTCCTCCAGTTCCAGCTCCCTCAACAGGCCCAACAGTCTGACGGGGATCACCTCCTCCTACAGCCGTTCGTCCAGAGATACGGAAAAAGGTCAGTAATTTAAAAAAAAAAAAAAAGGTGTAAAAAGGATCTTTTTTCTGATGTGAAATATGATTATTTTAATACCTTTCTATTTTCCCCCTGTCCTTCTCGATGGTCAGAATTGGACAAAAAGGAGGAGGAGAAGGAGGGAGAGGACAAGTCTCAGCCTCGCTCCATACGGGATCGCAGGCGGCCCCGCGAGAAGAGACGCTCCACTGGAGTCTCCTTCTGGACCCAAGATGTAAGAGAATGAACACTTGTGATGTTTAACATGAAGCCTAATTCTCAGATTATAATCACAATACATTTACATTCATATAACTCATCTAAATCTTAGTGTGTTAAACTAGCAGTAGCTCTGTTAAGACAACTTCAAACCCCTGTGGCTTCTATCGTACAATCTGAATATCACAGAGGCATGACGTCATCCCTCCTCTGCCTGTACCGCCACAGAGGCGTCAAAGGGGCGAGGCAGGGCTGTGTGTGTGTGTATGTGGAGCTCCTGCTTTTTCTGAACATCTGGTGCTTCAGCAATTCTCCAACAAAATGTGAAATTCACAAAGTGGGACCCAAATTTTCAGCAGTTGCGTAATCAGTCTGACTGCACAAAGATGTAGCAACAGAGGAGCTTTGTTACGGCGAGATCTAATTCTAGTCCTTTTCAGAACACAATTCCACATCTCATCTCAACAGCTGTCCTGAAATCCCTAAAGCTCCTATTAAGGACCTTTCAAGTTGTTTTGATCGTAGCGCCCCCTGTGAAAATCTTAGTAGTTTTCTCCTCCTGCTGTCTTCACAGTAGATCGTATCTCACGCTGTGAGGCTGTTTCTGCAGCCTGATGTTGATTGTCTCTTCTAACACCAACCCTGCAGCAGCTATTTCAGGCACTAAAAGTCACTTCATAGAAATAATAAATCTTAATGCAAATTGTCATTAGTTTTAATTTCAGTCTGTTTAGTAAGCAGCCAGAAACTCTTGAGAGCCGCTTTGATCTTTGTGATTTCAATCAGAATGTAAAAGAGAACATTTTAACACAGCCACTCATCTAAATTCCTTTTTATATTTGATTAAAGATGACTCATTTAGGTCACTCCCCTCATGAGGTGCAGGAGTTTATGACACCTGTTCGACCCTCTTTGATCGTTGGGGGAATTGAAGCTGCAAGTCATGTTTAACCCTCCTGTCCCCTTTTTTTAAATCCAGGGTGATGAAAATGATCCGGACCAGCAGTCGGACTCGGAGGAGGGCAGCATCAAGGGAGACACCCAGGTGACCACACACACACACACACACACATACACACACACACACACACACACACACACACACACACACACACACACACACACACATACACACACGCAGACCGGGAAAAAGTAGATGAAACTGACTTTTAAGCAGGAGCCCTCCAGCCCAAATCCAGCCAGTCCTCCTGCATTTGATGTGACTTCAATTTGATTCCTGCCCTCCTGAGCGTGCTCTCGCCTCTTCTCCTCATGTCTCAGACCAAACATTTCCTGTAGCCTTTGATATTCAAACTTCTGCCCTGTCCAGCTTTGATTTTCTACCCCTCCCACTTATCTCCCCTTTGCACCCTCTGCAGCCTTCAAACTCTTCTTTCTCTTCTGCAACTCAGACATTCAAGTAAAGGATGAACCATTCCTTCTCCTCATTGAAACACAAGCATAGAACAACAACCATGCTTATAAATCCAGTGTTTGCACTGTGTATGAAAGACACAGCATTGGGAAGAAAGAGCACTGTTGTGAAAAAGGAATGGTGTTTGTCTTCTGCAGCACAACAGAGATCAAACAGTAGAATACAAAAAAACCTAAGAACAATCAACAGGAAGGACACACGGCTTCCAGCCATCATTGACAGTAGGACAGAATAGAGGGTGGAGCTGCGACACAGCACAGAGAAGGAAACGAGCAATCATCTCTGCACGGACATAGAAAAGCTGCTTTTTGTAGCGTGTCTTTCTATATGGAGTTACACTTGAATGTAAAGTGAAAAAGGAGTAATGCAGGTGTGGTAGAAAGTCTATACAGACTGTGAAAGCTTTCACATTACAAATATTGAACCTCGCCAGATTAAATAATGAGACAAGCAGACGGCCCGGTATGGCTCCTTTCCTGCATGTCCCCACTCTCTCCCTCCCTAACTTCTGACTCCGCCCACTGTCCTATCTCTACAATAACGGCCTACAAATCCCCAAAATAAACCTTTAAAATGCAGAATGGGACTGTAATTCTCTTGCTGTTTATCTGATCATGTATGTAGATCATTTTCCTCTCAGGCTTCAGGGCTTCTTAACTCATATAGTAGCATTGTTGTGTCCCCCGCCCTCAGGAAGCTGGCTGCAATTTCAAAATCGCTGGAAGCCAAAACCTCCCCAACCCGACCCGACCTCCTCCTCCTATCTGATTTTTCTCTTGCCCCGTTCTCAGGGAGTCTGACTGAGCACAGCAGGCCTCGAGGCGCTGTCTGACATGGCAGCTGTTTAGGAACAGGAGTGCATGTATTAGATGGTAGTGTGTGTGTGTGTGTGTGTGTGTGTGTGTGTGTGTGTAGGAGGCTGATTGCAAAGGTCAGGAGCTGATGCATACAGAGAGGCTGCAGAATCTGAGAGTGGAGGTTTCAAATGAACAACACGTCCTATTTCATCCTCCTGTTTAGTTTTTTGCAGCGAGAAGCTTATTGAAAATTCACAACTGGCATTAACGTTTTATTTTGTTCTTGCTTTCTTACAGAGTGACAGATTGTCCAGGTAAATTTTCACCCCCATTCATATATATATATATATATATATATATATTTTTTTTTTTTTTTTTGTATTATTCATTTTATGTCTTCTTCTCTTTGTTCCCTTAATTATAAGAGTCTGTTATTATCTCTTTACAGCACTTCATCCGTAGATCGTAATGATGCTCTTTTCAGTCGTGGCTACGGTGAGAGTCGGAGGACATATTCGAGCCGGCTGGATAGAGACGACACCACTGACTACAAGAAGGTATGAGAACACGTTATAATCCTGAATGTCACATTTTTCATGATTAGAAACAAAAGGTGTAACTTTTTTTTTTCGTACATGAAAGATATTTTTACTCCAAAATAAATTGTTCACATCCATTTTTTTTTAGTCAGCGCGTCTTTTTTAGCCGTCCACCTGTCAGGGGTTACATTTCATTCAGCTGATAAAACAGCCTTGCTGTCACACAGGTGTGCCTTCAGCCTGTCACAGTGACGCCTCCAATAAAATGTACAAAACACAACGCGTTGCCAAAGATGACATAGATTTAGATGGAGGCTGCAGGTGGCTCCCTTCCTGCAGGAGTAATGCCAGGAGAATGAGTAACAGAGCTGCAACAATAAATCAATCAACTATTAAATGAATCATCAGCTATTTGGATGATTGATTAATTAGACTGATTATTCAGAGAAAGTCAAACTGATTACAGCTTGTATCTTAACCCCTCTATGGTAGTGAGCTGATAGTTATCTTTACTTTGTGGACATTTGAGGGGTTCCTTTGACACTTTAGGGAACACTGATCTTGATTATTAGCAGTTTATTGAATGCCCGTCTACCTCAGGGATCAGTGCATGCACATCTTAACGTAGGCTCAGTTCTCTATTGCTTCGTCAATATTGTTTCTACAGGTTTTAATCGAAGTGTAGAAATGAGAATACCTTCTTGGTTGAATAAATTGACACTCGTTGACTTACC
Source organism: Labrus mixtus (assembly GCF_963584025.1). NCBI lineage: Eukaryota > Metazoa > Chordata > Actinopteri > Labriformes > Labridae > Labrus > Labrus mixtus. The sequence goes on along the minus strand of NC_083633.1, from coordinate 16,424,032 downwards.
CTGTTGTCTCTCCCTGCAGCTCTACGAGCAGATCTTAGCTGAGAATGAGAAGTTGAAGGCTCAGTTACGTGACACAGACCTGGAGCTGGCAGACTTGAAGCTACAACTAGAGAAGGCCACACAGGTACACAAAAAAAATCCCAGCGCTCCAGACAATCAGCACTGGTCACATAGTGAGGACTCCTGATGAGCTTTACTTCTGTTTCTTTTTTTTCTTTTTCATCGCAGAGGCAGGAACGCTATGCTGACCGATCACAGCTTGAGATGGAGAAAAGGGTAAAGACACGACTACTTTATCAATCCAGCCCTTTTACATCACATACCTTTTACTTTAAAATGTTTAACTTGTATCTCTCTAAGATCTCAGACTGAATATAGAGCAGAAGTGCGTCTGTCATTCTTTAAAAACCCGTCCTGCTGTAAACATGCTGGTAACACTACCGATGGGTTTATGTCTAAAGGTAACAAGCAGGCCCCAATTTCATCTGGGTGGTGGTATGATCTAAACCTGAGTTCTTTTTTTTTTTTTTTTTTTTTAATCTTCTGCTGCTTCCTGTCATGTGTCACATGTGCCCTTGTAGCCCGGGGTCAAAGGGGAGGGTGGGGGCTTTCCTGCCTCCCTCCCTCCTCGCCACCCAGAACACACTGCCACCTTCTCTCTCTCTCACCTGTTTTTGACCCTCAGAGGGCAGCGTGTGGTCACCTTTTCTCAAGCTTATTGTGTGTGGAAAAAAAGAAAAAGTGTAATATAAATTATGCAGAAAGTAGAACAATTGTAGTCTTTACATTTGCTGTTGGAAGAACCCGTGCATGTGTGTGTGTTTGTGTGTGTGATTCGTCATGTTTTCACTCTTTGTTTTTTTTGTAATCTTGCTCTCTTCATCTGTGCAGCCATGAAACCATAACCTCCTTCTGTTATTACATCATTGATTCATCTTAAGCCCCATTCCAGACCATCCTCCATGTGTCATTTGTCTTCACAATCATCATAATTTACAAGAATGTCCTTTTTTTTCCACAAAAAAAAAAGACATTGAGTCCTCTGTTCATGATTCATTTCATAACCTTTCCATCCAACGCGACCTCTAAACGTCTTTCTCGACATCATTGTTTTAAAACCTCAATGATTGTCGAGGTTAAAATAAGCTGAATGATTGCATCATTCCTTTTTAATAGCCTCAGTTTTACACACATAGATAAAAGAGGGAGAGGGTGTAGCCACCGTGATGTAACCAGTTGGTTTATGGTTACATGTAACCATGCTTTTGACCCCACAGTTTATTTTGACATGCCAAAAATTACCCATATTTAGACTGAAGGGTGGAGCTGGAAAAGAGCAACGGCTAAAGCTAGCAAACAAAAGCAGGCTCTGAAGTTCTTATTGGACCGCTAGCAGAGAGCTTTACGACTCCACATTATTTAGTCTTTTCCCTTTCAAAGCCACAAGCTAGGGAGGTGCTGAACAAATTGTAATTGATTGATTGCCAATAGCAGCCAGTTTCAGAACAACACAAACAAACCATAGCTTCATGTTTGCTGACAGACTTCAGAATTCAAGATTTTCTTTAAAGGCAAAGAAAGTAAAAGTCCCTGAGTGAAGGAGGAGTTGTCTTTCTTCATGTCACCCAGGAAAAACTCAACTTAAAATGTTATTTCCCACAAAAAAAAACAACTATTTTGTTTTAGTTTTAGGTGAGAAAAAATATAGGTTTAAGGCTTCACATTTTTCGGAACTGGAGGTTACATCCACTCTTTTTTCTCAGTCTGTGTGTTTTCATCCCTACATGTATCAATCCAAACTGGCTGTTGCTTGCAGACCCCCCCCCCTCACAAGCATTTGTTCATGTGTGAGTGTGTGTGCTGTCACTTCACCCTCACCCATCTTCCACACCTCGTGCAGTGTGTGTAGTCCGCGTCAAGTTTATTTCTCTGCTGATTGTCTCCCAGTCCTCAATTAACCCTTGTTCCCCCCACCCCCCGCCCTGCAGGAAAGAAGAGCTCTAGAAAGGAAGATTTCTGAAATGGAGGAGGAACTTAAGGTAGCACAAAACACACACAAACACGCATAGTGCACTACCATGTCTGGTTCTGTAGATTTCCATTAATGGAGTCAGAATCCCAGCTAGTGTGGAGGTGGTACTTGTGAGCTCCGACAGAGTGCCAACAGCTGTCACTTCAGTCAGTGTCTATATTTATAAATCTGGGTCCATTTTTTGTGTTTAATAGAAGTCGTGATCTCCAATGTTATTGTGCTTCAAATCATTTATTTATATAGCCTCAATGGAAAAACATCTAAGTCACTTCAATACTTAATTGAGACGAGCAGCAAATACTCAGACAGCAGACTATTAAACCAAAATACTTGCTGTCTTTCTCAAGATCACAGTACTTGACTCCTTTAGTACGATGCTGTTTAATAATCTGACATTATGGACAAGAGAACTCCCTGTTTGTGTGAAAGTTTAAGTTTCCTTAAAATAGTATGATCCCTAAACCAGCTGAAGGAAAGTATAAAGCTGCCACAGTCAAAAGTGTTACTTGGTGTCGTACATATGAGCTTTAATATTCACATAAATGTGTTCATACATTTGTGGTTTTGTTGCCTAAAAAAGGAGGGAGTGTGTATCCTCCGCTTAGCTCATAAGGCTAAGCCGCTGTGGCTCAAACAAATAAAATATGGACGGCTCTTTTGAGTTCAGCATTAGTTTTCTTTTTCGGGTTATCAGTAAAAGCAATCTGCAGCCTCACCACTAGAGGCCGCTAAATCTTACACACCGGCTCTCTAAAGCAGGAAAAAAAAAAAAAAAAGACGATGAATCAGCTGGAGGATACAGTTACTCATGATATGATGACACCTGTAATTCTTGGCAGCTTTAGAGATTATTCGAGCTACTTCTGCAGCGCAGACGTCAGGGGAGCTCAACTGTGGCGGCAAAACAAGTAACAACCGGTCCTACTTTCCACCTGTGGGGCTGAATAAACTAACTCAGAGACACTCATAAATAGACACAGACATAAAATGTTGCACATTATGTTATCTAATGTTGCTCATATGTAAATATGGAGTCCTCAAACTGTGCACTCTTCGGATGTAATTTGATGATTGACACAGTTTGAAGTGTGCTCCATATGGGGCCTTACCTCCTTGTTGGACTTAATGATCTTATTCTGTTCAGAGCACATCTCAGGTCCGCTCTTGTAATCTCTGTTGACATATCGCTTAGGTGACGGCAATTTACACACTCCTTTCCTTTAAAATGTGAGAGGACAGATCGGGACAAAAATCTCTTAAATTCTATTAATGGAGTGTTGTTTTCATGACTATTTTTAGGTGCCAGAAAGCTGGCCGATCTTATCAGTGTCACTTTGTTTTCCCGTTCTATCTACGAGCATCACGCTGAGACAGAAAAAAAACAAAAAAGAAGCTCTTAATCATTCCTTCCAAAGTCTGTCCCCATTTTCTAACAGTCTTCCTTTTTCTGTTTCCCTTTTGTTTCCCTCTCTTCTGTTAATTTTCGCCGTCCTGTCTTTCATTAATCCTTCTTTTGACACACATTTCCTCCTCCTCCTCCTCCTCCTCCTTACATTCTTTCACCCTCCTCCCTCCCCTTTCTCCTTTTCTCTGTTCTCCTGTGTTGTGGTTCTTGTCCCCCCCCCCCCACCCCCCTCCCTCCCCCTGCAGAACCTCCCCCAGGTAAAGCAGGTTCAGGCCCTGCGGCAGGTCAAAGAGCGGCTGCAGGCTGAGAACCGGGCGCTGTCCCGCGTCTTGGCAAAGCTCACACAGTCCGCCTGCAGCCAGCTGCCCTCCGTCGACCTCTAAAGCCACGTCCGTTTGTCCACCACCATCTTCCCCCTCCTCCTCCTCTTCTTCTTCTCCTCCTTCTTCCTGTTCTTCTTCACCTTTCCCCTCCTCCAAACCTTCATCTTCTCATGCTCCATACGTGCTCTGCCCGCACCCATAGACAGGCAGGTTGCCCAGCCGCCCACTGGTTTTTGTAAACTCCCCTCTGCCTCCCCAGAGCTTTTGATTTTTCAGATTGGGGAGGGTGTCTTTTATTACAACAGGACACTCTCCTTTTACAGTACACATCTGGCAGGTGATATTTGCACCAATCAGCTTATATATATATATATATATTAAAAAAAAAACAATATATGATGGAATAATCACCAACAAAAAACTCATGTAGGTTTAATTTCAGACATTTCAAAATGTACCCGACTCCACACCAACACCTGCAGTACTGTACAGGAAAGTGTCCTCCTTGTAGTTCCTAGATGTGACGCTTCCTTCAGAAGGAGCTCAGTTGTTCAGTTTGGCTTGATCTGGCATCTTTGCATGAAGTGGCTTCATTATTTGGCATCAATTTCTTTTGGTCCAAATCTCCAGAGACTGAATCTTAAAAAAATGTTTTGTCCTTCCCCTTCTTTCGTTTCCTCCCCAAATTTGAATTTGACTGATGAGCAATCAGTCAACGAGGATAAAGTTCGGCTGCATGCACCTTCTGGTTTTTATGTGGAGGTGAAGCATTGTGCCCATCAGAACACGAGGATATGTGAACAGTGAATGGGAGTGTGTTTCTTTCAGGGGACTGAAGCCTTTTCTTGTGTTTTAACGGAGAATCTGCGAAAAAATGATTCTGACAAAAAGTTTCTGTTTACTTTGTTTAGTGAAGTTAAAAACATCAGTTAGTAATCATGATCTGGTTTCACACATGCACCCCCCCCCACCCCCCACACACACACACAAAGAAACATTTCTGACAATTTTCAGGGGTTTTGTGCATGTGTGAAAGCAGCTCTTGAGAGGGATTTAAGGCATCGTCATGTTGTAAATGATCTGCATTGTGTAACCTCTTCAGTATTTGAACAGGGAGGTCTTATTAGGGAATCTGGATTACCGATTGGCTAAGCGTGAACTTAGACACTGCTGTATCTGGGCAGGATTTATAAGAGCAGCCTTTAAAGTAAATATTTGTTTCCTTGGACCTTCCAGGCGCACACAGTATTCAACATCTGAAAACAAATATGCATTATCAAAAAAAAAAAAAGTGACTTTATTCTCTCTGCTGTGCATCTTTCTGTCTGCCAGAGAGCAGCCGGTTGGACTATGCATGGCTTTCTCAGGATCTTTGGCCTGTGGTGTGCCTGCTTTTTTTTTTTTTTTTTTTTTTTTATCTCTCTCTCACTCTCTCTTGGTTAAAGGATGTTTGTCTTTTTTTTTTTTTTTTTTTTTTAAATCGAACAAAACAAAACCTGAGAGATGCTGTGTGACTCCAAGATTTGCTTTACACAGGCTGCAATTAACACATTTGTCAAACCGGCCTGACTGGTTTAATGACAAACACGTCGATGTCCAGACTTGTCTAAGCCTCCTCTCTCTCTCTCTCTCTCTCTCTCTTCTCTCTCTCCTTCTCTCTCTCTCTCTCTCTTTGTTTCTCTCCTTTCAGATGCTCCCCGACTTGAAAGCCGACAACCAGAGACTAAAGGACGAGAACGGAGCGCTCATTCGAGTCATTAGCAAGCTTTCCAAGTAGAACACACCCCCTTTTACACCCCAAACCCCCCCTGTCTTCTGCACCCCCCCTAGTCCCCCCCCCCCATGGCAGTGACTAATGGATTGCACATTTAGATATTAATTGCAACAGACATCAGAGACAAGACTCCTTTTTTATTCTTTCTCTCCTTATTGCTCCTTATTTTTTCCCCTCCTCCACCGCTGCAGCATCCTTCCCTCCCTCCATCCCTCCATCCTCATCTATACTCCACTCGATTGAGTCCCGGTAGAACCACTGAGTTTACAGAGCTAAAAAAAAAAAGACAAAAAGGGGTCGTGTGATGAGCATGTAAAAGCATCGTCTGGGGCGGGAAAAAGCCTGAGAACTATTTAACCAATAAGCCTTAGTTGTACATAAAGAGAAACACACTGCATCGATCTCTTCTTCTCTCGGCTATCACTGAACGACAGATATTATCCGACACCTGATTTTATTTGTGCCACAGTCCCTCTTTTTTTTTTTTGTTCCTCGTGTGCTGTGCGGTTTCCTCCCTCCTTAAAGTGCCACTTCTCCTTTCATTTTTTGCCCCCTATATCCACTCCTTGTGGCCCCCTTTTTGATTTTGATTTTTCCCACACATACACACACACACACACACACACACACACACACACCCTCCTTCATTTTTTTTTTGTACCTCTGTGTGTCTTCCTCCAAGAGGGAAAAAAATATTTGAATTCTCGCTTTAGCGAAAAGAGGCGGACCTGGTGGAATTTAAGCTTTCACTGTATGTGCAATATGCATTTCTTTTCTCTCTCTTTTTTTTTTTTTTTTTAATGATGAGTCCATCACACATAGGATTTTTTTTTCACTCTTCCACCGCTTCCATCGCTCACCTTCCTCCTCTTTTTGTTTGTTTTGTTTTAAGTTTGTAGTGTAGTCAGTTTATACTCTGTATTTCTCACTTTTTGTTTTAGCAGGTACTGAGTGACGCTGTATATACCTGTATGTATTTGTTTGAGACCAGCACATGGCATGCGTTTATGGTTCCCGTCTGTTACTATTAAAAAGTATACAAATTCCAGAGGACAAAAAGGTGTGTTTTAATTCTTATTTGTTCTTTTTATAGTCTAAAAAAAAAAAAAAAACCATTGGACACAGAACAGTAGAGCCGCTCTCTTACACGGGGAGAGACGGCAGTGTTCAATGCTTTTCTTCTTCTTCTTCTTCTTCTTCTTCTTCTTCTTCTTCTTCTTTTTATTTTCCAGTTTAAAAATAAGTGTTCACATAATTGTGAGATTAAAAAGAAATAATCGCTTCACTACATTTCACTTTCATTGTATCCAATATCTTGGAAGAGTGCTATTAATTTTGTTTCAGTTTTTCTTTTTTTTTTTTTCTTTTTTAAAGCTGTAGTATTATAGCCCAGGTGTTGTCACTAAAAACATGAAACAGAATATCTTAGGTATCGCTAACCCAGTCCTTTTTACAAATGTCTACATGCACTGTCGATGCCATGTGAGGAGTCTTGATGTCAGGTTATAACGCAACTATCGCCACCGTCAAATATTTCATGCATCTGAAAACCATTTTATGCATTTCCGTGGCCTTTTAAGGATATTTTAGTATAAAGAAAAAGTTACTGCAGATGGACTGATGACCATCTTCTCTGGTTTAGACTTTTTTTTTTGTTTTTTTTGTTTTTCTTTATTATTATTATTTTTTTTCCCGTCATCTTGTAAAATAGGTGTGTGGCTTAATACATGCAAGCTGTGCTGTGACTACCAACCACTGAAGAGTTCATTAAAAATAAACTTGTACATTGTAAAGTTCCCACGTCTGATTATTTTTATTTATCCTTTTTTGATATAATTTCTCACTAATCTCCTTTTTGGTTTTCAGAAATTGGGGTTAAATGTTTTGCCCAAGGCTGCAGGAGTGGGGGATCGAACCCCCGGCCCACTGGTTGGGAGACGGCCGACTCGACCACTGAGCCACCGCCACTCAATTAGCTGCCATGGGATAGTTATCCTAAAAGAAATTGAAGGTTTATTTTTGGCCTTTTTAAGTGTTTATTTAGAAATAGGACAGGAAAGTCAGAGATCTGCTGCTACACTCAGTCAGACCAGTAGATGGTGCACACATTTGCAGGCAGTATTTCACTGTGATGGAATGAGGCTTTGTTAAAACTAGTGTGCAAACAATTCACCCTCTTTTGTTTGAATTTACCTTATCCCATAGTTACATGCAGATGTAACGGCACATACAGAAACACTAAGCTTATCTGCAGAAAAAAAAAACTAGACATGCAGGGGCAAGAGTCACCACTCCCATTAATCCTCATGAGCTTCACATTATAAAGTCAGAGCTCTTGACCTAAAGTCACTGTCTCTTCAATATTAACAGAGGTTACTGTGAGTTCAAATATGCATACTTTAATTCTATTCATCAAGGATTGTCCCAAGACATGTAAAACTAATGCAGTATGCTTAATTAATAAAACCCCAGCATATCCTTCTTCATGCACTGGTTTACAGAATGCAGAATTTTTAACCCCCAATCATCTGCACGCAGCAACCAATAAGCTTCTCAGATGTCTTTATTGATTTATATATCTATGGCTGCCATCAACATTCAAATGTATGCAATGAAAGAATACTTGAGGTCAAAGTTCAAGGTGGAATAACATGACAAAGAAGTGTGTGCATACTCAAAAAGTAAGTGAATTGAAACATTGAACACCTGTTTGATTTGAGATGCAGAAACTGTCTCATCGCAGCAAGTTTGCAGCTCTGCATCAAATACAAGTCGAGGACCGCTCTCCTCGTCTTCCTCCAGCATACAGGTGTATTCACACTGCTGGATGTGCAGCATGTGACTGTTCTTTTTTTTTTTTTTTTTTAATCCCAGAAAGCAGCAGATTTGAGGTTAATTTAGTGCAGTACGGGGTTAAAAACAACACGCTCACACAACTTAAAGTGAAAGAAAATGGGACTATTTCCACATCTTAATAAGAGCGATTTATAAGAGTGATTGCAGATTTGATCTTTTCTTTTGCAATATGTGTCGCTCATCGCTCACCAGTTGTGACTTGCTTTGTAAACCTGTGATGAAAGGCTCCAATATTTAGATTTCGGCTTTCAGGGATAAGCGCTGGTATCTGCAATAATTGCCCCGAGTCATGCAAAAGTGTTTGACTTCTCAATTTTCCATTGCCTCAGTGCGTGGTTAGGAAGTCTGGTTTGTGTCTGTGCTGTGATATGGACATGCTTCCTCAACCGTCCCCGAGCACAATGTCTTCATCAGAACGTGGACAAGAAAGAAAAAAAAAAAAAAAACACCTCCCCCAAACAGATTCCTGGACTCACAAAGTGACCGAGCACAATTATAGTAACGAATGGTTTGAATTAATTCTGCGTTTGTGTTTTGTTTGCTTGGCTCTAAGGCAGAGAGGGCAACATGAGGCGATTCATTTCTGTCACTTTACTGCTACATACCTCATTGTGTTCAGATGTTTAACCTGCAATTTCTTATTCCACACCTGTTCCAGATGATGAATGATCCTCGGCAGGTTTTCGTCTACACTTTTGGTTCATTCAGTTGGAGGACCTTCAGATTCATGTTTTGTGAGTTTTTCGACCTGGGAAGTCTTAAAGCTTGCATTTTCAGGAGCAGCCATGCTAGCCGCTCTCTCAGACTGTAGCGATGGTGTTGCTATTGCAAACTTTAGCATGATCTCATGTTCACAATGGCTAGTGAAGATGTGCGTATTGCCATGCGGCTCTCAAAATGTAAGCAGTAAAAACTTTTTCTCACTGTCTTTAAAGATCTGGATTGCTGGTCGCTGTCCTTGAATCCTGATTTGCTGCATGTGCTTCTCCAGGCTGGAAATCATCCATAAAAAAGGAATTAGATTTTGGCAACTGCTGTCACACGCACAGAGACACTCTAACTGCTCATTTTTATTTCCACCATGGCCTAATCTCCCTCTCTCATTTTTTAAAACCCAACCACACACACACACACACACACAGTCGACTTAGACACGGTGGATGAGCGACACCCTCCTCAGTCAGTCGGCGTTGGGTTAGTCGGGGACAAACAGCAGCAGGGGTTTCTCTGCGGTGACAAACGTCACGGTGAAGTGAGAGCTCGAGTCTGTCGCTGTCTGACGCTGAAACAAAGACAAACACTCTGAAGGAAACCAAGGATTTGTCGTGGATGCTTCTAGGAAAAAAAATAAATAAAAGGATGTAGAGGCATCTTTAACTTTCTGACTGCAGCTTTTAAATATCCTGTGCTGAAATGTGTCACACAAATACTTCAGAGTTCAGTCAAGGAGAGCACAAACAGACTAACTGATGTGTTAAAATGATAGGTTCATGTATCAAAGAGCAGGCTAATAGAAAAGTTATTAACAGTGGTGACATTTTAGGTCATATGGAAAACAAAGGGAAACGGCAAGTGCAAGTATATACTCCTATATATCTAATTAAATATCACAGTTCCCCCATAATAACAACATCGATGATTGAACAAAACAAATTAAGTATACAGGTAGATTTTGATAATTAACCGAGAGCAAAAATAAACAACAACAAAAGCGGACAATACAAATCTTTAAAAAGCTGTGTGTGCTATTTGTAGTAAGCCGCTTCTGTGGCACTTCTTCTAAAGAGCATTTCAAATGTCCTGCCTAAAAAATGACTTTTCTTCTCTTTATGAAAGAAAGTGAAGAGACTCCGTCATGTTCCACTTCTATACAAGTGATCACAATTTGAAAAAGGTTAAATCATCCTTTATACGACAAAGAAATCTTATCATGAAATGTACCTTTGTGTCAATCAAATGAGACTGACTTACATGCTTTTAACAGAATATATTTAACCTCTCTGTTAGTACTCCAGTCCTGTCTGCAGAGCTGCTGGCCTTCCTTCCATCTGTGGGAGAAACAGTGCTTCTATACTCGCTTACTCTTGGATAAACAATTTCATGGGGGAGTGGGCTCCTAATTTAGGCTCCTCGCTGCAAGATTACCCTCCTATAAAAGCCTTTGACTGGAACACAACTGTCAAATAAATGAAAATGTGTCAAAGCAAGAGCGGCTAATATAACAGCGTTATATTTAATGCGCATTTCAGGTTACTTGCTGTGCTTATTTAACATTTTTCCACTTTACTGCAAACGTGTTTTACAAAACGCATCTTAAAGCTTTCAGAGAGAGGATGGTCTGACTCTTGACATTTGAATAAAAATGGAAACTAAGCATGCTTCCTTTCAGAATCCATTACAGGAATGCTAAATGGGATTAAGTTTATGTCGGCATGGAGGAAAACAATCAGCGACAGCCCCTTTGTGCCCCCTCATTCCTCCTCAAGTGCAGACAGAAATATGCTAAATATGCAGCAGTGTGACCCGGGTGCGGAGATTTATTTTTAGTTCAGGTGAGGCCTCACTCTCTCCCTTTTGCTCCACCCGAGTTTTCTCATTATCTTGCAGCCGGGTCGGCACATCGCAGAGATAACGGCAGAATGTGGATGGCCGTCATTGTTTTTAAGCAAATAGGTCCATAAGCACGCACACACAGCCTCTTCTTCTGCGATATTTACACGGAGTGATAAACTTACCTGAAAGTCAGTGCACCCTTGGGAGGCTTTTACGCACACAAATCTAACCCCATAAGGCCTGTACCTTTCAGTGAAGTGAACTTATAGCGCTATTATCCTTTCACGGAATTATCCTTCTGACAGTTTAGCAGCTTTAAATCACCGCTCGGGGAGAAAGCTCCTGGTACAGCGAGGTAATGGCATACAGCACAAGGATGGAATATCACTGGAAGGCCGTGCAGAGTTATTACATGAGTGAGGACTTGCAGTTTGTTCGATTCAGTATATTCAATCTCTCTCAACTGGGATCATAACACAGGAGAGAGCTGCAGAGGGAGGCGTAATGGTGATGCTGATTATGTGACTGCTTTTAGAAACTGTTAAAGGTATTCTGTGGATGGTCGTCGTTGTTCCTTTTATTTGTTTTGATACATTTTTAAATAAAAATGGAGTTTCTTTTTGGACCCGTCCTCCACTATTTTTCACTCTCCGTCGTCACATCCGCTCACTTCCGGCACTCCCCCTCGGTTGGCCTGCTTGGTGTCCTGCCCACTGACCCACTGACCACGCACTGCCCTCCCATGTTGCTGACCTTGTAGCTTTACTCCCTTTACTAGCGAGGCGTGCTAATTTGCTGCCACTGGAAGAGACCTCACCCCACCCTCTCATACCACGTAGATAAAGGACGCCCTGTCCTTTATGAAATTAGAAAAAGAAAGAATTTTGATGCAAAATGTACCAAAATGTGGCTACCCTTTATGGAGCATGCTAGATCCCTCTGATTGGAAGCCGTGCCCTTTGACTGAGTGACCTCTGACACTTCTCCTCACCTACATCACACACTTCCTGGTTCTGAATTTTCATATTGCAGTTTGCAGTTTTCTGTTTCTGTGAATCAAAACATTTGATCAAAGTTAAAATAAGACAAAAGTGATGCAAAGTAAATCTTTTTACAGAAGAATTAACTGAAATTAAATTGTAACATTTTTGTTCTAATTTTTTTTCTATTGAACTTTGACTGTTTTATCCATTTCTTTTCATGGTAAGAGACTTTTTTATTGTCAAATTTGCAAAAAATACAAAATAACTTTTGCCTATGCATATGTATGTTAAATCTGAAGCACATTTGTAAAGGCCTGGATTAACTGAAACGACATTTAGGGTGTTTTTTTTGTTATCTAAAGGACACAGGGAAGTATGGAGGTGTGCAGGAGGTTTCACTGTTCTTTCTTTTCCCACCATAGCAAACAAAAGTAGAAATAAACCTGTCAATCATATCGTGCTGTCCTCAATCTCCCCTGTACCTGGAATGTGTTCATGAGCATGTGTGAGATGAGATGAAAAAGGAGTCTCTTCTCTGATCAGAGCTGGTTGGGTGAGTCATGCGGCGCCTAAGGGAGTCGGTCTGTGAGATTTGGGTGGGAGGCTTTAATCTTCAACAAAGTCTTCTGCAATATTTTGCACTCAGACGGTGTGCAATTATTTAAAGTTTAAATGATTAAAACTGGGTTACATTTTACACTTTAACATTTAAACAAGAAGGTATAATGAACACTATGTCAGTTGTGATAAGACCAACAGATCGCGTTAAATTCTCTGCAATCACTAGTAAACCTTGATATTTCAGCATTAAATTAGCAGTATCACTGATTGCACATCTCCCTATGTCAATACTGTTCATTTACAACTCTGTTTTTGCACATTTACATTTAATCTTTCATATTTAAGACTAGTAATGCTAAGTTAAATCCTGGTTGTATATATTCCCATTCTTATTTTTAGTGCTTATTTACTTTGTATTTAATATTATATTGTGTTTAGATTTGCTAATATTGTGTTTTTTGCTAATATTGTGTGTTTGGACAACCTGCTGCTGTAATTTCCCAGTTTGGGATCAATAAAGTAATTCTATTCTATTACTATTATATTAACACAAAACCGATAATCATAATAATAAATGATTAAATGTATTGTAAGGGTAACAGAAATACCGTGAAACTTTCTAAAAGTACCATAAACCGTCTTTAAGCGAACCTTAAAGGACTTTTACACAGCCTTCATTCAACAGCCGAGCTCTGTCTTTGCTTCGGCTCAGTTCGTTAGTTTCCGGATTCACCCGGTGTGCCAGAGGGCAGAGCACGAGCGCAGCGCCCGAGACAAGCGCCATTCATCAGAGCAGAGCACGGATACACCTGGTCACACCGAAGAGCGCACTTTGGTGACTTGAAACAGCGCCACACAGGTGAGTTTGCGCCTCAATTCAAACTTTTTACTCGTGTTTTGTCAACTTTAGAAGTCTTTATGCAACTTTTACGCGAGGACGAATCATTAGAGATACGCGGAAAGTTGCACCTCCAACGGTTATTGTTTACGTTGACACAAATGACGTAGAAACAAACTCCAGGTTTTGAGAAAGTGCCAGAAAATTGAAAGTTTGTTTCCGGCGTGGCTGACTTTATTGTCCTTCTACCTGTCAACAGCACCCCGGGTTAATCTCTTGAGGAATGCGGTGCCATTAGGACGACAGCTGAGAGCTAAAAGTTTTTGTATCAAATCAAACTTTAATAGAAAGTTTTAACACGTTTACGGACATATAAAGGGATAATGGCAACAGGCGGATTTAAGTCAAGTCCCACGACAGACTTTTTAGAGGAATGGAAGGCTAAACGGGAGAAAATGAGAGCCAAAATGCTGGGGGACATTGCCGCAGCGACTGGTGCTCCCTTGGGTGCTCCCTTGGGTGCTCCCGTGGGTGCCAGCAACACAAACAGCAGCAGCAGCAGCAGCAGTAGTGGCCGCCACGCTGCTCCACCACCGGGCAACGAGCTCACCAACAACCTGGAGCGAACCGCCTCCGCTGGAAACTTCCACCCGTCCTCCCCTCTGGTTCGGTCCTCCTCCGGCACGGCTCTAAAGAGACCCGAGGAGGAAACGCACCACCACCACCCCGCCGCCGCCACCGCCGCCGCCGCCGCCGCCCTCACCCCGGGGAGCAACCTGAAGAAGGCCCCTCCTCAGCAGATGGAGCCGGCTCAGTGCGTGTCCCCGGACTCCTCCAGCCCCATGGCGTGCAATGACAGTGACAAGGAGAGTCCATCACCCAGCAAGGTGAAGGAGAAGAACATCAGCGGCCCCAGTGCCAGGAAGGGGAAAGGGAAAGGGCAGATCGAGAAGAGGAAGATGAGGGAAAAAAGGAGATCAACAGGTGTTGTCAGCTTACCATCCAACGAGGTGAGTCAACCCAAGATGATGTTTTTTTGTGTGTGAATGTGTCACTTTAAGTGGTGTCTTCCCTCGCTGAGAGACCCACTTTCTCCTGGCTTACATCTCCACAGGGATTCCTGTAATTGTAGGACATCTCTGTTGTTCAGCAGGATAGAGGATTGTTTATGTTTCGCAGAAGGTGAAGTGCTTTCTGTCGTTTAAGAGAGAGAAATATAACTAAAAAGTGTCACTACAATTACAACATTCTTGAAAAACATCACTCTGTTGAATTAAGTTGATACATAAAGAGTCATGAGTATGAAAATAGTGTTTGAAAGTGGGATATTTATAATATAATAACATTATTTAATCACATTTTTTTTTTTAAATCTCAGAAAATTTGAATTGATTAAGGGATTTATTCCAAAAACAGAATGTCACAGCTTCTTCTAAAATGGTTACCTTGACTGGACAGACTGGAGAAGATACGATAATACAAGATCAACAAATTTAAGGACGTTTACAATTCAATTCAAAAAACTTTATTTGTCCCCGGGGGGCAATTCAAACATGTCCTGTCATCACCGACATGTGTACCTAATGTTAACATGTACATTTGTGATAGGCTTATATCAGCTTACAAGATTGGTGTCCTTGATTTAGAACAAAAAGAGTGCGCATACTCTTTTATACTTGTGCTCGCATATCTATTAATTACATATCTGGACATCCAAACACAGGTTCAGGGGTTATCTTTGGTGCAAGGTGACAAATAACTTCTGAGACTGGTTCTTAAGTTTGTGTTTGTTGCGTCCTTTTTTAGGGTTAGTATGTACTGCTGTTATTTGGCCCCTCTCTTTTATAACTTTATTCATGTCAGGTTTCTTCTGAACAACTTGTACAACATGCTGGAACATGTTCTCCCTTGAGCACACTTTCCCTCAGTGCTGTAGATTCATCAGTATTTCACATCTTAAAAAAAAAAAAAAAGAAAAAAGTGGGGGGCTGTTGTCCAGAAGTGTCCAAATTCCTCTCATACATGTGTCTGGTTTAATCGACCCTCCGTAGCGAGAGAAATGTAAGCAGCGCTCAGATGTGGGAAAGGAGGGTGAGAGAGAGAGAGAGAGGGAAAGAGAAAGAGAAAGGGGAGGGAGTGGTTGTCTGCTGCTGGTGGCTGCTGGGGTTGGAGCGCTCATTGTTATTGAATTAAAGTCGTGTCACACTTGCCTGTTCCTGGTTCAGACACATGCAGGAACTCTGATATGAGGCTGTGCCTAGACAACAAGCACTCTTTTTTTCCTTTTTTTCTAATCACACACTTTAAAATAAAACACTCAAAATGTACACATCTGAACGTAGAAAGTTTATTTATCAAGCTGATGGTGGTTTGATACATCATGACCACAATGCTTCCCATATTCCCATCTATCCCTCAAACTCGGTGCCCTCAGGGAAACACAACTTTGGAGTTTGACCAGCTCCTCGGTTGGCGCTCCACATCCTGTTATTAGGCGCTCAGCAGTGCCGAGCAAAGCCGTTTGAAAACTGGTCACATGCCAGGCTGTAATACCGGGCTTCAGCACTCTGGGCTGTGCCAGATACGTTAGATCGAGCCCATAGGCAGCTGATTATCGAGTAAAGTGAGCGAACAGACTATTACCGGGGAGGGAGGTGGGAGGCCATCTGATGAAGTGGTGAACTGATTTGTGTTTTGTGTGGCAGAGGGAAATAACTGGAAGCTTTGATCTCCACTGGAGTGCCCTGGCTTCAGTACGGTTTGTTGGAATTTCCCGGAGTCGGCTGCTTATCTGTGAGATAGCAAAATATGCCAGTAGTTGGAGTCCGCTGAATGTAGTGATGAAGATGTCCGATCACAAATACCATATGAGCAATAAATCCTGAACTGTAATTGCAATAAGGGAAGTCAAAGTCTGAGGGTGGTTACTAGGGATACAATGTTTAATAAGATCCTTAAATATTGGAATTCTGCTAAATATTGCTTTTGTTGAAGGTTTCATGATGGCAAACTTTCTGTGATATCTTCAAAGATCCTTTTTTTTTCAGAAGCAATGTTGACTCTGTTACAAGAAATATCATTAGTCATTATCGTAGAGAAGTTCCGGCTTAGGTGACCTTGACCTCTTGGGCCCCTGAGCCTATGGGAAGTATCGCTGTTCAGTCATCCATGTCAAGAAAAACACACTGATACAAGACTAGATTTAGCAACAGGTATGATTCATTACTTAAACAGTCTGTTGATTTTTAGGTGCTGGTAGATTAGTGGTTAGTGTGCGCGCCCCATATACAGAGGATATGGTTGGGACGGCCCGGGTTTGCAGAGTTAATATTTCATACTTTCTGCCCTATTGTCAAAGATGACTTCATTTTACGTCATGCATCGACACTGAAATCTGATGTTCAGCTGAGTGTGGCTATTAACCACCATGTTCCGGTTTTAAAATCTAGCTCTAATAACGGAAGCTTTTAGTCTCTCAGATTATTGAATTGCAGTTCTGCAAGTTCAGGGAAATCTGAAAATAAACACAAATTCCCTTTTCTCCCTCTGTTGCATATATTTGGGACCAACCAAACTATGCAAATGAAGACTCGCCTCACACAAACTCCCTTTTGTGATGTGAATATGAGGGGACAGATGTGATTAGAGATGCCTGGGATTGTGTCCCCGCTCGTTCTGCGGAGCATAATAGCCGCTGAACAGGATCTCAGAGAATCAGGGGGAACCCAATCTTCTGCCCGTTGACGCCATAATGGCTCGATAAAAGCCTCATACTTTACTAAAGAATGGACACTTCTGCACAGCATCATTCTGTATGACCTCCTGCGCCCTGGGAAGGTGTCTCCTTTCTGTCACCCTGCTTGCTGCCTTGAGAATTAGGGGGGGGGATTATTGTTGATACTGACCTTTGACCTTCTCACTACATGCTTATGCAACAGAGGAATGTGGAAACGAGTGTGACAGTGTGCGGAGGGAGGCTGAGCATCACTGTGCGTGAGCGTCTAGAAAATGTTTTGGGTTGTGATGTAAGCATGTTTCCCGTCGGACACGCTTCATGCAGTCTGATGGTGATTCATGTGCAGCATTTTATGACCGTTGTGAGTTATGAGGCTGTGGTCACCCCCTTTTTTTTTTTTACAGACAGCGTGAACTTTGTTTCATGTGGATTTTCTGAAGCTGCCCCAACAGAGGCTACTGCTGCCTGCGAGCGTGGAGCCTCACAGATATTTGTCTGCAGCGTCACTAAAGAGGTCAACAGGTTCAGCGTCCCATACAGTGCCGACTCGGCGCACTCAGGCCGTTAACACTCTGGTGATAGGAGGGCATGCCAGACAAGGGGGCTCCTTGTTTAGCCTGATCCTTGTCAGTCTAGCTGTTTCATATTTTAATGTCTTTATGGAAACATTTATACAACATACATTCTCTCACTCAACCCCACAATCCCACGGGCATGTCAGTGTTAAATAAGCCCAACTCTGTCAAACCCACGGCCTTTATATGTCAGGCCCTTTAAAGGTAGCTGACATTTGCGAAATGGATTTCACGCTAATGCTTTACATGTGCAGTCTGTAAAAGTACAGCCAGTAAAGCCATAGTCTCTCAATATAAATATGTTATACTGTAGATTTAATGAAAAGGCAGCTATTGGCTTGGACATTTTCAGAACATAGTCTGCTGTTTTCCTATTTTTAAAAACATGTGGCTTTTTACTATTGATTGGACAATCAATGCAATTCGAAATGAAAACTTAACAGCTGAAACTGTGACATCCCTTACTTGAGGCCAGTGTATGTCAATGCGTGAGGTTTCCTGTGAAGCTTTATGCCTCGTTGAGTTGGGAACTCTTTCATCCGCCTCCTGTGGCATAAATAAGCAAATTGCTTTAATTCAAACACCCCTGCCCTGTCTGTGCTCTCATGTGTTTCTGCTCCATTTTATTCAGTGCTGAAGTTCAGTGAAGGGTGAAGTCATACTGTTTGTTTGGAGATGGTCATGCCAAATTTTGGACAACGTCAGATCATGTTTTGCCCCAGTACAGCTGGAGAAAACGCATGCTTTCACCCTGGTTTAATCAAGTAGATATTAAAGTGTGTATCTTGTTGCCAGTCTTAGAGAAAAGAGAGATATGGGAGAAACTAAACTTGGAGTCTTGTGTGCTTTTTGTTGCACTATTGGTCCTTGTGGTAGGACTTTTCTGCTTTTATAGTTACCTCGAGTCGTTAAAAAGTTATGGGAATAGCATTTGTTCAGTAGTGCAGTGCTGTGAATGTCAGTTTGATTCAGCAGCACATTAACATGGGAAAGTTAAGGAATATTGTCTTTACTACTAGAAAAGATGTACGAAATGAACCGTGCCACTTTTTCTCTGCACAGCAAATCATTCAATTTGTGCATAACTATCCTGCTCAATCCTCAGATTCACTCACATTTAAAAAAAAAAAAAAAAAACTCCAAAACTCACAGCTGTGCAAATGAATGCAAGAATGTTAATTTGCATGACGTGAAGATGTGTTTTACTTGCTGTTAAAACCTTCTCCAAACAAGGGCACATCATCACAGCAAATACCACAGGGATTTACTCATGGACTTAAGTAGGTACAGAGCTATTTGGGCAGGGTGTTTTGTTTCCTTCTTTTCACTTGTTAGTTGAACAACAGGAATGCAAAACTCTTTAATTACTACACACGTGTGTCAGAAAGTGAAGTTTGCCGAGCTCTCTCGTTGGACTGAACTCTGGATTGTTTACGAGGGCCACCGTCACTGCAAACGTTTCAAACTGGTGACGAACTGAGAGAAAAAAGTCCCCAGTTGATCTGCTCTGAGAAATTTGTGGGAAATCTGGAGGAGGAAGAAAGCGTTGCTCGTCCTCCTCTGCGATGAAGCCATTACCAGCTTGCCGGCTTTTTTTTCCATACAGACACCTGAGGGGTCTCTCAACACCTCATAAAACACCCAGCGCCCTCGTAATGGGCCGTAGTACGTGGCTTGATTCAGTTTGTAGGAATGTTGCGTAAACTTTGGTTCCTATTGAAGGGACATCTTGACTTGATGAGGGCCCATAACGCTGTCAGATGGCATCACGTCACTAGTTTCTGTGGGAAATAAACAGTACTAGTAAGTAGCAGCAAAAATCCTGAAAAAATTAGACTTCAGAATTTCAATTAAAAATTTAAAGCAGTCTGTTATTGGCCTTGGTATCACAGTAGTAAAAGGGGCATACACAGCCAAATCTTCCCCTTCTGGTGGATGTTTACTGTTGGAATTTGCTGATATTTGCACATTTAGTTCAAAGTCCTATTTTATCCAGGTCACCGCTCTTCAGTTATGGCTGTTAAGGATCGCTGCGGAACAGATTGTAGATGATTACCAAAGTTCCCCCCGCTGCCCAGCATGCATGAACCAGAATGCACAGTCATGCAAAACCTGCACCGCCCAGAGCCCTGACGTTGCATGCACACATCTCGTGAAGAATTGAGAGCGGGCCATCCTGTTCCCCTGCAGGCGCTCACTTGTCTCCTCTCAGCTCAACAGTTACGAGCGCTCAGATCTGAGCTTTAGCCCAAAAAATCTGGTCAGCTGAGTCTAATATTATCTACCTCCGCATGATGGATGGCCACTGTTGTATGACACCATTGCTTTCTTTGTGGCTAATATTTAACTACTGTGTACACATGCACGGCACACGAGTTTCTCAACTGCCTTAGTTGTATTGGTGTTTTCTTGAAATTCAAAACAAGCCTCTAATTAGAGCGTAAAATGTTTGATCATGTGGAATCTTCATCAGTCAGATGTTGTGGAGGCTGAGCTGAACAAACTGGTTAAACGTAGTGTGCCGCATAACCCATACAAATATTTAACCAAATCTACTTTGACGATGTTTTGCCCCTGAAGACAAAACAGTCAGAGTGAATCGTCCTGTCCTCGTCTGACCCTAAAATCAGCCCTGAAAGTTCAAGTGCAGCCACCCATAATGAGGAAATTTGCACCCTATATTCACTTTGAATTTGCATATTTTTTAGAACCTCTGTCATAATTGCCTCGCTGGAATTTTTCCTCCTCATTACCAGCACTCACGCTGAGAACATTAACATGATTTGGTGGTGTGTGGTTGTAACTGACATGTAGCCTATAGAAATTTACTGTTTAATCCTAATAGTTTGACGCACGCTGCAATAAGCGATAATCGGTTTCATGCTTTCTGCTTTTGGGGAACAATTTCTCCCCCAGTTGTATGGATGTTTTCTGTACTTAGCTTTCGGGGGAACTTGCTAGTTTCACAGCACGCAGACGCACACAAACACACACGGCAGGGGGTTTTGAGCAACAGAGTCATGGATTAGAAGAGTTAGTGGGTGTGTGATGTGATTTTGTGTGTCTGTAACCTATTGGTCGGACATTCCTGCGTGTTTGCTGACGCCTGTGGGGAGTGTGTGAGTCGGCTCTAATCAGGCCACTCTGGACGATGAGGCATCTGTTTGTGTTCATTAAAGTTACTTAGAGACTCTGTTTAAAATTCTGGTGATCATTCGGTCAGCCTGATTTCACCCTTTCTGTGCACTGCTGTCTGTACTCTGCAGCGGGGGAAGAATTCAAAACTGTACTACTGAGGCAGTCAAATTCGCCAGAGCTCATGAAACATGCATCAGGTTCCAGTGCCAGTTCATTTAAGATTTTATTTGCCTTACAATAATAGCATCATGACTCAACCATTCAACATATTTAATATTTCAATGAAAAAAAAAACCCATTAGGCACCAGTTGTAGTTCCTTAGAAGTCAATCCATTTTTGTCTGATACTTCATGTTGCATGCAGCCACAGTCCTCTGCTCACTCTGCCATTTTATTCCATGAGGGACAATAAGCCTCAGTGATATTTGTATGAGTGAATGCACACCAACAGACTGATTCTGTCTGCAGTCCAACAGGTTTCACACACCGCCTCAGTGTGTTATGTCACCATGGATCCCTCTCAGACATTTTTCTCTCCCAGATAAGCATCTCTGTTACTAGACAAGGTGGTTTTACCGCCCCGCCTGCACCTGAGGAACGATGAACAATCATCATTTCCTTCTGTTTTGGTTCAGAGGGAAAGTGAAAGACAGACAGAGGAATTTTGGCGGCATAGGATGATGTTTTTGAGTCTCCCCTGTGTTTTGTTTGGCAATTATACGTCTCATTTCTTACCAAGGAGAGGTCAAACTGAACTTCAAGACAAAAAAAAATCCACTTTAAGACGTAATGATGCTCTTGGCACATGTGCTGCCCTTAAACTAAAACAAATCGGGTTTGTTAGAATAAGACACATGAGGATTTATTTGGTAATTTAGAAGGAAGTAAAAATATTTTCAACACCAGCGGATTGATTTAACTTCTACTTTGTGACAGATTTATTAAAGAGAGATGTGCTGGGACTTGTTTGAACAATTGCACACACGACCATAGAAAGTCACACTTCAAAAGGACACGGTATTGGAAACACAGCTCGGTGAAACAGCCCAGGAATGCAGCTGAACCCTCGAAATTGAATAAATATGTGGCTCCCACCAGCCAAACGCTCAGAGCCTTGATCTTTAAGCCTTTCTTTCCAACAAAGGAGCCTGAAAGCTGTTTGGGTTTGAGAGAAGGGGGCTACCTGTTAAGAAGCTCATGCCTTGAAGCTGAAGTGTCTCTGTGGTTTGTGTGTGTGTGTGTGTGTGTGTGTGTGTGTGTGTGTGTGTGTGTTTACTTAGGCAGTGTGCCAGTTTGACACACAACACTGGAGAAACCCCTCTTAAACTGTACCATCCTCAAAAAGCCTAATTTTCTCAGTCCAGCTCTCTCTTGCTATACTTGGGGAAAATACATGCTGGCACTTTGTTTTGATGCCCTTTTTTTAATTACAAAATTGTGTGGTACATTTTAAACTATTTCCAATCTTTATGTGGCGGCTTGCAATACATGACAATGGAGGATCATGAAATAAGTGTTTTTTCTGCCTATGGTGCCTGTACCCTGCCCAACATGAGGGATTCTGATGTTTCTATGCTACATCAGACACCTGAGAGAGCCTGCGCCATGCTTTCAGTTGCGCTGATGTCAGACCTGCTTGAAAGCAAACAAAACAAGATCCGTATCACTTCCGCCTCGCTCAAACGATGATGCCAGCATGTATCACCAGATATTCACCATGTCATGTCTGACTCATATTAACCTCTGCTTTGTTTGGCCTGTGTATTGCTGCATGTGCTGCATGTGCTGCTGTTGTTGTTGTTGTTGTGTTGAGGGTGTTAACCTCACCTTTATAATCAGGTCATCAGCTGTTTTTTAACTAGAATAGTCCTCACTTTGTTACTAACATACTTACAAAAGGTTTTTGGCTTTCATGAAAACACACTGATGGTAAAACGACTCATCTTGTTTGTCTGTTTTGCTTTTTTTAAAGTGAAAACTCAATACAAGCGTGCTCTCTGCCCTTAAACTGATGACTTCTGCTCGTTATTTAATTTAAAATGCCGTCATGGTTGAAGAGGAAGGTGAAGTAACAGAGCAGAGACTATAGACCCTTGATTGTGTGTTTACTCTCATCTCTGACCTTCTACTCCCTGGCATCCAATTAGCACCTGTTTTCGCTCTCATCATGCAGAATTATAGTTGTGATGATTTTAGTACTCAAATATTTAAATGCTGGAGAAACAACAGTTCAAGCCCTCACTTTTCAAGGTGCTGCATTTAAAAAAAAAAGATCTTAAATCACATCTATCTTTACATACTTGAACAGACCACTAACGCAAAAAAAATTAGTGTTCTAACAATGTTTTCAAGTGGGCATCACACCGATTGATGACAGCACATCCCAGAGAAGATAAAGCACAGTTCTAAATGTAAAGCCTAGGAGGTGTGAAAAGTATGGCTAATACTTCATTATTACTTTATAATGCCCTCATGCTAGAACATAAATATGAAATGAAACTATCAACAAATGTGCTCTGGCTTTCTGCTACGCTCTCAGTGATGTAGATGACACAAACATGGACGCCTCGGTGGAGAACAACTTGTTACGAAACTTTGAGCAAAGCACAGACAGAGCATGTCATTTCCTTCATGTTTGTTTCCTCAGGGGGTCGGTCGGTCCACTCACCCCTTTAATTTAGCATCTTCCCGAGCTTTGAGCTGTAAACTGTTGACTGATCTCATCACACCAAAAGGATACTCCAGACCCCTGAGCGACAGGCTTAACTTAATGCCCTTTTTTTATTTATTCTCTCTGAATACTTTTATCTGTGTTTTTTTCTTTATTTTCTCCTCACTTGCATGTTTGAAGCTCCAACTAAGTTTCCCCCTCTGGCCACAAAAAAAAAAGAGTTATAAAGACGGATGTAGAAGAGTTCCAGTCATGCCTTCATATTCAGAGAAAAGAGATGCAGGGCAGTGATTTTCTTGTATCCCTCTCTCCTCTGTGGGTATTAACCTTTGCCTGTGGCTCCTAAAAGATTCATAGCCAATGAAACTTCTCAGCACAGCGTGACAGATAGCTTTTTTCATCACAAGCCACCCTGCTTGATTGTATGCTTTTCTTCCTTCCTTGCATCACAAACCCCCCCTTTTTCCCCCCACCAGCGGTTCTTTATTTATATTTTTGTCTGATCTCTTTCTCTCTGTGATTCATCTTTCTTCTGGCATTTTGCCTATGGATGTATGGTTTTATTTTTTATTTGTCCTGTCCTTCTCCAATTCTAAAAAACAAAAAAAAACAAAAATCCTGCCTGTCCTCAGCTGCGTCCTCAAACATCTCATTAGTAAGTCAGACCTCAAGCCTGCATGCATCCATACTGATTTGTTTGCATTCACAGATTTCAGGCTTGAAGCTCATAAGTAAACATGAGGTATCGCTGGGAATGTGGCCCCTGTGCCCTCTCCTCTCTCTTTCTCCTCAGCTCTATTTTTCTCCCCTTTGCCATCGTTGGTCCAGTAGCCAATACCGAGCTGTCCAGGCCAGGATGAATGGCCTGATGTCACCAGCTCTGCTTTTCCACGAGGCCGGATTCATCTTTGTCATGTCAGTCTGAAAGGTCACACAATCAGCTGCAAACAGTCGTTGGCCAACTGTTATCTAGAGGACAGAAAGAGACCTCTGGGAATTCTTTTTTGAAATGTTACTGAATGTAAACCAGATACGTCTTGAGTGCAACAACTTCATATTGGTCCCAGTGACATAGTATTTGACTTTTTACTTCTATATGGAATAATGTTTACATTCAAGTGCACCTTCCTTATCGCAAAAAACTGAGAATTTCCATGCTGAGGCACTGCAGACTGGGTCTATGCTGTCTGAATATGTGGCTGAATTGACCGTATATGAAGCAACTTTAATAAAAGGTGCTTGAAATTGCAAACACATATTGTGCCGTTGTGTGACAGAAAAGGTTATGCCTTTATTTCCAGGCATGACTGGTAGATGCTGGCATTTAGTTTAGAACTGAAGAAACCTTTCTGAGGAGAGGCGGCACAAGATCTTCAATCTAGTCTGATCAAGCTGTGGTTGACCATGACCTGGATGACTGAGACCCGACACAGACGACTTTAGCTGGTTAAATAAATTGCTCGGTTTTGACTGTCTTCTGAGGGATCTGGTCTGAATTTAAATGTCTGTTTAATTAAAAAGGAAATAAATCACTAGGAACATCCCTGCTTTTGTTATCAACTATTGTGGTTCAGTGTACATATCTGGCTGATTTCACTTGTTGGCTACCTCCTGTTTGAGACTTGTATTGTTTGATGGCCCGTTGCCAGGTAGATTATTAAATGATACACTTTTCCTGGTAGCTTTCATGTAGATAACTTGCTCCATCCTTTCTTCAGAAGGAACTGCAGAAACAACCAGCCTCAACATTTGATAAATCAATTTCTTCTGCTTACAGGAGAGCAACCATCTGATATAGCCAGACTGACAAGTGAAATTGAATTTCTTATTTGCAGTGCTCCCTTCCTCACAGTTCATGGTCTCTTGGCAGGAAACACTATTTACATTCTGCATGCTTTTGTACTGTGATCCAGTTTTTCATTTCCAGGCTCATGTACTCGTGTCAAATCTTGTACTCGTCTTTGTCGTGGTCGGCAGGAACTGTAAAAGTTAACCGGGCTTGAATTTAGAGCTGATTCAAAGTGTGTGTTGAACGGGCTGTAACCTTTCCCGTCCTGTGGTGTAAGCTGCTGGTGGGGGAGTTCAGACTGTGCTTAGCATGACTCATGGTCTGGTTTGGTGTCTGCCAGCGGACAAACACAATGGCTTCTGTACACAATAGTCCTCCTGCCTCTGTCCTGCTGGAATGAAAAACATGCCTCTACAGTTTCCGATACTGTATATTGTGTTACTCTGTGAGCAGGCAAGGTGCATAACTAAGCCACAAAAATGCACACAAACACACACCCAGGCACAATGACCTAATTTTTCCTGAGACACTTAATATGCTGGAAGAGAATCCAATAAAAGTCAATTTTCTGGAAACTATTTGTCGTCTCGGCCAATTTTAGTGAGAAAATGATTTTCTGAGTGGAAAGCTAGAATGTAATATTCTGTTATTTATCCTCTTCCAGCATGTAGACAAAAATCGAATCATCAACGATTGAGAGAAACTTTTCTGTTAGTGTCGATCGTCACACGCTGACAAAGTGGTTCTGTAACTGTAATGTTGAATCTCTGTGCAATAAATGGACGTGCTTTAAATACTCAGCCACTTCAGCATATAAATGTCTCTTTAATGTTTCATTTGAAGTCTTACTTCTCATGTTTTTGTGATGTGTCTGAGACAAGTTTCCTCTCGGGAACAATAAAGTTTGAAACAGAGTACACAGCACTGTGTCTCAAAGAGCAGGAAAGACTTCACCAAGCATTAGAGTATTGTAGAAAAACGGGTTGATGGAGGCACCAGTAGTGGTTAGTGTGCATGCCCCATGTATACAGGCTATAGTCTCCCAAGCAGGAGGCCAAGGTTCAAATCCGACCTGGGTCTCCTTTCCTGAATGAGGAACTCTCTAACCCTCCCCGATGTCTGACTCTTTCCACTGCCCTATCTAAAATAAATAAATACAAATAAATCTTTAAAAAAAGGGTTGAAGAAATAAAAACCTCCATTGTCCCTTAAATCCTTTTTATGGTTCATATTTTTACTGAACATCTGTCTTTTTTCTTTGTTGATATTCAAACTTGCCTAAACAGGAAGTGTTTTCAAGAGACAGAGCAGGGCCTCTGATGTCAGTGCCTGGAAGTCCAGCTCCTCTGAGACCTGTGGCACATTCACAAACATTATCTGTGATTGCTGTGGCATAACAGCCCGAGGGGGGACAGCCAATCACATACTGACTTTCAGACTGTTCCAGAGTTTCTGTTCTCACCACGTCTCTAAGAGCAGCAGAGTCTGTTACAGAAAGAAGCTCCTGGAAAAACCCCCGAGAAGTGATGACTTGCTTTCACGTTATTGCTAGTGTCCTCTCCTCCCACTCGCTCCGGGTTAATGGGAGACCTTTCGTTGTTAAGAAAGCGTCCACCCTCCACTTTGAGGCTTCCCCTCCCTCTTTAAAGTAAGGCTTCAGCATGTCTTTGCTACCAGGAAAAGGGAAAATGAGAGGGAGGAATGCCTGCAAAATACCCCGCTGTTTGCTATAAACGCTTGCCATAAAAATGAAAATAAATAACGTTTGCCTCAGTGACGAGTGATTTATGAAGGGGGATCGATTTACCTCATCGAGATCAGTTACATAATCGTACAGGATTTGTACTGTTATGCAACTGAGGAGCCATCCTGATAGCTGATACACCTCAGCAAGTTTTTCACCAGAAGGACTGATTCATTAGTCTGCAGTATTATTTACAGCAAAAATGTGAGATGTTGATGGACATTGAGTGTCGGACCTGCTGTGACCACCTCTTGAGTGCGGTGCTTTCAATTAATCAGGCTTTTTTTTTTTTTTTTCCAGCTGGCTTCCTCATTTACATGCAAAGCTCTGCTGCTCCGACTCTCTCTCTCTCTCTCTGTCTGTCTGACTCTCTCTCTCTCAAGCGTCAACCGCTCTTATTTTCCTCAAGTGACGCTTCAAAGAACAGATAAGGAGCTTAAGTCTTGAAAAATTAAGAGGGTGCAATCAGCCGTCTGTGGTTATATATTATGTTGCAGGTGTTATAACCCAATACGTCTGCTTTCGAGGCATTGCCTTTCACTTTCAGGCTTTAGTCTGAAGTTCTGTTTGTAGGGTAGCAATGTCTAATGGTGCAGCATTTTAAAGGTTTGAGTAAAGATCCGTCTAAAACACTCATCTGTTTTTGCAATCAGCTAAAAGTTAGACAGATTTGGGTTTGGTCCCAGAACATACCTGAATGCACATTCTTTTACTTCGCACTCTTTGTTTTCATCCTTTTCTCTTCCTCCCTGCATATTTCACCCCCCCATGCCCAGATGAGTGGTTGGGCTTCTTCCAAAGACATCCATTACTGAAATACTCAACTAATTCCCCCACTCAATCTCTTGCTTTCCTTCTTTTTCTCAGTCTCTCCCTCCTCATCCCACATACTAACAGAATCCAAGCCTTTTTCTTTTTCTCCGTCTCCCTTTTACTCTGCTGGGCACGATAAGCCACAGCAGGGCGCAGGGTCGTGGAACACTGCGGATTGACGGCAGCCATTTCTGTCATGCGGGTAAAGAAAAGCAGTTCATTTGTCCCAGAACTCACAGTGTAATTTTTTTCCCCCCCAAGAATCTCTCAAGGAGAGCCAGAGTCCTCATGAATAACAAACACAGCTTTGCTCAGGGGAAGGAGTTCACACTGAGTCTTCATTTCTGCTTTCTCACCTCAGATCTACAGTCTGCTTCTGAAGGCAGCAGAGTTTATTGCAAATGTCTGGGGTGATCCTCTCTGCAGGCTAGACTTAAGAATAGTGAGCTGCAGGGATGACCGTGCAGCAGATCTACCTGCAACAATCAAACAACAACCACAGCAGAGACTGAGGCTTTTTTTTTTCTTCCTGAGGGACATTGTAGAGGAGCTGTGATTTATCCTTCTCTGGAGTGGAAGCCGACAGGGCAATGTTGCATAGACAAACCTTTATTTAAAAGACAACTGCTGTCATCATACACCTATAACACTGTGGTGTTCCTGGCTTGTCATATTTGTCATGCATACCCTCTTTGTGTTGCCTTTATCCAGGTTCACGTAGGCTCCCGAGCTCTTATAGCCCTCGGCAAATCGAGCTGTTTTTCTAATCAGAGCAGCTTTTTTTTTTTTTTGAAGAAGAAGAAAAGCTGGCCAATAACCAGAGACACGTAGACATGCTGAGGGAGGGCAGGCAGCGATAACTATCCACATCCTCTCTCTTATTTGTATGTAAATACGTGGATGCAGCGATGCGTTGAATCAGCCCTTTAGAGCGCTGCCAGGGAATGGAGAAGGGAAATTTTATTGTCGCTCGGCTGCCCGTCCAATCGCTTTGCAGTGCTGTTGCACCAGGCGCGGTGGGAGTGACGAGGAATGCACTAATCACGCAACTGTGCTGCCCTGCCCTTGTCAGCCACCCTGTCTTTTGTCTGCACTTGGAAACCACAACAAAAAAACCTGCACGGTTTCATCCATTTCTCGCTTTCTTACTACACAAACACGGTGACATAAAAGAAAGAAAGAGGACGGAGCAGCATTGTTTTGTTCTTCCAGGAACAACTAGCCCCCCCCACACACACACACACACACACACACACACACACACACACACACCTCTTGTCTTCATCTTACCATGGTGGGAATGTTGGGACAGATTTAGTCATCCAGGCCAAACTGAGCCACAGAGAACAATAGGTCACATTCAGTGTCTTCGTTTCTCTACTCTCCCACACCATACCTGTCCTACCTTATGTGAAAAATCCTTACTCCAGCACCATGCAGTATTAAACATGACATATTGTTTTCTGTTTGTAGTATCCCAACACAATCAGGGTGTTTTCTAAGTCCTTTTAGTTTACTTAAATAAACTATTTAATAAGACAATAAACTCTTCTGTCAAACTCTGCCAAAAAGTGTCTGAACAGGAGCTGCGTGCTTTGCATAGCAGAGAGATTTATCCTGAGCTGAGGCATAAAACTTTTTTTGTTTCCTAGAACATGCTGTGCTCTACTCTCCTGTAGTAAAACTATACAGCAGCTCTGTCTGTCCCCCGTGTAATGTTGTAACCATTTGCGTTTGTACAAAAAAATAAATCTTGGACTGTGTACGGTTTGATGGTTTGGCCAGGAGCACAGGACATTTTTCATTAGGCTTATGCTTCTCCCCTCTAGTGTATTTTTCAGATTATTTTCCATTTGAAGATGAGTGATTGACAGCAGGAAGCGCACAGCAGAGCTTTCAGGCACTCTGAAGCTTCTGTGCGTCTCGCTCACGGCACAGTCATCAAATTGACTCATTGCTTTTTGCACCACGTTAATTATATTTCCTTTTGTTTTGCATATTTTTGTCATGAAGAAGTGAGTGAACCACTGATGAACTTTATATCGATTCTTTATGGAAAAATACTATTATGAAAATGTAGTTAAACATGTTCAGACAGTATCTGTTTTGTTGTGTGATATGTCACTCAGATCGACTTGATTGATTGAATACAGTCACTAACAAAAGGTGACAAAGTGTGACATCATTCTTTGATTATTTTTCCAACATTTTTGATCTTGAAGCTTTGTTAACATCAGCGTTGAAGTAAAATCAGACTTCGTTTCCAATTAAGAATCAGTGAGTTGTTTTCTGTCTCATCAGGACCTGATTGTGACTGATTGGGCTGAACGTCCCGACTTTACCGAACTGTTTAGAACTGAGAAATATTTATTTTTTCCAACATTGTGACCCGCTGCTTTGATTAATTAATCTTATGATTACATGACGTAATCGATCAATGAGCTGAATCCTCATGCAATTTAACTGAAGTAGAACTCGTTAAAAACTTGTCCTTTGCTGCTGTAGAGCAACATTAATGTTTTACACTGAAGTTTAACAAAACTTCTAATATGAATCATAGAAGTGTAAGAATCTATTCTAACAAAAAGCAGAGGTGCCCCCCTCAAGCACATACTGCCTATATCTCAGATTGATTTTACTATAGGAAGAATTGTTTTCTTTGTTAATCCTAGGCTGTCTACAATAAACTTTAAATAGTTTGAAAGACATTTAAAAGACGAATGTGTTACCACCCTCGCACATCACAAGATTTTGCAAAAACTGTGCATCTTGCAGGGTCACTGTTCACAAGCCTTTTGCTAGATTCCTGCAGAAATGGTGTCCTCTCCAGCTTTATGTGGTAATAAAAAAAAAATGGGCAAATAAAAAGTAGAGCTTTAAGCAGAATAGCTAGCCTTTTAGTGTAGTTGTTGGTGTCATCAGTGGTGATCGTTGGCTTGAGATAGAACTTCAGTTCAAACCTGACATGGTTCATAGAAACTAACAGAACGTCAAAAAAAGAGAAAGACTCACTACTGACAGCTCACACAGAGATTAAGATCATTAACACCAAAAGAATTAAGACAACGTGATTTCCTGCAATACTGAAAAAGCTGAAAATGTTGTTTGGCTTTGAGAGAGTTGAATACTGTATGTTCAGAATGGCATCTTCTACTCCCCTTAGCTCCAAATTAAAGAGCTTCCATAACAACTCTTCTATGCAAGCAAACAAACGCAGTGACTCATATTGGTTAAACAAATAGTTGTTGCTGTCATCAAAGCACCAATTCTTCTTCTTCCTTTTCTTTCTTTTGGTTTGCCTCTTTCTATGGTTCACAGCCCAGCAGACAAGCCTCGCCTCTAAAATAAATCAGTCAGTGTGTCAGCATGGATAAGAAGATGTCAGGGTTGAAGAAAACCAGTCAAAACACAAAAGACCCCCAATTGTTCCAAATGTCAAAGCAAACTCTGACGGAGGCTCTGAGCCGCTCACATGCTGATCAAAGCTCGGTGTGTCACATGCTGCACTGGGTCCAGTTTCCTGTCCTACTTTCAGCAGCTTGTTACTAAGATGTATTTAATTACAGCCGGAACAGTGTCAGGTAACGGGGAAATCGGTTGGATTTGACTTAATTGATGCATTTAGGTCAATAAAGGTTCTCTCATTCATAAGGACAATTACATAGAGGTTTTTAATTGTTGTCTTTGCTGTGGGATAAATAAAGGTTTATCTTGTCCAATTGTATTTCAATAAAACAGCATAATGAGAAAATGCAGAATAGAGACAGTATGTTTGTTATATATTGTCTTTTGTTTCTAATTCAAAGACTTGACAGACGCTAATGAAAACAGCTGATATCAATTCAAAAGATTCAATATCCCTTTAAATAAAAGCTCATAGTGTGCACTTTCATACAGCTTTCAAACTGCTTATCACTCAGTTTAACCAGCGCCTTCATTTCAAGCTTCAAATCAAAGCACTTATTTTAATTCAGGGTTAATGTGACTTGAGTGATTGTTGGAGCTCAACGGCACAACATTATAATCATGGTATCAGAGGGGAACTAGCACCTGAACCTGGTGATAGATGTGTAACCAGTAATATAAAGGGTGTCAGTGTGTCTCTTTTCACAACAATATCACTATTTTTATTGAGTTTTAAGAGTTAAGTGGCTGCAAAAAAAAAGAGGTCAGTCAGATGATGGGGACATTTGGTTGGACTAAAGACAATAAATGCATTTCATCTGTATTGGTTACTTCTGCTATGATCCATTTTTAAGGTTTATTGTTCAGCTTTTTATGACTTAGAGATAGTAAAATGGATGGAGTCGGAAATGAGGGAGAGAGAGAGTGGGGTCAGATATGCATGAAAGGAGCCACAGGTCGGATTCAAACCCGGGCCACCTGCTTTGAGGACTTCAGCCTCCGTACATGGGGCGCACTCACTAACCACTAGGCTACCAGCGCCCCAAGAAACAAAGATTTCTAAAGTAGTTGAAGTAGTTTTCTTATATAAGAGATGAATACATACATTTTGAAATGAATTTGATGTCTGCATCTTCCTGTGGGACTTCAGGAAACGATTTAAAGGCACTATTGTTCGTTTAAACCCCAACAGGAGAGATCTAATGGTCTCTACAGTCCTCGTCTTTAAATTAGCTGTGATGTCGACATTATCAGAAGCATTTAGTCCACGTTCATACCAGGGTTTTGAAATAAAATAAAATGTATTATTTAGCCAATTAGGTGTTAAGTTGACAGAAATGTTAGCTAGAGATTAAGCAGCCAGGTTCCAGAAGTTGTCTGCACATAGAAATGGACATGAAAGGGTTAACAGGATTTTAAAAAGGAGGTCTATAAAACATGTTATTAGCACACTGTTTGTCTTTCCTCTTCCCTGCAGGGCTGGCCTTTATGACCTGGTGCAGGACCAGTTTTATCTGTTATCTTACAGCCACTATACATACATGACGCCAAGCCAGCAGTGTAATTATGTAATAAGAGATGCAAGCACATTAAATGAAGGGAACGAGAACCAGACATACAGAAGCATGTTGGCGAAACAAAACCTCATGTACTGTAACCTCCCAAACCTCTGGTGATAACCAAAGTGAACACAGTAGAGACTCCAGACAGTTAGTTGGATTCTGCTGTTTCAAGCAAGGACTCAAACAACGCACAACACAGAGAAACGTGATGTCTTAATGAAGCCCACACAAAGTGACCATTTATTACCTAAAGCACTTAAACTTAAGGACCTGCTACCAATTTCTGCACATGTTCGACTCCTCAGAACACAGCAGTGTACGTCAGCATGATTGTGGGAAAGTTGTGTGCTGTGCTGCGTGTGAATGCACATTATCACATGGCGTCATCTGGAACCCGTGTAACCAGTCTTTTTAAGAAAGCAGTTAATTTGAAATTACTGCAATCTGTGCAGCTAGAGCAAGTTATTTTCCTTCACATCCAGGGTTGAGTTGCATGCGTTGGGGAATGTTTCCATTTCTGAAGAGGTAGATTAATTTATCGACTGTTTGATGGTGGAAATCGCAGCGTTGATTGCTCCAGAGAGTTTGCTTTGAGGAGAGCAGAGGTTAGCCTGGAGTTCTCTCACTGTGTTCTTCCCCGTCAGGCATGAGGATAGAGGGCATAGTGCAGAGTGCCCCTGCTTGGAAACACAGACCCCTGCCCCTAAAAGATAAGGCCGCCGTTTTGACCCCATTAATGCCAGGAAAGATGTTATCGTGTGTGTAGAGAGAGAGAGAGAGAGAGAGAGAGAGAGAAAGGGCCTCAGGCATGCAGCAGTAAGAGTCAAACCATTGTTACCTTCAGTGGAAATTACATAACATAATCACAGGCTGCAGCCACACACACATAAACTGCAGGCTTCCCCAATCAGCTTCTTTTGCCTTTATCAAACCCCCCCACTCACCGTTGAAGAGCTCCCAGTAAAGCTGATCCACATGTTTATTTTAGGGAGGAAGCTTTTTCCTGTGTCCCATTTACAGACTACATACACATTCTATGTTGGTTTTAAGTTGACAAAGATAAATCTACCAGAATTTGTGACAAAGATAGTTTTTTTTTTTTTTTTTTGTATTTGTAGGAACTACTGCTGAACAAAAATATTTGTGAAGATCTGTAGTTTTAAAGCTTTGGTACTTTTCCATACTATCGATTTTTGAAAAAAAACAAACAGATTGTGTCATTTTGAAAACATGTTATCAAAAAGTATTAAAGCATTAACCTTTCAATAGAGCTTTATAACAAAGTGAAGAAACTACAAGAGAGGAGAAGCAGCAAAAGCTGTTTGTTTAGTGTTCATATCTTGAGATGGTGAACAGCCAATCTCAGTTTATCGTCAGCCTCATGCAGAGCCAGCGCACCAGTGCACAGAGAAGTAACTCACTTTCATTTTCGCAGTATCTTTGTTGTCTCCTGTTTGGATTTGTGCCTGTTTGGAGGAAGATAAGAGTACCAGTGAAATGAGACTGGTGTCTTAGTCTGTTCACTGTATGTCCTTAGATACTATCTTTTCATTTATTGAACAGCGGTTCTGCTCATGTTGCCTGTCATGTCAAAGTAATCTCACACCATGCATGCACAGTCACCACTGCACTATGGAAGCAGTATTTTCATTGAGCGCTCTATGCAGGAACCTCTACATAGGGATAGTGAGTCTAGTTTCGCCGGAGGTGTCAGTGGCCACACAAGTTTAATTACTCGACCAGATGTAATTTTCATGTTCGGCAGCAGCACAGGGGGGAAGAGGGGCTATTTTCCTAAGTGTCTGCTACTCATCTCTACTGGCGAGGAGGGCCGCCTCTGGAGAGAATGTGGTGTTACCTGCCAAGACAAACCCACAGAAACCTGATGAGTGTACCGCTGCCGTGGCTCTTGGGATCAACTCGCAGTTCATTGAAATTCCTCTGATATTTGGAACCTGGTTCACCGCTCACCACTGGGCCTTCGGTCAGACTGATTACCTTTTCTTACACAATACAAACTCACACAAAACATCCTTAATGTGACTTTTATTCATTTTTATATCGATATGAATTCTGTCTGTAGCTTCTCTTCTGCAAAAGTTTATTCCCACTCCTAGAAATACTGCCAGAGTTCTGTCGCTCTCAGCGCAGGTTATCGAGCTGTTAAATCTCATTCTACAACTCCGTTTAGTAATGAACTCAAGCAACCTGGTTATTTTCGGCTGTCTCTTTCATGTTAACAGGAAATCCAGTTTCCTTAGTCAGGAAAGGGATTAAGGAATAAACCTGGTTAAGCCAGATTGTTGTTGAAGAGGCCTAATTTTTTAGCCATAACTGTGTGTGTAACAGGGTTTTTATAAGAGCTCGTGAGAATGACAAAGACTGAGAACAAGGTCAGCAGAGAGTTATAGAGTACAGCTTTTAATCAAGTTATAGAACAGAAGCATCTTCAGCAAACTGTGCTGAGGAACAAAAGTAACACAAAGTGGTCATTCTAACACTGACCCCTGGGCCCTGAATTTCCTGATAGTGCGTGTGACTTTAAATAAGGAACAGTGGGAAACATGTGCTCAATAAATAGTTCCCTCTGCTAAGAAAAATCTTATTGTTAGCACTGGATGCTTTGACTGGGGTCCTGTGAGACCATAATGCATTCTTTTTTTTTTAAAGCACCAATTAATGCAAAAACGGGAAACTGATATACTGTAAGGTAAAGGTGAATCTCTGGGTTCTGTGGTGTCCAACAGTGGGGCTATTGTGAAGATTTTCTTGTTTGTTATTTTACTGTTTACATCTTTTTAGTAGTCGCTTTATTTGTTGCGACAGCTAATGTGAATCAGAAATGCGCAATTAATCACAATTTCATTGTGATCGCGATATGGGCATTCGAAAAAACACACATGGTCTAAATGTACTACGGAAAACAAGAAGAAGAAATGTTGTATATAAGTGTCAACATTTGACCTGTTTTGGTGAACGACTGGGTGTAAAGGTCATTCTTTGATTCTCAGATCAACTGGTGCCGGTTTATTGGTGAAAATAAAAAGCTTTTAGTGTTTATTTTTATTCAGGAGGGACAAGTTTCAAGCACAGGTTTTAGTTTTAAACATGAAGAAAATCAGGTAGACATAAAAACTGAGTTATAGCTAGATATGCACTCTTAAACATTTGTTTATGTATTGCACTAAATAATAATGTCGCATTAATGAACAATGTAATCACATATTTTTGTCATATCCTGAAGGCCTTTTGTACATATATAATCATCTCATCCCTTTGCATCACATCTATATTACTTATTGGAGCTATGTTTTCATTTCAAGTCAGACTGTATCCACCTACCTCTTGCTCATGTTGCCATTTTTCTTTTACAACATATGAATTAGTCCTCTCGAGCACTCTGTAATTGTCTTTGTTTATGGAGGGAAGACATGCTTGCTCCAGTGTTACCAATGCATCCTTTTGGTCTTAAATGGTACCAAATGGTTGGGGAATGTGTTGTTCAAGTGACGTTATTGCCTGTCTCTTGGGCCCACAACATTTCAGCAGCCTTCAAACACACAGACACTGAAAGAAGCTTCCCTCTTTAAAATCTTACTTCCCCACACATGCCTTCATGAATAAAGAATTCTGAGTGTGTCATCCCACTTTTATTTTCATTCTAAATAGTTTTTTTTTTCTTTTCTGGGGTGTCTGTCATCCATCTTTCCTCCCTTTCATCTGGGATGGTCCCTCTCTCAGCAGAAGTCTTCATGAATAGAAATGAAAATGGGAGAATGGGTATTGCATGGAGAATGGTCTGGCAGAAGTGGGCTTTAAATAGAATCATTCCCTGCGCTTTCCACTCATTGTTTTTCCTTCAAAGCCGTGTCAGTCATACCTACAGTAGTCCCCCGAGGCCCCTCTCCTGCTGTGCTGTGCGGTAGGTAGGTAGGGAGGTAGAGGGCCCTCAGTCTGCAGTTTGTTTGGAAGAGCTAACCGGGCTCAACTGTGAATTCCACATATGGGTTTAGCGGCGCAGGTTTTTATGCAATACTGTATGAGGCCCAAATGGGAGCTAAGGACCTCATTTTAAGAGGCACTTAAAAATCTGGCATCATTTTTCATTCCACGTTTCCATGTGATTTAATATCCTGCAATTTTGGGGTTTGGCATACTTTCATGCACTTTGCACATTTAATATTTGGATGTGGACTCACAGCAAGTGGTTAAGACACAAATCCTACTAGAAATACACCTGCAGGCAAAAACCAAGTCCATTTTAGATCTATGTTAAAACTACAGCAAAGAAAATGTATCGTCATCCATCTAAAAGTAGAGTGTGGTTTTAAGTTTGAAGATTCTAGCTATACAAAGCAGGTTTAGCCAACAAAATATTTAAACTATGTTCAACTGGAGCGTCATTCTGCATTGCAATGCCAAACAAATTGTTGCTATTGTTAAGACAGAGATAAAATTGTTGTCTAAGTGTTGTTGGCATCTGATGAGCTATGTGACCACCTGGTTGGTTGTTAAATGTTGTCACCTGTACTAGTAGAATATAAAACCGAAACGACCACAGCCCAAAGCCTCACCTTATTTGTTCTTATCCATCCGAACACTAACAATTATTTTCATTATACGTTGATCTAAACCTCCGTCATTTAGCGTCGTAAATGGCAGTCATTTCAATGGTAAATGGACTTGAGCTTGTATATAGCGCCCTTCCAGTCTTCTGACTACTCAAAGTGGTTTTACCCAGCAGGTCACACCTAACCCATTCACACACTGATAGCAGAAGATGCTATGTAAAATTACCATCAGAAATAACTATCCTACTTATCTTGTGCAGTGATAGATTTTGAAGACTTTACTTCAACAGAAAATCAAGAACAGTAAATGAAAAGTTTAAATAGATGCAGCTGTATTCACTGTTACTGCTTTAGAGCTGCAAACAAGTCCAAGAAAAAGTCCTATCCTGATTGGATTGTGTCCCCTAAGATTAAAAACGGACTGTTAGTTATTTAACCAAAAAGGACCACCAAGTGAAAAGGACTCTGTACAAGACAACGCTGCAACAAAAACAGGCCATGACAAAGTGGTACCGCTGCATGCCGACCATACTGCCCCGCAGGTGTTTACCAGGAAAGTTTTTGATCTTTCTCCTGTGATACTCAATGATGGCAGCACCAGTGTTCGCCAGGACATGTGACAGAACCGCAGACCTCTTTACTGCCAGGTGTGTTGTTCAGGTGCTGGTCAGGGAACAGGACGGTTAAGCACTGCCATCAGGTGCCCTCAGGCTGTTACTGCTCTCCAGCTGCCCAGCAATCACCCGACAAACACACACACATACACACAGAGGGCGAGGCTGACTCACCGCGTCATGTTTCTCAAACAGCTGTCTTTATTATTCACTCAGCAGGTACAAGCTGTCGCAGATTCAGTCTTTTGTATCGTACAGAAGAGTCTCTTTAATTCCACACAGAAGTCTTTCAAAACATCATTTATTTAGAGTGGTTTAGCTTTTATTGACTGTAATTCTTTTTCAGATTGTTGTCATTGTTGACGTCTGGGAAGAAACTAAATACGCTTAAAACTTTTATAAACAACATTTTCTGTAGCCTTAGTTGTAAATGGAAATGTTTTGATTAATTTATGACTTTTATTGTCTTCCTTTTTTTTTTTTTGCAAACCCTTGGAAAAATGTGCAACAACAGTTCCATACAAGGCTTAAAATATTTGAAGCCTTAGCCCTGTTTTTCCTTTGGTTTGACATTTAAGAATGAGCTGACTCTGGTACATAATGACATTATTGGGGCCATCAGAAACTGCATTGTTCCACCAGCTGCAGGAAGAATAACACTACATGTATTGGTATAAACTTTTTCAATCAGAATTACTAAACTAATTCATTGGGAAATACAACTAACAAAAAAAACTAAAAACTGTGACCTACACATAAACATCACTGTGTAGCCTGCATGGCCACCAATTCTACTACAAATCCAAATCTGAGAATCTTAAAAAAGTTTCATCTTGCATAAAAATGTCTGCTTCAAAGTCAGTCTTGATAAATGTTTTGAGTACTGAAATATGCAATGACATTACACAGGACCATTATCATTCCAAGGTTAAACCCAAAAAGCCTCTGCATTATTGACAGCTTTGCAGCCAGCCCTTAAACATGCTGCTGAGCCCCAAACGTGATTGATTGCATTGTAATGTGCCACCTAGGATAGAAAAGAATCAACAGTTGGGTTACTTTCTATGTTTAGGAAGATGTTCAGTATCATCGAACACTCATGACAATGTGTGAAAGCCATTTGCACCGTGGTAACTGCTGCCACTTTTGCAGCTTCCTGGATGCTGTGGACCTGGCCAGCATGTCTGTGGTTCTTTTGATAGGTCTATGAAACCTGAATAGTCCCAGAGTTGTTGGAGCTCTGAATGAGCGAGAGACCTCGGCCAAGAAAATCCAGAGTCAGCAGCCAAAAACCACAACGCCAGAGAGCACTGAACACCACTTGGCTCTCTGACTTGTCTCATTCTCATTAGATAAACCCAATCGACAGAGAGAGGAGAGGAGAGGAGAGGAGAGCAGATTTCTGCACCTCATGCAGAAGAACTCTCGCAAGACTTCTCTTGGTGAGAGAAATACCTCCTGCTTACACAAAACCTCCCTCCCTGTGTAAGCGCTGGGTTTGTTTCTCCTCTACCTCGTGGTCTAGTTAAATTCACGCCAGGTTGCTGGGTTGACCAGGGCCAGTGCACTCAAGAGGGCATTGTGGGTCAAACAAAAGAAGTGTCTGGGATACCTGATGTTGAACGACTAGTTTGGCATCACACTGTGTACCAGGGTGAAGATCACCTGAACATGTGAGGAGATACCAGACATTCCAGGGAGAAGGTTTTTGCAGAGTTGGAGGCTGCCAGCAACAGCTCGGGGTCAGTGGTCATGCTACAGTCTGCTGATAAAATACCCTTGAGATAAGTAGTTATTAAATCTGAGGGGAAAGAACTCCTTCATATCCATCTCAGGGCAAACATGCATCCAGCCACATGTGCACTACTTTGCACTTAAAGGATTCCTTGCACAGATGGTGCTTGTAAAGAATTTGAAATGATGACTGAAACTCAATATTAATTTTTTTTTGATACAAGCCCCTTACACACATGCACTGCACTCTTT
Organism: Labrus mixtus; assembly: GCF_963584025.1. Classification (NCBI taxonomy): domain Eukaryota; kingdom Metazoa; phylum Chordata; class Actinopteri; order Labriformes; family Labridae; genus Labrus; species Labrus mixtus. Next base: position 16,384,103 of record NC_083633.1, on the reverse strand, counting down.
AAAACTTCCCCAAATTGTGCAGATGAGCTGCATTGTGTGATTGAAACTCGATAGCACTATCAATAAGCTCAAACATTATTGATATTTAATTTTTCGATCCCCATCCTAACATTTGACTCTACTTCAAATTTGTTTTAATAATGTTATAAAACTTCGTAGAACAGTGTTGCAGTTGTATTACCTTCATTGGTATAGCAAGCATGAAATTCCTTGCTTGACATTCAAGCCCACTCCCTTTTCTTCGAACAACATGGCCGACCCACCGGCAGGCGGCTGACACACAGTAGGACTTTAGTTCATGATGGATTCAGTTCATAGCTATAATGTTAGTCCATTAATCTTTCCCAAGTTACAAAGTCGTCATATCTTTTTTTTTCTAGATGTGGTGACTTATATCGTGGAAAAAGTTGTATACAGGTTGAAATATGAAAGCAGCAGGATATTGGATGCTGCATTGTCTTTCATCCTCATTGTAAAAATGTTAGCTGCTTACCCTAAATCCTACATTGGGACAATGGGCCTCGCGATAGAAAACAATGTAGTTTGTCAGCATATTTTTTTCCAGATCGTGGTGCTAACGCACACACAAGTTTGTAAGGAGTATTGGGACTCTGTGCAGCAGCATGTGAGGTGGGTGAATTTATGCTTTCCTCCGCGTTGTGCAAAAACATCAGTACAGGAAGGAAGAAGAAGTGCGGATGCCAGCACTGGGGCGAAAACAAGATTAGGCTTTAGACAAAACACAGGACCACTTCCCCCTGCGGCCTCTGTACGGCGCACAGCAGGCACCCCGTTATTACTGCTAGCTTTGCAGGAACTGGATTCATTACTGCGACACATGACTCTGGAGAGGCTGCGGGGATAAACTCTCTAGCAGCAGTCACAACCAGCTTGCCCCCTCCGTGTCTTTCTGTCTTGAGTTACAGCCATCCTGGTCTGCGGTTGGGACACAGATGTTTAAACTATCTTTCATCCCTTAAGATGGCCTGTAGCTTATTTCCTAACTGAGGGAGAAAGCTGTTATTACTCAGTGTCATGTATTCTGGGGATGAGTGTCAGTATGGACATGTCAGGATGGCTGGTGTTCATCTGTAGAGGACAACCATATTCATCATATTTGTGATAAAAAGGCTTTCATCATTCACCAACCATTGCATGTAACTCAGTGAAGTAAGTGATTTTTCTCCAAATTGTCCCCTTAATTTATAGGCATAAACATCATATTTTTTAAAACTTTGGCCATGTTTCAACATTTCTAGAAACACATTTTTGTATTTTTTAATATTCCAGGCAGCTATTGATGTTCATCCAGTGCTGTCAAGAAATGTTCCAGAATTGAGTCAGCCATAGTTGAATGCAGAAAAATTGCACTTGCATGAATTTAAATGTCCTCAATATGTCTTTTAAGGCTGATCCTGCACCTCATTGATCGTCAGCAACAGACCAATCAATGTCAGTTTGAGTGCAATTTGGTTCCCATTCAAACACTGGAGAAAAGAAATAGCTGATTTCCCTATTGGGGCTTTGACTACAAGCCAAATCTTCTGTATCCAGAGACCCAATCCAGCAGAGGAGGGGGCTAAAGCAAATGCACCAAAAAGCACAGACCAAAAGGACTGGAGTGTTCAGTCTGCTTTCTATTTCCCAGAATGACAATGTTTATTCCTGGAGGAAACGGAATAAAAAACACAGCCATTTGAGGTTATGGTTTTTATCTTATGAAGCAGAAATGGCGTCTTAAGTCAGTAGATAATCACAACAGTTTTGACATTTTCTCTGCAGTACTGGAAAACCATTCTGTTTTGCATAAGTTCAACCACTAGCTAAATATTTGTCAGTGATCCAAGGCAATACCTTGTAATTACACAATTTTCCATGATCTTGAGTAATTTCTCTGTATTAAACCATTAAACCATTTGTTGAATGTCATGTCATGGAACCTTTTTGTTTTTTTTGTTTTTTTTGTTCGACCCATTGAGTGTTGCTTTTCTGCAGCACTTATTTTCACCCACGTCTTGATTTTATTTTCATCAATTAACACTTAAGGTCGTTTTCACAGCTTGATCCTGCTTGGAATTTAAAATGAATGTTTTATAATTAAGGGTGGCGAGCAAAATGCTGCTGTTTTAAGAGTGATATGATCATTTACAAGATTATGATTCAGTTGGGTACCTGGCTCTTTGTTTTTGTGAAAACTTGGTTAACAGTTAGTGCACACAGAGCTGTTCTGGCCGACTCCGACATTATACATTGCCGCCGTCTCACCCCAGTGCTCTTCTATTACTACCTCTGATGATGGATCAGGGGTAGAGCGACGCCATCCAACCATTCCGCCTCCATGGCTTACATATTGTGTAACAGGGGTTTAAATATCTCAGCTTAACCTGGTAGTATGTAAGCGCCATGTGTTATAATCCATGTTCAAGATCCTTCTTAGCCACACAGCAAGTTTTTTGAAGGCATTGCAGCAGTGTCTGGCAGGTGCTGAAAGAGTTCTCCTCTATGTTATAGCTCCCATAGCTACACTGCTATAGATGCACACCCTCGTCACTGTGGTGGGGAGGCAGATGCAAAAATACAGCCTCTATAAAAAAACAAAAATTATTGTTAGAAGAGCAGTATTAAGTGAGAAAGAATGTTAATTAGTCCTTAGGCAGGTAATAAAAAACATTAACTTTACAAGCAGCAGTATACAGATCCACTTTTGCACACACAAGTAGAAAAGAAAACAATTACACTTTGCAAAATATAATGTGCCATTAACCCACTGTGTTGAGTCTAACCCCTGTTTTTTCATGCTGAACTGATGCTGGATTTTATAGGCTAATAACAATCAGTACTTGTAAAATTATGCTGTGTTAAATCTTGCTGTTTTACTCTTGGATAATGCACAAGCCAAATATACCTGCCAGTTACGATTTAATGATTTGGTTTTATTCTTTGCAACTTCGCTTTCCATATCTTGCCGCAAAAAGCCGTAAAATCTTCCTGATGAGGTATCGGCCCCCTGTAGTGACAGACTTCTTGTCTGTCCTTACAGCTCTGCTCACTGAGCAGGAGCCATGTGGTTTTCTGTGGAGGTCTGTGGTGTTGAATTGTGAAATCCCATTTACAAAGAATGAACCCTCCTTGAAGATATATACACACACACTCACACTCACACACACACACACCTTAAACACAACAGCCAGAGTCTACAAGCCGAGAAGTGCTGCCCCATTCCAACCTGCTGTGGAGGTTATAGAGCAGAGAACAAGTTTGGCAAACTTAAACTGCGCCGCGGGCTGCTTCCCACAGATGTATTGAAGCTTTTTCAGACAGAGGTCTCTGCCCAGCCCTGCTGAGTCTGACCATCCTGCCCTCAGGCCTCCGCGCCATCTGACACATCCAGAGGAATGCTGATGCTGCTATCTCTGTGTCATCAACCCCAGCCGGACCCCTGTCGTTTGTTTCTCAAAAGTTCTTCTTTTTATTTCTTTTTATACCTTTTACCATGCAAAGTGAAATCATTTTGAGGTCTGGCTAAGTGTTGATTAAAATATTATCGTCTTTATTGGAGTGAAAATAAGGTTCAAGCAGACTTCAAGTTCAAAACCAGAGAGTGCAAGGTTTTCACTTGATAAACAGAGCATGTCAAAGAAAGCAACCCTGGGGCTTTGTGGCCAATACAAGCTTCCATTCCTGAGAATGTTTTGTACGCTGTTTGACTCCACTGTGTCCCCAAACGACCTTCCCACATAAAAACCCTGTTGAGCAATTTTGAGACTTTAATCAACTGAAAAGGCATCTGATTTTTGTAGAGAGTGAATGAACCAGACAAGGGTCAACAATGGGGATTCATCTTAAACCTACCGGTGGTTAATCTTGTAAATATACAGTTTTATTTTTTGCTGAGAATGCTTTTCATGTTTGTTTGTTTTGGTCCGACTAACCTAATTATGCTGCCATTATGGCCTCAGTTTGAGATTATGATCTCAAGAGATTCTATAACAAACAAAATCTGAAGTTTGCTCAAGGAAAAAAAAAAAGAGATTTTTTTATGTGCAGACATAAAAGTGAAGCATTTACTGAGTAAAACTTCTAAACCCTGTCCTAAGACTTGCCAGTAACTCTTGATCAGATTTCCAATAAAGACAGCTTTATGTTTTTTCGGAGGAGAAAGGGACAGAAAGTGAAAGTTTTCTCTCCAGGATTAAATATATTTTCGGCACAGATCAGTAATGGTGCAGTCACACCTTTTTTTGAAGCTGTCAAATGATGCCTCATTCCTGCTGAGAGTTGGCGTACTGGACCTTACACTGACCTTGGCAGTCTGAAGTGTGGCATCAAACAGGACCAGCTCTGGGGTCAAAGTCCTCACTTTGATTTGTGCCATACTTAAGCTCAGCGCTGTTCACGTCTGTGCTTGTGTCCGAGCAGACCGGTAGCTCAGATTAAATGACTGAGCACATCAGTGTACCGGCATCCCCTCTTCTCTGATAGATCATCTTAATGAAGTCACAATGCTGTGGCATGTGGCAGGTGATTAATACACAGAAGTCGTTAAACCCGCTGTATAGGAGTGTGCCTCCAGTGGAGCTGCCCTTTCCTTGTATAGAGATAAATCTGAAGGCTAAGTGGACAAGGTGCTGGCAGGGTGACAAGGCAGCATGGATGTTGATATTGGAGTTTAATCAGGTTCACTCAGAAGGAGACAGGGGGTTATATAGCTACAAATGGATAGAAATGAATTGTTTTCAGTATGAAGGCATTGATCATGCATCTTTTAATTACAGGGTAGAGTCCTCATTGTCATCTCACCCTATATGTTAGCATTGCTGCACCAATGGTTGCCATGGATCCCACTGTAGCTATGACTGCATGTATTGTGTTGGTGCTGCTGAATGTTTTTTTCTGTTGTGGAGACTTGACGTCATGTGAAATCATTATCCATCAACTGTCTTTGTCAAGCATGCATGCAATGTAGGGGAGAATGCATTAAAAAGCCCCACTGGTGAAGCTCCAGTTTTTATTTATCTGCCACGTTCTTAAATCAAAAACTGAAAATAAATATAATGTGCAGGGACAAGCAACACTTAAGAAAGCTCATCACTCCTGCTCTGAGCTCTGTCAAGTTGATCCCTGCTGGTCCAAATCTTTTGGGAAGAGAAATACAGAATGACCCTGTTATCAAGAACTCAATGTCAGAAAAATATCGTCTCTTACTTAGTTCCTCTCTTTGTTATTTCATATGTCTCTGATAAATGTTTCCATTACATAAAACAATGTGCTCACCTTCTACAAAAATTCTTCAGTACAACCCCCTCCTATATCTACATGTACTTGTTACTGAACATGAGGGTGACATAAGCCTCTGGCAGCTCATCATTTTTTTTACCTTTTTATGTTATCTCCAATGCTGCAGGTCCGCTACCACACAATGTACTCCACTTACTCAAATTAACCATGAGCGGCCTCACTTTGACAGTCACTTAGAACGCAAATGCCAGAGAAGGGAACCAGAGCATGCTCGCTTTTGTGCAAAAAAAAAAGAGTCAAACACACTCAGATATTTGCAGCCCGGGGCAGACAGAGGTTTAGAGTAGACTGACTGATCATTTTTCTCCCCAAAGAGCGAGTTTCCAACCACAACAGACATTCCTATAGCGAGAGAAGCTCTGCTCCAGACTGAGCTTCTTTAATTCTTCGTGTGCAGCGTGATGGACATGATAACTGAGCAGACCAGAGATACGTGCTGTACTTCTTTCCCTTATGTAAACAGTCTTGTGAAGCCCTGACATATGCTCCTGCTCTAAACAGGAAGCAGAGAGGATTCTGGGAATCTGGCTGCTTCTTTTCAGCTCACACTTGTCTTTTATCTCCTCAATTTGGCATGTATCATCATCAATGTCAGCAGAGTTTTGAATATTGATTTCTGACAGCATTTTCCAGTATTTACCTAAATTAGCAAGTAACACTGAAAGATTGAGAGAAGATCATTTAAAGATGACTAAAGGAATGATTTATAAAAAAAATAAAACTCCAGATATGGTATTCTGAGACCCTCAGCTTGTTTTTTTTGCCTCCATCTAGATGAAGAAAAGTTTTAAGTAATTGCAAGTTTTTTGACTCTGTAGTTGTTAAATGTGAACACGTTGCTCCAAACATTCATAACCTCAGTCAACGCATCCCTCATTCTTCCTTCCACAACTTCTTCGCTTGTTTCCATGGTCCAATTGGCTAGAAAAATCCACAGATTCATTTGTCAGGAGCGAAAACATCCCTTATATGGCTGCACACAGTTTCCATTTTCCCCCTTTATTTGGAATAGAAGAAATGAAAAGCAATCTGAAATACTGGAGGGCAAAAACCGGCTGCAACTCTTTCCAAAGTAAACTTTGAGATTCCCAAATCTACATTTCAGGCAACTTTGTGCATAGCAGAGTGGTTAGTCACTGCATAATTCACTGTATGTAAACATGGACAAACTTCTGTTTAATTTCTTACTCCAAACTCTGAAACCTCTACTACCACTTTATTCCCACATATTGTTTCATGTTAATCTTGAGCTCTTAAGTTTGCATGTAGATGTTGCTGCACAGAGATATTTCATGTGTACTATTGTGTGGTTATGAACATAAATGAAAAGTAGAAAAAATGGGAATCAAAACCTCTGGGACATAAAGAAGTTTGTTAAAATTACAGGGATTGTTTTGTGTTGTAAAAACGGAGAGAAACCGGTAAGTCGTTGATTTCTTCAGGAGGAGGCGAACGAGTCGAAAAGAAAAGGGGCCTGTAGTTTTCCCTGAGGACAGCTGATAAACCGTTTGGCAGGAAAGGCCTTGCAAATGACTGCATTCCTTGTTAACCTTGTAAGGCTATTTTTACTGCTAAAGAGCTTTTTGAGTGGGCACCTTTTGTTCGCCCTGCAGTGTGAAACAGGAAAGACCAGTTTGCATTGTGTTCCTGTGGGAGTTTGGCCGCGATCACTCCGTCTCTCATCACCGTCCAACCATCCATCCTAATGTCGAGCTCTGTTTACGCAATGCATCTTCACAGCTCCTGACAGATGAACCCAGTAACACTTCTTCACCGGTCACTGTAAAGTAATGCAAAAAGGAAGCGGAGGCACATATTTCATGATAAAAGAAAAGATTGCAAGGAGTGAAACTGGAGGTTTTCCAAGGCAATGTGCACAATCTCTGCCTAAATAATGATCGCTAACTCCCCACTCCGCTGTGAAAGATGTTTGCTCTCTGCATGTTTGTCTTTTATTGTGTGTTCAAGGGACATTCCTTAGCTGAAAAATCCCCTCAGACTGTCCCCACGAGGTGAAAGGCCCTCGAACACACCATCTTCCTGTTGCCCGAGTCCCTTAAGTGTTTGGTAGTGTTTGAGTTGCAGCTCCTCAGGGATTCCTGGAAGTGAATGTGATCATGTCTTAAGAGGATTAAAAGGAGACCCTGGTCTTGTTCAGCCACAGGTCAACATCGCTGTGATGGTGGGAACGACATCGCCTGTCACCACTCATCTGTCAGTGTAGTAGCATGCACTGAAGTGGAAGAGTTACTGTCAGCTTTCTGATGGATAGAATACCCCATTCCTTCAACAAATAGGCACAGCAGGCTTTCTGCTGGATAAAACTGCTTTCTTGATTTTGTTAAAGGGTGTAAAAGTTCCTTACAAGCCTATAGGAATGAGAAAAAATCAAAAAGTATAGATTTTCTTGGATTAAAAGGAACATCAATATCACTTCCAATCTACAGTATATATCAGTAATACATAATGGTTTTAGAGAAACCCTTGGTCTGTTTCACTAAAAGCGGGGCTGGGTAACATTTCAGGAAGGAATGGGAGTCCCAAAGACTCTCTCATGCTTTTGTCATGAGAAGTATTTCAAGAGGTAAACCTCAGTGGGCCTGTCTCAAATTTTGTCAAACCAACCCCCCCCCCCCCCCCCCACCCCCCCCCCCACCCTCCAAATCTTAATTTCGCATCCTCATATTTTTCTTTTTCTCTCAGAGCCTGGACGAGCTGGACGATGACGACACAGGGGAGAAGAACCGTAAGGAGGAGGAGGAGCTGGTTCAGGCCAACACTTTCCAGAACGAGGCCATGACAGCTGACCCCACCCCTGGATATATGGTATGTCATGACAGGAGGGAGGAGAATAGAGAGGCAGACTCTTAATATTTTTGCTGTATGTGGATATGTTTCGGGTGTATTTACCAAGGATGCTTCAGCCTCTAAAATGTCTCTGCAGCAGTGCCTCTGTCTCCAGTCTGTTTCGTCTGCCGTGGATTCCTACAATCCTCTTCATTTTCTCCTCCTGCAGTATTCTGCACAGATTGGTTTACAGATGCTGCCAAACAGAGGCACTGTTGCTCAAGCAGACACCCAGAGAGCTCAGGATCTGAGTTTGTGTGAAAATCTCCAGTGATGCAAAGACCAAAGGTGTCTGTGCATTTCATCATCACAGTGAAATCAGTTAAAGAGAAAAAGAAAAAAGCCTAAAAGCTACCTGGAGAGAGTATGGGGCTGTAGGGTTTTTTCCATAATAATGTGCTTATTCGTAAAAGGTCACAAACTGAAGATATTTCCATTGCAGCAGCTGCTCATGTGAAATCATAGAGTGGATGATTCTGCTTGAAATAGTCCCAGTGATGCAACAAAATGTATATTGATAAAAATTAGCAAAATATCAATAGAAATTAACAAAATTATTTTTAGCGATGATTAAGGGGAAAAAAAGAACACATTCAACAAAATACAGATAGATTATAGATTTCAATGCTAGCATTAGTATCTGCTTTGTCTGTAAGCTGTCTGCTTCTTAGCTGTGTTAATTAATCAATGACTGATGATGTCATCAAAATGAATCTTTGAATCTGTCAAACATAGCTTGTGTTTGTTTGATGGAAGATGTGCAGAGCTGCTGTTCCTCCAAATAAACTAGGAAAGTAAATCTGAACGTAGAGTGAGAACGTAAACACCCGAGTAAAGATCAAAAAATGACGCGCTCATAATTTGAGTCTTCTCATTTTTCTTGAGAGCAGTTGTTGAAATTCAGCCGTGCAGCCAAAGTCATTTCCTACACCACTTGAAATGCACACAGAGGGATTTTCAAACGTGCGTGCATAAGAAAAGCATCCAGCTGTGTAACATCGACTGAATCCTCCGCATTGTATTTTTCTATGAAAGACATCATCTGATCGATGTGAACACTGCTATTTGAAAGACATAAAACATACAGATGAAAAGTCTCTGCTGCTGAGTGAATCCCGTTGAAGAGTTTTGTTCCAGATGGATCGGCTGTTTCGCATCAGCGGGCTTATTTTGTTTTGGGCTGGAACCGTCTGAGGCTGTTTACAAGAAGCAAGGGGCTTGTGTACGAAATATGTACACAAACACCACACAAACAGGAAGATTGTGACAGCACCTGCTGAGTTGTGGTGGCAAAAAAATGAAACTCAAAAGGTTCAGCTACAGCTGTTTCCATGCAATCTGTCGAGGGAGAGACTCTCGGTCCATCATGTGAAACCAAATATGTCCGTTCATTCCTGTTGGATATGTTTTACCATTCTCATACGTGACGGCTAACACAGACCAGATGTAGCTACGCACAGAGTAACTATTAAATGTCTCACTGTCACTCAAATCCAACATATGAGACATTCAGATTCTGCTGGGGGTCCTGTGCCAGCTCGCTCATAAGGAGGCCGGCTGGGAGAAATAAAGAGAGCAGACAGCGTGGTCAGTGGATTTACAACAGAGCTGTCAGTTAGACATCTGTAGAGACAGAGCATCCCAAAAATGTGCCTCTTCTCCCAGGCCCCATTTATCAACGGGAGACAAGCAATTGCCATGTCAAAGCTGGTTATGATATACGGCGTCCAGTCTGGCCTTGTAGCTGGAATCAAGATATCAGGAGAAAAAGTTCTTAAAAAAGTGGATCATGTCAACTTCTGTTCAGAGCTGCAGGGCTGTTAACAATCTCCTCAGGATTCAGAGCACTTCACAACCAAAACAAGCTGCAAGTCTTGTGTCTTAGCTGCTGAAGACATTATGGAAACTCCACACAGTATCTGGCATATGAAATATTTTATCAGATGTTTCAAACTCTGTCCTTCTTTTTCCATCTGTGGGCCTGTGTTCCATTTACATACAGTACGCATATAGAGGCGATGTGTGTGTGTGTGTGCTCGTCCTCCGTGTGACAGGACACATGTATCTGATAAGAGCAGGCTCAGAGAGGCCTTCTGCAGGGCATGTGGTCCTGGTTATCAGGTCTTACCTCCCTCTGGTATGCATGTGCTACAAGGAAACCTGTTTCAGCGATCCAGGAGCCAGAACCATATGTAGCATTCCTCGGGATCATCTGCATTTAATGTGGCGCCAGGTCCAAAACACAGCCGTTCAGGTCTCTGTCCGCCTCTCTCTCTCACTCTCTCACACACACGCACACATGGAAAACACATTACCCTAACAGTCCCCCCCCCCCCCAAGCCTCATTTGCATTTTTAATTATCACCTTTCAGTCCAAAAAACTGGTGCTGATGCAGAGCATCTTGTCTGAGCAGCAGGGACATGTTCACTACCTGTCACATTGCTTTTCCATCCAGGAGCAGCAGCCTCTGTGCCTGCAGCAAACTGAAATGTATCCTGTTGCCTGAAACAATATTTGTTCACATTCACACCTCTGTTGATTTAAGATTGTACGGACCGCTGTTATATAAGCCAACTAAACCACACCAATATTTATCTTTGACAGGACTTCTACCAGCAGATATACTTAAAGGAAGCTGGTGGGAAGCTGAAGAAAAGCCGATAAAATGTCACACAGAGATCTTTTAAAACATCAACATAAAAGAAGAAGGTGCCTAGAAGTTTTAGAAAATACATTTAATAATGTATAACGAGCGGTTTGTTATAGAAGAATAGAACCCTGACAGGGTGAGCAGGACCTTGATGAGGTTCCTCAGCCCACTTACTATACATTATCTCTGCTTAATTTGACACAAACAGTTGATCTGGAAAAGATTGAATTGATTTTTTAATGATTTGTATCTTCCGCTAAAGAAATATTCTGTTTGAATTTGCAGCTCCGTCCATGGCGACATTTACCCCTGTAGCTTTCTCAAAATGAGCTAACGTAGCTGTTATCACATTGAACTGAAGATTTCCACTGGTAGTGAAGTGAGACGAGGTGAATCTGCACAGCATCTGACTTTTCTTTCTCCACCTCGTCACTGAGTCTGATAACATTTTCTTTTCTATTCACGAGTCTTTAAAACACCACAGTGTCTTATATCACGTTCCATTATGTGTTTTCATTTTCTCTTATCTTCAGGTTTTTGCATTTTTCAAATCTTTTACACCGCTGCTCTTCTTCTATATCTTTTTCATACAGAAATTAGATTGATGTCAAATGAACCTGATGTAGATTGATATAACAATGAGAACATAGTCTGTTAGCCCAACGTCCAGATCTGACGTCGTAAAAACGTTCATTCTGAACCATAAGAAGGTGTCCTTTTAGCTGCAATTGGCACGAAAGGGCTGAGAATTTGACATGACTCTCTGTGGCTGTTGACATTGGAGTTAGCAGCAAAGTCGTGTTTTGATCCTCAGCCTACAATTTATGCTTCATGTTGACATTTTGACATCCGTCCTTTCAAAGCCTCAGACAGCCAGGTGAGGTTAGCATCTAAATTAAAAAGATTGATGACATTGATGAAAGCTCGCAAGTTTTTCATTTACCTTTTCAAAAAAATATTACACTTAGCGACACACTGTGCATATAAACATGAAGTAGGAAATGTATTGTTTTTCCCTTAAACCTCTCCATCCCTCTACCAAATAATTAACACAGCTATTGCTAAGACTAATTATGTGCATGAATAACACACAGCGTGTGTCTGGTGAAATCTCCTGCATTTTTCCACATAACAACTAATATTTAAGAAGAATGGCAATCCAAATGTCATTTTGTCTCGATTTTCAGAGTAGACGTTCAAGTAGTCTACTTTTGCTGGTTAAGATATCTGGCCTGCATTTACTCGGCAAAATGCAAATACCACTTCTGTTGAGCATCTCTCTCTTTTTTTAATCTTTGTAAACCCCTACAGTGATTGCACATGTTCCAAGCACTACACAGTGGTGGTCAGATACACTGCAAATCTCACCTTTTCATGCACAACGTTTGTATTCCTTTAGCGATTTCTACGTTTAACGAGCTGTCAAGACATAAATCGTGAATCAAATTAAACCATCGAGGAAAGATGGATGTGTTTTATCACACATTTAAAGTGCCATGGGGTGTTTCATGCGAGCGCTCGTACACAGAAATTCACATTAAGTAGTAATCTGCCTGAGTTCAGTGATAAAGTGCTTTTGTTTTACTGTTTGATATTTGTCTCTCTGTGTTCTCAGTAGCTCTGAGCTCCACAGCGGGGCTTATGGGAGCTGTCAGCGCAGCTCGAGCATGATAAATAAAGTTGCACAGGCGTGAATTGTGTGCAGTGAAGAACATGAGTTACGCTGACCTTGTCTCACAGATTCATATCCCTGATAGAAGAAACGATTCCAAAAGGTGCAATTCTAATGTGACAGATAAAGTCTGGGATGTTTTCTGTGAGTACAATATGATTCCAGCATTTTGGCTGCTCATCAGCCACAGAGGGACGTAGATTATGAGTTTAGTCTCAGAGTTTCTCAAAGTAAAAGATGGAGGGATGGCCCATCAGATACTGTTTAAACTTAAGCTTGTTAATATGGTCTATAATATGACTGTTTTATAACTTTTAAACTAGTTAGCACATGTTTCCGTTTGTAAATCCTGGATGTACTACCGTAGTAGTCAGAGTAAGACCCCCCTCTTAATACATCTGAAAAAAGTGGGATTATCTAGACTTGTAAATGCCAACATGTACATTCAGCACAGTAATGGAAGCCACTTATCGTGTAGTGACTGTACCGGTCATGACTGACGCCAGCCAGCTGTCACTCACATCTGCAGTCCCAGTGGGATTCAGAACGTGGCTCCAAAGTCAGTCAAGTTAAGCGACAACTTAGGCAGAGGGATGATGCCACTTTCAAGGCAGCAGAGTCGTTAAAGAACTGTCAAGCAGCCAAGAAATAAGATGTTACAGATTTTGCGTGCCCAAAAAGACCTTTGTCTTAAAAACACTTCAGTCTGGATGCAGAAGGACCTCAGTGGTTGTGGAGTCTTAGTTGACGCATGAATGTAATTTTCTCTTCATATATCTGCAGAGGGGTGGAGCAGCTGTCTCAGGAGGACTTGTTTAAACAGTCTTAGAGGAAATAATAATGCAAAGATAATAAAGTAGCATGAGATTCAGACAAAGAGTTAGTGATAATAAACAGACTAGATGTCGTGCTTTTGTTTATACATCATTGTTTGGGTCTTTCACATTCAACGACACTGAAGGGGGTCGTCTTTCAATAAGGGCCCAATTATGCTAAGTAATATCTTTAATGTGTTATTATTTTTACAATGTCATAGTGCTGTCAATATTGAAACTAAGGACACTCAAAGTGCACTTCAGAAGGTCCAGCAACAACAATGTTAATCTGGAAGCTTCTAAAACAGTAAAATCATGTTGGGACATTTTTGGTCCTAGCTGAAGCATCGTTATCTCAGATGTGCTTCTATCAATTTCCTCTCAATTGGAAATATTTCACTTTCATCTGTGAGAAGAAGAATGCATTAAATGACCATTAACATGAAGACAAACGGTAACCGCTTGGATTGAAATCACATCGTAAACATGGCGGCTTGTTGTAACGAAATTAGGAAAATATGTTGCTTGTACATTTTCGATTTCTCTCTCATTCTAAAGTTTTGAATTGTCTCTTCCAGTGGCTGAAGAACGTCTTAACAACAGGATTTTACTCAAGCTGTTAGAATAAGGTGTAGAAAAAATTACCTGTGCTAGGCTGTGAATGCATATGATTAAAACCCTGTTGCTATAGCTTTAGTCTATTCTTTACATGGTCATATAAGAGCCGTTTCTGCTCTTTTGTTTTGACTGCACACATCACATTATGCAAAGAAGGATCGGCACAGTCTCACAGGCTCTGCTGACCGCTATGACCTCACATCATACTGTCGCTTTGACTCATATTTCAATCCTTTTATACCTCAGAAAACAATCAATCCAGTCCGCTGAACCTTTGACAGTAAGCCAACAGACTTTGAATATGATTCTCGCTCCTGTTGGATTTGATAAAACAGATGTATTAAAATGATCTGGGGAAATCTAAAAAGCAAACTGTATTTTCTTATTTAGTGTGGTTCCTGATGGAGAATGGCAGACTGCATTTCCAGGTCAATTGTTTATTCAACAGATCCTGCTGCTTTATTCAAGTTACAATAGACTGTGAAAGCCTTGGAGCAAAAATGCATTTGCATTTGGACAGCTTTTTTTATTCTACAGCTGGAGTCTGTGTCCGAGCGAATCCTGGTCTTCAACTGCCTTAAAAACTATAAGCATCATATCACAACAAGAAATGGTTTGAGGCATCACACCTTCTTTCAGTTTGTTATCTAATTCTGTTATTGTTGTTATGTAATTCTCCTTTTTCTTCTTCTTCTTCTAATTCGTGACGCTTTAAACTAGAGGTTAATAATGTAACCGGTTAGCCACAACATGCCCACTGCTAGCGGACACTGCACTCTTGACTGTCCTCCGTCTTAGTAAATCTATCCAGGCCCGAGCCGGGGAAGAGATGAAGGCCGGGGTTATATCCAGCGGTAATAAATGATATGTCACTGACACAGAGAGGCATGATGCATGCGTAGATTCAGACAAAGTGTTTTCCCCCTCACCCTCTAAGACCAGGATCTGACTGATAGATGGTAGCAGAGCCAAGGTTTCTCCATCATACTCGGGACCCTTCACTGCACAAGACCTTAGGAGAGAGAAAATACGTATTCATCCCACACAAAAACAAAAAAAACTCATATTTCCAAGGCAGCTATTTTACCGAGGGCGGCTTTATTGGAGCATCACCGCTGTATAGATCTAAGCAACCTTTAGATCATACCATAATGGAAAAAGAAGATAAACATTCACCTCCACGTTGCAAAACAAGATTGCCGGATACAACTTGGGGCTATAGGGCTCCTGCTGAACTATTAAATGCAACAGAGCTCATCTATATATCAGCCCAGCTTGTGGGATTCACAAATGCTTGCACACAACCTGAAGGCTTTCTATAAATGCTGCTCCTGAAGAATTTGTCTTATCCAGCCGATGAGATTCTGTGATTTTTTTTTCATTTCTTTTTGGGACCAACACAACCCAAGGCACTCGAACACAACAGATGATACCCCAAATCTCGCTCTGATGTCTACCTTCTTGAATTTATTCCTCTCATTTTTTTTTTTTCAGGAAACCCCCAGATCTGGGAGCGGCCGCCACAAGAGGTGAGACTCATTTTATTGTCCTCACACTGAGAGTTTATCTGCTTTCACATCACTAGTAATGTGTCTAGTTAAGTAACAGAGGCCTGGACGAGAAACAGAAGTTTATGTCAAAACACAACGATATGCACCAAGGAGCACTTTCCATCACTGTCTATTCCCCCACTCAGGATTGCTCTATCTCTTACTTTCTGTCTCAAGAAAGAACAGCATTTTGAGCAGACCCCATCTGGGCCTGAGACATTTCACTGTTGTTGCAGGCTGGGAGTGTTGAGAGTTAATCGTCAGCTTTCAAAGGTTTGGAGATGAAATCTGCTCTGTCTATCAACAGGCCTCTAAACTTTCAAGACAACCTCCTAAAAGGTCACTGTTGGGAAAGATGTCTCCTTCTCGTTTATTGCAGAAGTTTAGTCACAAAGCACGTTGGTATCTTTTTTCTAGGGATGGGAATTTTCAAGACTTTTATCATTCAAGTAGCCTCATTACCTTATGATATGTATATTGAACCATGAAATGGACCCCCCTGGACTAGCCTGCTATATACTTAAACACTTCCTGTCCACGAGGATGTAGTAACAACCCCTCTACTGCCCACTTGTGTTGTCCCAACACTACATTAGTATCATTTTGCCTTAAGCCCCTTTAACTTTCCCAATGACCGAATAAATGAATGTCGTTCATCTTGGATAGTTCAGAGGCCCTTGGAGATGGGAGAATTCAAAACCAAAACACGGCCATTAACAAAGCTTGAAAACTCGGCCGCCATTAAGATAGAACACAAGGGACTGTGATCCGCTACACTCTGATTGGTCGCTTCCAATCAAATGTACTTTGAAATATTATGTCTTTCAATTAATACTTTGTCAAACTTTTCTTGGTTTTTAGAGCAAAAGGGATTTATTGAGGACAGATCAGACATTAAGTAATGCTCGAGTACTGTGTGTTGATTGGTGTGTGAGGTGACACTTGTGTTTGTAAGAGACGTTGTTATACCTGTCTGTGCTTTCTCCTTCCCACCCGCTGAGGCTCCCAAGAGTGTTTTATTGGCTCGGCTCGGCTCTTCCCCCAGACCTCCCGCTGCAGGGTGCTAATGGGCCGCAGTGTGATATTTAGTATGGAGGCCATGGTTGTTAAGGCTTAGCTTCAACACCTGCTGAGTACTTGTGTTTGTGTGTGCCAACATTCAGATATCTACTGAAAAAAAGATGACAAGCGTTGACTTAAACAAGGCATTTCTGTGTTCTGCTTTTCTGGGCATCATGGTGAGGGGGGTGTATTTGTTGTTGGTCTGCTTTGTAATGTATACCTGTGTATGATTGTGTGTTAGCATTCTGCATGTGTACGTCTGTGTGTGTGTGTGTGTGTGTGCTCGTACTGATAAAGGACAAGTGGCAGTTAGAGCCACAATGAGAGAGACAAATGAAATGCACTTTATCTTGGCGTGGGCGATCGCCAAGGAAAGCGTTTCAAGGACTCCCTCTTCATCAAAAGTGATGGCCGCTCTAATGTTTGCCTCTTTGTATAAGTGAGCGAAATAAGCTGTTGGTCCTGTAAATGTCATCGTACAAATAAAGCCTCTGCTTGTGCATGAGAACTGGAGCCTCAACAGAGAAAAGAAGACAGTCTGAGCTGGGTGAAACAGAGATTTAACTCAGAAATAGGTGGATGAATTTTATCATAACACAACCAATCCCATGTCTACTATGTCCCTTTTCTTTAAGCCCTCATCCTGCTTTAAGTGTTCTGCAAGGTCATATGAAAGTGCACACCTCGGTATACTTTATGTATCAAAATGTGCATTTTATTGCACACTTTTTGCTAATCAATCAATCAGCAAGATCTTTTTTTTTCAGTAGAGTTTCACTGGAGTTATAACTAGAATGGTACATCTTTACTGTCTTTTCCTTCTTCACATATTTATTCATCATTTCCAAAAAGGCTGCAGTGTGATGTTTTCTATTCAGTCAAATCAAAGAAAGCCAAAGAAGTTTTTAACCATACACCCCTTTGCTGTCTTAATTCTTAGATTTGGAAGGAACTGCTTTGTAAACTTGTCTATATTGGGACCATCACATTTGGCAGATCCTAAAAAAGAGTACAGATGGCACAAAGGAGTAATGTTTGTCCTTTGTCTTGCCAGCAGCTTTCCTGTTTGTCTCAGCTGTAGAAATATGCAGACAGCCTCCTGCAGAAAATTCAGCACAGTCTCAAGACTCATTTTATTTCCAGTGAGATTCTATAAACAACAATCTGCCAGGTTTTTTGTGGGGCAGTTACAGAACTCATTCTACGATTATACATATTTAATAAATTAATATTTATTGAAAGAAGGTCAGTCAGCAAATAATCTCCACCTGAATATTCTTCTCCAGCTGCCCCAGAATCCGTCACTAAGCAGCAAAGAAGTAAAGAGGAGATAAGGTTAATGTTCTCTAAGAGCTGCGAACAAAAACCTTGACAACCCCCCCGATATAAGAACAGCTTCTGCCATTCTTGAGCCTATTTGAAGTTGTAATATGTAAATTGTGTCTAAATCAGAATCCTTTTTGCACTAAGTTGCAAACCCTTGGCAGACCTTTTTTCTCCATTAACGGCATAAAAGGCAGAGGCCTGTTAATAATGCATGCTTAATTAGAAAGGGCAAAAACGCAGAAGATATTCCCACCTGTTCTTCTGATGATGGATGTGTCATCCCATTGAAGTTTCATAAAGTGGCAATGAGTCATACCTTCAAACAGCCTTAGTGTTAATACAGTACTGGACACTTTGCACAGTGGTAACCTGCACAATATACACAGCTTTTACTACCTTTTTCTTTCATCATGACTATTTGAAGTAAAAAATAAAATAAAAATACTTTTATTTTGGTAACTAAGTTCTGTTTTCTTGTCTTGCGTTTGTTGCAGCTCTGCAGGGCCGGGGTCTGAAGAAGAGGTGAGTAGGAACAGCAGACAACGACACCACCGTCACGCCAGAGATGATGGAGCTGCAGCAACGTGGAGTTTGGAGAACAGGATGGAGGAGCTGGAGAAGGTGTGTCTTCTGACCATTGGCCGTATATTAATAAGGACAGTGTGTCTCTGTCTCATTGGTTTTTACATATGTGAAGCCAAACTACCTCAGTGATGGACACTGACATATTGTGCTGCTGACATAATTTGGACATCAAATGTCAAAGATCCCTCGGGTCGGTACAGTCCACAGCAGAACTGATTCTTGTGTAGGATTGGAGGAGATACACAGGGTTTTAGAAAGTTCAATGACTAGTTTTTATTACACCTTTTTCTCCTCTTTTTCCTCTTCACTGCAGTTGGGTTTCCTTCCTCTATAATTGTTTGTGTAACCAGAATTAAATCTGCTATCACTAACAAACCCACCAACTTTTAAATGCTCCTGGAGTTTGTACGAGTCCATCCTAAACTTTTTTTGTCTGACTGAAAGCCTCTATCAGAGGCACTTCTGTTTAAATGAATTTCCACTTTCAGCAGCCATCCCAGGTTTTGATTTTCTGTCTGGATTCTGTGTCTCCACGATGGTCAAAATTCTCCTCCTTGTTGAAGAGATGACCTTTTACACCGCAGATATGCCTTTTACCTCCCACGCCGTGCCCATCAGACACTCAAGCTCTCAAAGTGAAAAATTCAGCTTGGAACAAATGTCACTTGGGTTGCTTTCAAAAAGAGGTTTTTAAAGTAAGTACTTCTGTGACCTCAGTGACTTTCTGTGCGAGGTGTTTTTCTGAGTCAAATGGCTTGAGACACTTTAAAAAATCAAATTTCAAACACTTTCACTTTCCTCGAGGAACAGTTCTGTTTACACAAGATTTCTTTCTCCAGGGTGCAACTTTAGATATTACTGAAAAACCTCTCAAATTACAGAGATGTATTCTCCGTTTGTTTGCTATAAATATATATCCCTCACTGGAAAAGACGCTTTTGTTCAAAGCCTGGCTGTATCTTACCCAAACCCAGAATGACTACCTGCTTGTTCGGTTTCCATGGAAACACTTTACTGCTGCTCTTAAGTAGAAATCCTGGTCTTATCATCTTTTCAGTCATGTACTCAAACAGCAGGTTCAACATTCATGCATGGTGAATGATTGAGATAAAGCGAGGGGGGAACATCATCCATTGATTTCACAGAAGTTGTTGGAGGAGGCAGACAATAACACACTGTCTTTAAACCAAGTTCAATTTGAAAGCAACACAAAGACTCTTTTAATGCATTGTTCACTGACAGTTTGTATTGTGTTTATAACTGCAGCGTCTGGTGAGTTAGGAAAAAGAATAATGATGTCCAACTGTCATATCACAGAGATTCAATGCTTCCTATTGACTAAGTCTAAACAGCTATTAAAAAAAGGAAGTGAAATGAGTTTTCAATAAAGAAGGGGAATTACTTTTTAATTTAATGAATTAGTTTTTCTTTTCACTTTGGTTGAAAACATTTTTTTGAAAGTCTGCAATTATCAAATATCACCTAAATTAACAACATCTTTTTTTTTTATGCCAATGTTTGTTAACTTAAATACAAATGTCATGCTGTTTTCATCTTGTAAATTATTCATGATTAACATAATCATGTTGTTCTTCATGCGTGTGTGTTTTCAGGAGCTGGCCAGAGAGCGTCAGGAGAACGCCCGGTTGCTAAAAGCCCACCAGGACAAAGATGACCTCATCGGGAAGCTGAAAGAGGAAATTGACTTGCTGAACACAGTGAGTCCAGCCTGCGTCATTTTTTGCTCTGATGTTTTTTTTGGTGTTTTCATGTGTGGGAGGCGTGAGGGGGTTGCGAAATCATCATCTGGCATTCAAGTGGAGTTGTTTTTAATAGCTATGTATAATTCTACAATGTTTTTTTTTGTTGTAGTCCATTAGGATGTAGAACCCAGCAAACCTCTATTTTTGTTTTTACACCCTTGTTACAGTTAAGAAGCAAATATTAGACTCAGAGACATGAGTACAATTTGCATTTTTAACACAAAACAAAATTCACAAGTAGTTTGTTGACAACTGAGCTGGTGACATTAATGTTCATTGTTTGCTTATTTCAACAAACACAATAACTCCTGGCATGATTTTGTGTCTGAAAGACATTGTGGAGGGGAAAACTTTTTTGTGATTGTCGGCTTAAATTTGAGGGTCTTTAAGTTCAACTCTGAGGGGGTCCTCGTCTCAGAAGGTTTGGGACCGATTGTCAAAAAAGCAGAAGAGAAAACGATCAATAACAGAAAGAAAGTGTTCAGTGACGACTGCGAACACAACAATCTTTATCTTTTCATCCTAGTCTCTAACTCTTTACTTTTCAGCTCTTTTAACGATACACTTGAGTTGAAGTTGACAGAGTCAAGCTTTCGGTGTTCAAAAACCCTCTAGATCAAGTTTCAACCTCATGCTTAATCATTCATAAAGCATTACTCATTCAGCAAATTAACCACAAGCCAACGTCAATGATCACCAAATGATGACCTCTTCATCTTCATCCAATCAGCGTGGAATTGTCAGATCCCCTCTGGTATATGAAAACGACTACAATCAGTCACAGATCAGATTAAAGGCTTTGTTCAAACCTGAAACAAATGAATGAGCTTTCCATGTTAACTATGCACGGCTGATTACAGTTAGACAAAAGCATCCATAATCACCATGATGGAGAGTAAATACAGCTAGATGACAGGGATATCTCACCTGATGATCAGGCGACCCTGAACCTGCTCGACCTCGTCTGCCATCTGCAGAGAGGCTGAATGAGTTAAAGCGCCTGTGAGGAACTTTAGGTTTGTGTCGTATTGGCGACCTCTTATGGATGAAGCAGTGAGTCTTATCGCTTTGCTGATTCTGTCCTGTACCTGTGTCGGTAGTGCTTTTCAACCAACATTCAATAAATCACTTATCAGGAATCTTTGCTGAGGTAAATGTAATATGTGTATATAAATATAAGCTGCAAAAAGGCATCATGCAGCCTAGTTACAGTTTGACAGACTTAGGGAAAGATTGGGGTTGGGGGTTACAAAACATTCACCCTGTTGGGGTTGAAAACATGAGAAAGTGGAAGCAAATTGGAGCATTTTGTGACGGTCCAAAATCAAACTTCTTCGGATGAGTAGA
The DNA here is from genome assembly GCF_963584025.1 of Labrus mixtus. Lineage (NCBI taxonomy): Eukaryota > Metazoa > Chordata > Actinopteri > Labriformes > Labridae > Labrus > Labrus mixtus. The sequence goes on along the minus strand of NC_083633.1, from coordinate 16,362,569 downwards.
TGACACCAGACTACACACGGACATGTATTTGTAGCGGACTATTTACTTCCATTTGAAAGTGACATCACTGTCTAATCCTTGATGGTGACAATGCAGACAGGCGATATGTTCACCTACAGGGGAAGCTACATGCTAAAATTACCAACCAACAGCTAACTACAGAACATACAGGAGGGAAGAGGTGTGCAAGTCAAGAGAAAAGACAAAAGATGTTGGATCCTCAAGTAGAGGAAAATGGGAGAGTTGAGCCACCTCCTGAAATGAAGTTATAATAAATCTAAAACGTGGAAAAGCTCAGATGTAGCAAGCTCCTTTTGTTGCTGTAGCTTAGCGTTGCTATATTTCTTCTGTGAGTAGCTTTGGTGTAGTGACGCTTGGTTGGTTTAATTTGGGGAAGATTGAGCCACAGTGAACCTCGCTCCATGAGTGACCGGGGTGCACAAGACAGTTTCACTAGCACGCCTGTTTTGCCTTCTTCACCTGACTGAGACACAGGTGGCACAGTTTTTTTTTTTTACGGGGGAATGGGATTAAAAGTTGTGTCTGCACCTTTACATTGAGCTGACATTGGTTCAGACTTGGTAAAAGGGGAAGTACATTTGGATATTTGTCCTCGACTGCCTGTCGATGGGATGAACATTCTGGGGAATGCTTTGGCTGGTGAATGTGTCTTTGCTGAAGAAAATCCTCTGACTGTTGTAACCCAGATGCAATTTGTCTTGCAGAAACATGAAGTTGTTACAGAGTTTCCTGAGGTGGCACCTGTCTGTCCTGATGAAATGAATCCTTTTTGCCAGACATCTCAGAAGGATACGCCTGATGCTGTTCTCCCACCTGATTTGGGAGCACTTTTTGATGGGGAGGCATCAGAAACTCTTGATACCACTGTGAGGAATTGTCATGAAAGTTATGAACCAGAACTGAAAGATTTGGTAGCTCATGAAAAGTGAAGTTCATCTCTAGATTGTGCGCCAGTGTTTGAAAATGTGGATGTGGTTCTGTGTACCAAGCCAGTGCTTTCTGCACTAAACAGTGATCACTCTTTTCAGATGTGTGGTAATGATTAAAGGTAGAAACTGCAGTGGTGTTAGTTCAAGCAAGAAAGCTAGGAATATATTGGGTTTGGTAAAATATGTATTGCTTAAGTTTGGTTAACTAGCTTGGCTTGCCCTCCTGGGACACGGTCCGTCTTCCTCCTCTCAGTGGGGTCAGGGTTCACAGTTCAGAGGCTTTTCCTGTAAGCTGGGTGTGCTTTATTTTCAGCAGGCAGAGTGTAACCTACCTGAACCCTCTGAGCTTTCATCTTCTTTTTACCCACAGACTGTCAACAATATCTTCACAACTTGCAGCCCTTATTTTGTGGGGTCACAGAGGCTGCTGGTGAAATACATCTCTGTTTTTTTGGCATCTCATAAGGGAAATGCAGCAGGAAGGGAAACATCAGAAAGACTTTCATGTCTCAAAGATTCGAAAAGAGACCTCGGATCTCCCTCTGTGAAGCCAATCAAATCGAAACAAGAACACAAGCTCTGCTGAAAAATACAACAGTTAGAGATGTGTACATTTTAAGCAACAAGTCTAATAAATGTTGCTTGGTTATTATCCTGGCACTTCAGTCATTGTGAGACACAACATATCTGCAAATACTGAGAGTGCAATATTGCATGCGACATCTCTGTGATAGCATCGCACAAACAGGAAGCTGGTCATAATAGAGAGCCTTTATGTAAGGACTTTTGACAGTGATATCCATCAGAAATGTCCCAGAACAGCTTCTGCAAGGCCTGATGGGAACAAAGGGAGATAAGACTGATCCACTGTGCTGTCTCCGCAGATTGAACCCTCAGTCGGTGTAGAAGTTTATTGAGTAGAGAGATAAAAGATAAAGCTTTGCTGTGTGACATTTATTTCGTTCTTGAGAATACAGTTCTGGAGAGCACTTACTGTATATACCTGTTAACACATAATGCATTCATGATATATTAAAAAAGCCTGACAGCAGAAACTAAGATGTTTACCGCCTGGTTAAAAAAAACTAAATAGGTCTGATTTGCTCATGTCTCGAACAGCACACACAAGAAGTGTGAATTTTCTGATAACTCGTCTGTTTTGATTTCATGAAGGTTAAGCGTCATTCACAATAAGACACAAATAGCTGACCTGTAACAGTTTGTCAAGAGGCTTAAAACCCGCCTCAGCTCCATCTCTCAGCCGGTCGTTCGATTGACTGAAAGTTAGACTGAGACAGCATTTCCTTTTCCAACATGGTGACCTCCATAGATGGGACTCCAAAGCCCCCTGCAGGAACAGATGGCTGACGTCACTCAGGCTCTGTCCATTAATATTCACAGACTATGGTCTTGCTTTGAGCATCTTCCTGCTGAATGCAAAAACGATGCTTTAAGACCAGTTGAGACAACCAAAAGAGTTTGCAGTGCGGCGACTAAACAAACCATTAAGCTCCATTAAGCTAATGGGAGATGCTGATTCAGGGAAAGAGTTGCTGAAGGCTCAACATATTGATTGTCGCTTCTAACACCAGAGTTAACTTTTCACTCTTCTAGTGCAGAAGAGACAAACTGCTGTTAGGAAACTCATGTCGACTTACTTCCACTTTCACCTTTAAACGTAGTTTGGTTCAGTCTCAGGAGCCGTGCCATCATGACCACTGATTCTGGGAAACAGAGAATAGGGGGTCGTCCTTTTGAAGAGGCAGCGCTGTTGCAACTGAGAGTCTCTCATTTCCAGCTAATTGAAGCTGTTTATGTCTAATTTGCTGCCATCGAGGCAGCGCGGCTGCAGGGGGAAACTCTGCAGAAAGAAACTCTCAGACTTAACACTCCAACCTGACTGGGCCCTCAAAGGTATAGAGGCAGGATTGTGAATATTCATGTGTCTGAATGTATCCAGAAAGTGTAACCTTTGGGGTTGTCTGTGTTTACCCTCCTCTACAGGACCTGGATGACATTGAAGACGAGAACGAGCAACTCAAACAGGAGAACAAGACTCTGCTGAAAGTGGTCGGTCAGCTGACGAGGTAGAACTGCATCCCATTGGACCTGACACAAACATCACAGATGAATGGAGCAACTCTTATCTGTCCTTTCTCCTGACCTCCTGCCCTTGGTCTCGACCTTTTATCTGTTATATTCTGTCTAAGGAGTCTTCCTCAGCCTCTCAGCCGATTCCATTAGTTGTGAGAGCTGAGCAAACTAGGGGCTTTTGTTTTCCTGTCCTGACACTCTCATGAGGACTATCTGTCATCATATCCATATTTAATGTAAATGTATTGTACATAGGCCATTAAGATTGTTAATTTTTAGATTTTTTTTTTTGATAAGGTCTTAAAAAGCAAAAGTCAAACGAATGTATGTGCAGCACCAACGAGCACACAAAGCCTTTTTGAAAACATGTTTAGAGGTTGAAAAAAATCTATATTTTTCCTGTTCAGATTGGAACCCTTCCAGGTCAATTGAATAACCAAATTGCAGTATTGCAATGTCAGACGTTTGTCTGAGTGCAGTTCATTCAGCGATGGAGCTTCTGTCGAGGAACACTTGGACTAAATTCGACCTAGTTACTTTTTCATTACCAACAGCCAAAGTGTGCAAGACGTGCAATTTTATTTGTCCAAAAAAAAAAAAACACTTAAAGCCTGGTGCTTTAATAATTAACAGTAGTGCCAGATTTCTTTCCTCGCATCATTTCTTGGTACATTTACAGCCCAATAAGGGCGTCTACGAACCTGGATGAAGAAAATTCAATGATTATTTTTTCGGATGTAAAACTTTCTACCAAGTACATGCTTTATGCATTTCAATGAAATGTTGCAGGGTCAACCCCTTTTCCTAGAATATACATATGGATCCTATTTTTAAAAGCATTTTTCTTCCTGTAATTTGTTTACAAGTTATCTCTTTGTGATATTTGATAGATGTTTTAGCTGCTCTGTTTATGGCATCTAAGATGTGTGGAGTGAGCTACAGTGCATTTTTTTTTGTATGACAACCAAAATGAACTGAAGGAACATACTTTTTGAAATGCATCTCGTTTTGTTTACTCAAGGGAACAGGCTCATCTGGGTAATTTCCGTACTAAAATCTTTTTATCTCACTAAGGAGCTTTTTCATTAAGCTCCTCCTCTATGGCGATTAATCGATAGGTTTTAGACGTACAATAGATAATTCAGCTTCCACATTCATGCTCACATTTTGGAGTAAAGATCATCCACTCGTTGGCAGACACCACAAACCCATCTCTCTTTCCATGACATTATGCATGTACAGAAGATTAAGACATTTAATAAAAGTTTGATTATCTCTCTCCTCAGTCGACTCGCTCGTGTTCATTAAGACTAATTTGCTGTGATGATGCTGTGCCACTGAGGCAGTAATGCAATGTGACGGTGGCGGGGGGTTCAGATCCTCTGCCGAGTGCTCTGAACACAAACACACACTCCCAATCATGATGATTCAACATGTCAATCAACACCTTACTGTATACAGCCACCATCCTGGGACATAACAAAAAAAACCTCCTTCCACCTCGCAGATCTTCTATTACACCGTTGAAACACATCAATCTTCTTAAATAGGAAACATAACCGGAGCAATGTCACCTACATTTTCAGATAATGACCTCTTTCAGCTGATCTGAGCTGCTTGAGGCTCGCTCCATAATCCCTATTTGCATTTTTATGAAAAGTTGTCATTCTTCCTGGCAACAGAGGTCCAAGACAATCACGATATAATAAGTAAAGAGTTTGCTGCCAAATGTGAGAAACCAGACATGAAACGGCAACATAATATCCAGATTTAATACGAAGAATGCCTTGCCAAATTGCTGATGCCAAATATTGGTTTTCTTTGTCTTTGACCGAGCAAACGAACTCCCTTTCTGTCAAAATCAATTCAATGCACAACTTAATCAATGTTTGGAGTTTATGTACCAACAAAATGCTTAATATAGCTTGTCATGAAAATCCTTTGTCTAATCTGGTTTGCTTGTTTACCTCTACAAAAGTCCTATTAGATCCTGAAAGGCTGATAGTGCGGACAGAGATGAGAGGCAGGCCTTATCTTGTCCTTGTAGAAACCCAGCCATATTTCATTATCGGTTGGTTTCATGCTCTCGGTTCTACGGCCAATCTCCTCAATCTCCAGGGTCTCTGGTGCAGGGAAGCACTCATCCACGCCGAGGATGGCGGGGGTCAGGATGCCAGAGAGAGCCAGAACGAGTGGATGGAACGAGACCGGACATATTTGTGCAATTTCCTCTGCCAATTTCTTCTGCTCCACTTTCTCACAGCAGCCTGAAAATGACTTCTACCTACTCATGCACCTTTTATACCTCATTATCTCAAGCCAAGTGATACCTGAGGTGACGCTTTAAAGCTGGGATTCAAATTGAATCGTCCTTGGTGTTGGGAAATGATTGGGCTCAGACCTTCGAACTCCATCTGATGTCACACAGTACTTCCAGCAGAAGGCCCAATCTCTCGCTGTCACTTTCAAGTTTGTGAGATTTTTCCGCCGCTCCTCCATGAAAGTGCTTTTTGAAGTCACGCTGTGCTGCCAGGCGCTCTCTGCTGACAAACAGCAACATGTCTGGAGCTAGACCTAGAAAAAAAACAAGACTTCAGGTGCACTTCTCTGAATACCTGGACCACATGCAGAGCTGCCCTTTGTTGAAATGTTCTGTAAAAGTCAATGTAATTCTGATACAGTTCACAAACAGAGAGGAATCAACTAATGGCGGTCTAAAGGTGTGACATTTAAAAAAAAAAAGGCAGACTTTGACTTGTTCAGCTCAGGATAGTGGAAAAGTTTCTGGTTTTGTTTGTTTTACCTTCGCCTCATGGCAGGGAGGAGGAGGGGAAATAACATTTGAAGCAGTTAACACTACATATTCAAAGAGTTTTAACAACGTGAAACAGTTTGGTAACATAAAAGTTTGTCAAAATCTGGTCATTAAAGTCTTTAAAGTGGTTGTCATGCTTTGTAGTTTTTGTTCTAACCCTAACCCTTCCAATATATAAAATAGTTTTGAAGTATGATAGACTCTTCTCCTCTGTCGCCCCCCGGTGGTGGAGTGAACTTCCAAACTCCATGTGATCTGCAGAGTCCCTCTGCACCTTTAAGAAAAAGCTAAAGACCCAGCTCTTTCATGAATACCTACTAACTTAATGATGATGGTCTCCATATTATTGATGATGATGATGGTTGTGACGATGGTTTTTGTTTGATAACGACGACTTAGCGAATCGGAAGGTCGCCGGTTCAAGTCCCGGCACGGACCAAGTCCGGAAATTGGTCTGGTAGCTGGAGAGGTGCCAGGCCACTTCCTGAGCACTGCCGAGGTGCCCTTGAGCAAGGCACCTAACCCCCCCCTCCCACAAGCTCAGGAGCGCCCGCCGTAGGGCAGCCCCCTCACTCTGAGACCTCTCCATTAGTGCATGTCCACAGGATCCTGTTTGTGCATGTGTGTGTATTTCAGTTCATGTTTGTGTAGCATGTTTACTAGACAGAGTGTAAAAAAACGAATTTCCCCTCGCGGGATCAATAAAGTATAAATTCTTCTTCTTCTTCTTCTTATAAGATGGTTTCTATACCGATTAGAGCTCTCAAGAACTGCCCTCAATGTTGTGCTTTGCCTCTGGTCACTTCCTGTCAGCACCTGTGTGTCCAATCAGACTCAAAGCTGATCGTTTGCTCTTACTGACATTCTTCCCTTTTTTTCTAGATCCGTGCTTGTGTTGTACTTACTCTCTGATGTACGTCGCTTTGGATAAAAACGTCTGCTAAGTGAATTGTAGAATTGTAGAATATACTTGCCAACCTGCCACCACAAATAAATGTTTATGAAGTAGTACTCCTCTTTTGTGTCCAACTTTTGCAGCACAAGTGACCTAAAAGTACAAAAACATTTATATAGATACACTGGGTTTTTGGATGTTCTTGGATTCCCCTTTGGCTGATCAGTGCTCTGTCCATGAGTCCTGTGCCCAGAGGAAAACTTTGTGTTATTTACACGATTAACTTTTCACCTTGTCATCTCAAATCTCTAATCTCTGAGGGACCTTAAACGTTGCATAAAAGCCTTCATCACCTTGAGTCTCCATTCTGTGGAGACAAACAAATCTACATCCATGGACTTAAGTGTGATTAGCTGGGGCGTTGTATTCAGTTTTAGTCATGGCAACCCATCCACAGCTGCACGACTGGCCTGTTTCTTTTGCTCACACACACATACACACACACATACACAATTCTCCACACACACACACACACACAATGCAGAGGGTTGAACCCTCTATGCCCAGCAGAAGCAGAGGATGACAGACTTGAGTGGCTTGCGCCTCCGTTGGGAATTAAGTCATGTGTTGTTGTTTTTTTTTGAAGATCTCTTCCTCTTGGACCCCCGGGGGTTGTCATGGCAACAGGATAAGACACGTGTATGTATCCCAATCAATCTTGTAAAAAAAAAAAAAAAGCATGTCTGGTTGTCCAGTCGCATCCATCTAAGAGGTATGACACATACAGAACACATATAGAAGCGTCACACTGTGCATGAAATGCCAAAGTATTGACTGCCAGATAGATGACTCACACTTACTATAAATGTGATGACAAAGTGCTGCTCTACATCTGCCACCCGCAGGCTTTTAATGGTTTTCAGAAAGATTATCGATGCTTTATCCTTGTTATGCATCACTGGCAACATTTAATTGAGCTGAAAGCTGATAAACAACATTTTTGTTTCAGAGGCAAAGAAGAAGATGGAGAGTTTCTTGTTTCAGATTCCTTCCCATTTCCCGCCAGTGGGTGGCAGTGCTGGAACCCATCAGTAGGTAGTATATTGTATCTCTATGAGGTCATTTTTACAGGCTTATGTGCTCAGTGATCCTTGATGTCAAGCTTTGTTGGTGAAACACCCTCAATGTATCAAATGTTGTATATAAGTGTTCATCTTCTGGAACATTATTCATGAAAAAAGCCTTACTTTTTAAGTTTTTGGGGGTCATAATATATGGTATTCCAACTTTTTACAAATAAAAATAGGGGAAGTTTAAAATGCTTTCCTGAGAAACCTTTAAATACTGTAGGAAAAAATGCCACCAACTGCCTACAGGTGAATACTCCGGCGTCCAATGGATTGTTTGGTTTGTCTTTTGGCTGTTTTTGTTCAGTTATTAAACTTTAAAAAGCCCCCAAAGTTCTATTTGAATTCCAGATTGTTACACTGGAAAAAGGTCCAAGGAGATTTAATAGTTATACAAGGCACTATAAGCAGAGGTAAGTATTTGCATTCAGTCCCAAATCCACCTGTTAATAGGTTGTGTTTCATATTACACTTGTACAAGTTCACTGCTTGTTAGCATGGTTCACTTGATGTATAAAGGTTTGGAATTGTTGCTATAACAGCCTTCACACACTCGTAGTAGCTGCATACCTTTATGATCGTCTCCTGTGTCTTGTTAATGATACACTTGTTATTGGCTATGCTAATGAGGTTGCACACACAAGGTGTTAGCTCATTTCAGTTGTCGCAATTTGCATCATTTTTTCTCATTTACTCATCCATTTTAATAAGCCCCAACCTCCAAAGAGAAATAGAGCGAGCATGTGAATTTGAATGTTGTTGATGATGACTCACAAAGTCCATGCCAAGCAGAATAGGAGGCGGCTCTAGGGAGCATCAACAGCCTCTGAAGGTCACTCTATTTTGTTACCATGACAGTAGCGGCCTCCCTCTGAGAAGTTGTTGTTGTCGCTGTTGTTGTTGTTGTTGCTGCGTAGAGTGATTCTAGAAGGGGGGGGGGGGGGGGCGGAGGGCCGGCCTTTTGGGATGTGTGCAAAAACAACTACTGCTCAGTATGTACACACAACACACAAACATGTGCTTCCCCTCCCCTCCCCGCCTCCTCCTCCTCCTCCTTATCCTCATCAGCACTACTAAGTCAGCAGGGGAGAAGCAGAGGTACATGTTCAGCCCTGAGCACAGCCTCATTTTAAAGCCTTCCCCCAGGAGAGGACGCACTGTACAAACAGCAACAAGCCAGCTCTCTGAGAATCAAATTAAATAATCTTTCTGGTGAATCCTGGTTGTGCAGAACCAAAGTGGGCGGAGTTTCATCCTTCTTTCCTTTCTGTATAACGTACACAGAGTGTGAAAAGACTATGTACAGATGGATTACACCGACACGTACACTAATCATCCATCTGTCATCTACAATCACTCTGAAAAATGGCTGTCAACCGCTATAAACGTAGCCGTCTCTGTCCTCTTTGTCCTTCCATTCATCCGTCAGCCATCACCACCCACAGCTACCCGCCCGCCATATCTATGGAAAACGTGCGTTTCCTGACAGCTCGCAGGTGGTTGCTAGCAAGAGTAGGAGGCGCGCACGGTTCATCCATGTATTCATGACCATTCCCATGCGGCTCACCGGGGGAGCTTACTTCATAGGAAGTTCTAACAAGGTAATTATCTCTGTCAGGTTTTGTTTGACGCTACAAATGGGGCTCTGTCCTGGAAAGTTAAGGCCTTCAAAAGCTGAGAACCTTTCCCTTTAAAGATGGTTGCTCAGAGATAGTGAAAAAGAATAATGATTTAAATGGCCGAATGGATGCTTTTCTGCAAACTCCAAACTGCATTAAATTAATATAAACAGGCTACATTTTTCAGAAGTTTTAAGGCTAGTTTTCCACCTGCAGTGTTGGGAAAGGTTACTTTGGAAATGTAATAAGTTACAAATTACTGGCTGCCATGTTTAAAAGCAATCAATGACTGTATGTTGCTTAAATTATGTGTCATGGGAATGATCTATTTTTTTCTGCTTTTGTATTCGCAGCTCTTAAACCTACAGTTTTGAAATCATGTTTTAAACAAAATGCTCACCAACTTCTGCTGAATAAAAACAGGTACACATTTTTGTGCTCAAGTCAGAATTTCTGCTGTTGTTGCTGTGATCCAATGTCTTTTTGTTACTTGTATTTGCTGGAGTCAGTGGTGCATTATGACACAGACAGTCAGACACGCTACGCTGAGAGGGGCCACCTGGAGCAACACGGGCAGGTGACACATGGCTGAAAAGGTCACGCTCCACGTGGTGCTAACCATGATCCAGCACTAGCAGGAATAATCCACCGTGTGCATGATGGTATAGATCCAGGAAGAAAGAAGACACGACCAGTATGTGGGGGGCCTTCAGGAAGAAGTGAAATAATGACCTTTAACACACAAAGAAAAGCATGACAGTTGTCTTCTATGTCTACCTAACGTCATTCTCCTTCTATTGTGTGTCTTTTTGTTAGACAGTCTGCACGTTAAGATTGTTTTTCTCAGATATGGGGGTCATTTTGACAGCTTCAGGATCATCAGAAAATGTGGCTGTCACACCAGATGTTAAAACTGCTGCCAGTCCACAAGAGACCACTGTAACTTTGACATCCATCACCAGAATAAGGTCATCTTGATCTTGACAAATGGACAAAAAAAAAAAAAAAAAAATCCAGAGTAGGAGCAAGAATGGTTTGGAAGAGCCATATTATTGCTCTAGTTTACATAATGGCTGGCTGTGAGGAGGATATTTGCGGCAATCATTGTGGAAACAGCAGTGTTGATGGTTCTAAAACTCCTCTCCAAAGCCATTAGTGATTAGATAAAGAGTGTAGATGGACTTGTAATGACGCTCTCTCGCATGTTCTCTCTCTTTATCTGCGGCTTAGATAGATGAAAGACAGCGAGAGCCTCACGAGGCCTTTTGTTGTGGACATTATGTTACCCTTACAGGCATTGGATGGCCACTCCACCACCTGCAATCTGCTTTGATCACTGCTTATTGGTAAGGAACTGGACCTTGAATAATATCAGGGCTGAGATAAAGTAAGTAAAACCAAAGCTAATTTAGTTAAGACAGTGTTGCCAGATTTCACTGACATTAAGGAGCCTGAAACCTAAGTAGCATATTTTTTATTTATGATGCTGAATATGTTTTTTTTTGTTCGACATCTGTCTAACAACCCTGAGGTTTGCCTCTTTTTGTAAGTATATTAAGGCCATAACATTTAAAGTGAACATTTAGTCTTGCACTGTGTCATGAGTATGTGTGGGCTGCTGCATTGATTCAGAATTAAAAGTTTTTTTTTATTTGAATGGTGCTATTTTATACTCAAAGTAATCTTTATAGTTTGTTTGGAATATGTTGACAGCATCAGCTTTACTTTTATCCTGTTATGTGTAGGCTATACATACTTATCTTTAAAAGGGGTTCAGAGTGGCTGAAGCCAGTCATTTTAAAAAATATATTTTGAGAAACAGCCATACAATTTCCTTTTCACAACTTAGATTATACCTACAGTGGCTTAGTTTATTAATGAATTGTGCATTGTTCTCTAACATTTTTAATGTTTTGTTTTCCCCTTCACTTCTCCATATGCACATGCACACCTGCACCTCCGTTTAATCTGCTTTGTCTATTACTTTTTGCCTGTTTTTGATGGTTTGACAATAGTCTGTTATAGGGGTCAGTGTGTGCTTAAATGGCTATTGTAACACACAATTTCACATGAACAGAAATAGCTGAATTCGACGAACATATCTGGCAACACCGAACATTACGCTGTGAAAATGATGAACAGCTCTTTGGTTTTTTGCAACGCCATGTTTTTGCCAGACTGTTGAATGTAAATTGAGTTGCAAACACTCGGCTACCATTGCTACTTATGTTGTACAAAAAAAACAAAAAACTTGTGTTGTGCAAATTTCCTATTATTCAATAAGCAAATTCGACACATATGTTTAATGGCAGTTTTGTTTAATGATGATTTTATAGGAAAATTCTGGTTAACTTTCTCCTGAACACCTTTCTGCTGCTAATGGCTAGCTAGCCTCGCCGCTACATTAGTTAGCTAACCGTGAGTTAGCTTACTCCCCCTGTGTTGTTGGGCAGCTCACGGTCAACTTTAAGCTAGCTGAAAAGCAAACCTACAACTGCGCACTTGAAATGCTGTCCTAATGGTCCCTGTTCTCCTCGAAGGATTAACAGACACCACTTACTATACAAAAACAAGGCAAGACATTGCTTCTTGTGCTAAAACACTTACAAAGAGCGAGTTATTTTATTTTAAATCGGACATAAGTACAGTAAGCTAAAACATTTAGAAAGTTAGCACTTTGACTTTGTCCAGAAGAAAGCAAGCAAGCTAGCTAGCTGCTATCCGAGTGAAACAGATTAATTAACAGTAATTTATGGATTATTACGGTAAAATTCCTTTTTTATTGTTTGGGTAGTTTTAGCTGGCACTAAATAGGATGGTTTTGAAATATTAGAATATGTAAATTAATAAACTGGTACTCGATAAGCGCATGTGGAGGTAGATCTACTGGTACATCTTTTTGTACATTTTGGTTTATGTTTTTGCTACATGCTTTTGAAACCATGCTGTGTATGTAACTCTGGCTATTTGTCCCTAGTGCTATAAACAGTACGAGTATGCATCACACAAACAGACATGATTTCCAAACAGTAGTCCAGCAGTGAATGACGCATGAGTGAAACAAACGCTCCACATTACAGTTTATACTGTATACAATACAAACCTCAAACATTTTTGTGGTTGTTAAACATGTCACTGGCTGTCATGTCCAGCTCTGTGTCTTAGGTTATGTTTTCATTTCCACTTGTACTATTTTCTTCTTTTGGGTCACTAACCTCTCCTCTCATTTCAGATCCTTCACTTCCTGCCCTCATGTGTTTCCCACCTGTGTGATTGTCTGCCCCGCCCTGATTGTTCCCAGCTGCATCTCGTTGTCTTCCCCCTCACCTTAGTATTTAGTCTGTGGCTTCCCTTCCTCCTGTGCCAGTTCGTCTTTGTCCCCTGTGAGAAGCGTATAAGCCCTTTGTTTCCTCTCGGATCACTTTTTTGGATTCTGTCTGCTTCAGAAGTAAAGACTGTTTTTTGTGAGTCGTGCTCTTGAGTTCAGTTACCTGTGGTCCTGTTACACTGGCACAGTCTCTAGTGTCAGAATCTGTTAAAATCACATCTTCACATTTGTGTAGCTTGTTTGTTGCTTCTGGTCAGCAAACAGATCAGTCTAAATGTTGCGTTCACATAAGAATAATCCACTCTGCATGAATTGACTGACTGAGCCCTACGATTGTAGTTTATTTTTCTAAAAACTTGAGAGTTTGAATTGCTGCTGTTATATTTTTCAGACCACAGAGGAACATTCAGCTGCAACCTATCTATTGATTTGGCACTGAGGTTTCTTTTCTTTCTTATAGTACATCAACATCAATGATGCCACAATCATGGATGACCTCGCCTACACTGTGTGCTTTCACTGTCCTTTTCCAATTTTCCTTCTCGGTACAGCTATCTGCTTTATTCTCGTTCTAAAGAACCACTTTTTGGTGGTCTCACAAACAAGACCATTTGTAAACACTGCTGCTTTTTCAAATTAAATTGGATCATTTCTATTAAGAATTTGGTTTGGGCATATGTGGAAGGTTATCTGCTTGAACTGCTGCTACTCCTTTTGAAAGTCGTAAAAAAAACAAATTAAAAGGGGAAAAAAACGCTTCGACTGGATTGGCATCTGTGTTCTCAAAACACATTTGCACTCCCTAATTAAAAAGTCTGTAATTGAGAGGCATGAGGTGATATTTTCTGCTAATTTATTTGCAACTGGAGCAGTTGATTCATGAAAATAATATCATAGCTCTTAGTTAACTGCCTTGGGAGACCTAAAATAAAAGAGCATGTGTTTACTGAATTGATTGAACAGCTAATTTTATTTAGAATATTATTAAGATCAACATTAATCCTTCCCTATTGGTGCTAGCTTTCTCTACAGTGTTTTAATTCTGGGAAACATAGAAGTATTTAATTTATGCTTTTTTAAAATACTGATGAGGTTTGGCAGTTCTTTAGTTTACTTCCCTTGTTGAGACTATTTGCGGCTGCAGCAGCAGTCACTTTGTCATGAAAAAGAGAGCTTCAGCATGAAGTTCATTTAGCACTAGTAGTCGGCAAAGAGATGGAGTGCTTCGCTTTCAAACAGTTTAGAGGAGGCTGCAGAATCGCACGGTTACCTCCATTACTTTTAATCGTGTTAAGCAGCTAAAGGATTGCAGTGCATGCTGGGGGATGTGTCTATAGGATCCAAGGACTGCACCGAAGTGAAATCTGTAGGATAAGCTCAGCTTGGAGTGTATGGGGAAGAAGGCTGGCCTATAATGGCTTTTCACAATGGCACCTAGCTGCAGGGGAAGGATAGCTAGAACAGCTGATCACATTCTGGGTCTACTCACATTTTGTTTGCCGCACTGGCCTCACTTAAATGCCTCTCTGCCCATGTGCTAGCCAAGGCTATAAACAGGCTTGAGATGTGCAGAATGATTATCCGCCTCTCATCTTTTCCGCAACTTAACTGATCTCAGGACTAAAACAACAACCGTTTGATTTGCAGTCAAGTGAGGAAAATGGGGCAACGGGGGAAACCACTCGACCATGTGCTCCCCTCAGTCTGCGCTTCCAGCTGACACGCTGATGAGCTGCAATCAGCCCCCTCCACCCTGACTGGTCCATGCTGTGGCAGTGATTGGTGAGTTATGGGGGGGAAGGAGTCAGCCTGGGCTGCTTTAAGCTAAATGTGAGAATTTAAGTTCACACATTTAAGAACTGTTCATTCAAAACTCTGAAAGATATATATATATATATATATATGTTAAGAAGATTAAAGAGGGAGAGATCATATTAATATAAGTGATTTACCCTTAAAAACAACATAGCCATCCAACAAATAAGGTATGGGAACATCGTAGAAATAGGCTACAATACCATATTTATATAAGGTAATATAATGTATTTTGTTAATTATGCTTTATTCCGCAACATATTTTCGAGTTTGAGAATTCGCAGCAGCAGTATGTGTAAAGTTGCCTAAATAACTCAAGACAAGAAATGTTTCTTGAGGGTCCGTAGTGATCAGCTTGTGGATGAGCCTTGTTAATGACCTGCAGCGTATCGAAGACACAGAGACACATGAAAGCTATATAATACTGTAGTATAAGAAGAGAACAGAGATTATATACCATTACCAGAACTTCAAGGTTACGTCAACATGTTTTACAACCATCCAATTACATTTGTCAGATTGTCAACTGAGCATTCAGAGTTTGTCTGTCAACAAGACCATCATTTCTGTCTGAATGTCTGAGAAACCAGACACCTTTTTTAAAGCTGTCTGAGCTGCTCTTTAGGATGAAATAATGTCAAAGATTCAATAAACGAACAGAGGGAGGACCTGTTAGTTTGTGCTGAAGCAACATTGTAAACAATTTGTGGCAGCTTAAAGCTGGCATGACACCTGACCTCCCATTTTCTTTCTGCCAAAAACTTTTAGTAGAAAAGTTTTCGATTACAGCCTTTCAGCTCTTCCTTTCAGTCTAACTTCTATTGCGCGGGTCCACCTCCTTTCATTTTGCTCCGCTCCCTGAAACCATGGAGCCGATCTATTTTCTCCGAGGTGGTGGGAGTTGGACAGAGTGAGTCTGTTGACCATGTCTGATAACCGTGGATGATCTGAGAGGAAAATTACAGTGCAGATCTGCCAAGCACGATGGCATGACAGAACCTTCCCTTCCTCAGAAAGTGGCAAAAAAAAAGAACCTATATGGGTACAGTAATCATAGAAGTGTCTTTGTGTTATCTAATGAGCTAAATTATAGATAATACTTGCCAGGAAAATTATAGGGTGTCAGTCGCTCCTGTGGTTCTGGCCCTGAGATTAGTCCTGATCCCTACAGGTGTGCATGGATCTACTTTGCAATAACGCTTGAAAACTTGATTGTTATTCTCCGGTTGATTTAGAACACAGGTGCTAATCGCAACATTTATTGCAAAGCGATACCTCACAATTATTTTACCTCCTTTTGAAATTGTGGTGGTCCTCAAACTGCAACAAATAGCATCTCGTTCTTATGCTGATGACAGACGGACATTTGCAATCATTCAAACCGCCATTCTAGTGGAAATGATTGCCAGCAAATAAAACATGTTCCCCACACCTGTTTTTCCGTGGCTTACACGTACACTGGGCACTTAAATCGTAAAACTGCTTCATAAATAATTTAAGCTCCTTCAAGTGATCCACTTCAAGCAGCATACAAACTGCTCAATTCATAATTTATAGAGAGGGTAATCATTGTGAACCAGAAAATGTCCTCGCTCCTCGGAGAATAAGTAGTAACATTAAAGTTTCTTCTTTTTCATTGTTTCGGAACGACTCTTAATCAAGCATGCAGGTTGTTCTCACATACTGTCAGCAGAATTAATTTCTCATTTGCCACTTTTCAAGAAGACCTCTGTGTTAAAAACAGGAGTGCACAGGGCGTTGGTGGCGCTGTGGTTAGTGAGCGCGCCCCATGTACTGAGGCTGTAGTCCTCCAAGTGGGCGACCCAGGTTTGAATCCGACCTGTGGCTCCTTTCTCGCATGTCATTCCCCACTCTCTCTCTCCCTGATTTCCGACTCTATCCACTGTCCTATCTCTGAAATAAAGGCACAAAAAGCCTAAAAAGTACATCTTTAAAAACAGGAGTGCACTTAGAAAACTAGGTTGATTTTTCACTGAAAGCTGTAAAAAGCTATTTTTTTTGGGAAAAAATAGCAGAAAATGTTGGTTTCCAACAGCGATTGTGTGGCTCTGAAGCCAGTTTAATCATTGTTCAAAGCATCAGAGTTCAGTAGAAATGCATGTAGATAAATCTCTTGTAATTTACAAGGTGATGATTTTTCAATATTTGATCCTGAGATCCACATGAGGCCGGTCATTTGTTCGAGGCTTGGAGCTGTGAATCTGTAACATGTAGCATGTACCAGTCGCCTACAGCTGTGAGACTCCACTTGCTCTGACATCACGTGACAGCCGGACTAAAAATAACCCTCTCTCCACCACACATGATGAGCGTGATACCAGCACTAAGAATAGGCCCACTGGAGGGAAACGATATGATAGTAAATCATCAGTGAAGCTGTGCAGCAACACAGAAAAGGTTTAATAATTTGGCCTTGAAACAAAGTGATATCAGCAGAGCCTTTGACAGGATAATTTGCTCAGTACAGCTAGTGCTCGGTACCTGTCAGGTGTACATGCTGCTAATTGACTAGAGGAAGAATCGGTGGAAAAATAAATCAAGCTGTATCCTTGGAGCTCTGGGTAAACAAGGGCAGCTTTCATAGCAACTGTTGCCATTTTTGTTGATTAACTTCTGCTTTTATTAGCTAAATTAAAGTCAGGGGAACAGTGGAATGATCCTATTTCAGCAAAAACTACAACTATAGGAGCGTGCACTGTATCTCTCGATTCTACAAAACTTGTTGTGTTTATGTTGGAGCTGACTGCATTGCTAGAGGAATGAGCCTCACGGGGATTGTTGTTGAGTTTACATACAGCAGGCTGTGGGATAACCTCACTATCGTAAAGTTACTGATTGTTGATGAATGAAGACATGGTGAGACAAACCGACTGTTTGACTGGACCAAGTGCGTTCCCGAACATACAGACATACAGACACAGACCAAACATACGGTCGGTACAGATCACAGACTGTGTTCCGTTGCACTGAAAGTAAACAGGTCTGCATCGCGGCTGGTGTGTCTGTGTGTGCGCATCAGTCAAAGTTGTTGTGTGTCAGCCCGCTCCCGATGCACTCGGACATGCAGACAGCAGAGGAGCAACAGAGAGAAGCTGCAGCCACAGCAAACACTCAGCATATTCTTTATTAAAAAAAAAAAAAAAAAAAACTTAGATTGGCAGGATAAACCCACATTTTCGCCAGGAAGCAGCTGCAGAAATATCGGCATTAGAAGCTTCAGAGATGTAACGTTACAATCTGGGATTTTAGGAGATGGATGCACCAGCGGGGTCGTCTCTCTCTCTCTCTTTCTTTCTCTATCCTCTCTCTCTCTCTAGGGATTGTATAACGATTTAAAAAAAAAAAAAATTTAAAAGGTCGTCAATTATACTTTAACAGCCATAAAATACTTGGGCGACCTGCCCAAGTATCGCCTATGTGTGGGAAATACTGTTTTTATGTCTGCCCCATAACATCAGATATGGTGTTTAACATCATCTTTGAACCTTACTACTCAGATATCTGTCATCTCTATGTCAAAAGTGAGCTTTGACCAGCCATGTTCCCCAGTTTAGAAAAGTAAATCCTCTCAAGTTGGTGAACAGAATGCCTTTTTTTGAAGCCTTAACCATCACCACCATCATCTTTTTGTCTAAAACATGTAATCCTCTCTATTCCATGTGCTAGGTTTGTTGCCATTTACTGACCAGAGAAAAGATCTCATCTAATGACTGTCATTTCTCTGGGAGTGAACCACAATGCAACCTAGCAGTGTATCCAACAGCCTGGTTATATATTACCTTGAAGGCAATATATGTGGCGTTGACTGCCCTGACATTGGGAGGCAGCCAGGCGGCCATCTTGCCTCCAATAAGATGATGTGCTCTCAGGCAAACATGCTAGCCCCATTTATCAGGCACCTGAAAATGTCTGAGTGGACAGACGGGTCGATGTATGATCATACTATCACGGGTGTTATCGTGTGTCGATGTGGAGGTGTTGGTGCACGGCATCCTAAACATCTCGGGGGCAAGTCAGGCGATAAGACTGCTCGAAGGTTTGGATGCACAGATAAGAGGAAGCGGATCACCTTCTTCTTGGATGACCCTGGAAAGGAAGGTGTGCTGAGGTGAAGGGCGTTTCCTCAAAGAGATTAGAAACTCAAAGATTACAAATTATATTTCAGCAATACTTAAAGTTGCCTTTTTTTCATTCCCAATATTCTCTCTACTAGCACCACACTGTTGTTTTTTTTTTTTTCTTGCCTCAGGAGACAACCTCCCCCCCCCCCCCCAAGTGAGGTGCACATGTGAACAGACAGGTCAGGAGAATTTCAGGAGCAGTCCTCCTGAAATGATGTAGATATTTTCAGTAAAAAAAATCCCAGAGTGGTCTGAAACAATCCAATACAGGCAGCTCTGAGAAGAAAGGGAGCTTTAGAGCGGGGTGGATTAGCAAGTCAATGAAGCGGAGTACCACTGTAGCCTCATTGACCTGTAGCAAAGAAGAGGCTACTTTATCTTTGGCGGCAGAGAAAAGGTAACAAATTCCACCGAGGTTCCTGCCAATCCACATGTGATTGCTTTCAAAAGCAGAGCCTAATTTACCGGGAAATAACTGATGACCTCTGACAATAATCATTCACCACTAGAGAGGAAGTGGATAGAACTGTGACCATGTAAAACGATTTTACAAAATCGAAAAACCCGGCTTTGAGCCTTCAGCTTAGAGTATGCACTCATTTCTCTACACACCAATTTGAGGGGATCTTTGATTAACATTCCTTTTTTTTTTAATTCTGTGTTTTACATTGCAAGCACAACATGTCGTCTGAATGGGGTGTAAACATGTAGTGTATGACTTGTTTTTCCTCCACAATTCAATACAATTTTTAATTTTTATTAAATTAATTTCTATCTAAGTGATTTCATAGTAATAAAAAAAACAACAAAACTACTTTTGACTGAAAATTTGAGAAAAAAGTATGAAGTCATGGATACTGCGTAAACATTGGCTGTACATTTTGCAGTACGAGCTGGAGTTACGTAATAATTGCGTTTTTTTTTTGTGCTTCCTTCTTCGTTCAGGGAGCTGAGCTGAAAGGCAAAAGTTCATTTTACAGATTGATCTACGTTCCAACCCCTCACCTATGGCCGTTAGCTTTGTGTAGTGACTGTATGAATGAGATTGCAGATAAAAGCTGAAGGGTGAAATGAGTTACTTGTCAAGGGTGGCTGGGCTCAGCCTTAGATATTGGGTGAGAAGCTTTGACATCTGAAGGGAGCTCGGAGTAGAGTTGCTGCTCCGTGGCATTAAGAGAAGCCAGTTGAGGTGGTTCGGCATCTGATTAGGATGCGTCCTTGTTGCCTCCCTTGGGAAGTCTTCTGGGCAAGTCTCAACTAGGAGGAGACCACGGTAGACCCAGAGCTTGCTGGAGAGATTTTTTTTATCCTATTTGGCCTGGGAGCTCCTCTGAATCCCCCAGAAGGAGCGAGAAAACCTTGCTGGGTAAAGATATGTCAAGGTCACCTTGTTTAGCCGGATGCCACACTGTTTCAGAGAAGTTGCATTAAATATATCATAATTCCTTATTTTGTTGTGTTATTTATCCAGCTCACAGTTTGAAACTGACTAGCCCGTCTGCTTTCCTACAAGATATGCATTGTATTTTTTTTTTCTCATTCTGCTTCCATTGTTTTAAATCAAAGGGTCCTTCATAGATTTCTGCAAATGCAGAGTTTTGAAAAAGAACAATAACATCACAAAGTGGCAGGTTGCACATCACGGAGAGTTGTGGAGGACTGTTGCTGCAGTGATTTGGGAGTCACAGAAGGTGTGATTGAAATAGTTGCAGAAGAAATCCTTGCCAATCAATGTTGAGCCTGAGCCCAGTGGTCCTCTAATTGCGAGCCTTTCTGTGAATATGTGGTTGGAGGGTTTAAGTGATGGCAGGGTGGGTGAAATCAATGTAAGAAGATTAATCCATCCAACTGCATACAAAACATTACTTAGAGCTGTTTACTTGCTTCAGAGATCTGGGAAATTGGCAGGCACGTCTCAGAGACTTTCAGCTCTTAATTTGAATTTCAACAGGCCAATTACCCAGAATGCCTTATCAAAAAAGGCCATTTATTTTGTCCAGTTTCAAACAGTCTCTCAATCGAAAATGCCACATTCTAATTAAATAATGACTGCAACATTATGGAGTTTTATTTTTTAGGTCAGTTTTTCCAAGTATAATCTTATTTTTCTATATTCTCATACATTTTTTCAGATGAGCACTTAACCTGTGAGTCATCCCACTGGCTGTTGCTGTGACTTATTACACAGCAGCATTGACGAGTCATTGACCGTTAGTTATGCATGACATTTTCTCCACAGTATGACTACACTCTGAGATCTCTCGGGGAAGGCGGCGTCTGTTTGCGGACCGTGGTGGTATCATTCTCTCCTCCTTTTCTCTTCTCTTTGAAACGATATCCTGAGAGGTTTCTTTTTTTTTTTTTTTTTTTTTTTTTTTAGTTGAGCTCGCTCATTTCTATGCAGATTCATTTGGCGCCCTCATTTCCTGTCACCTCTACTTGTCACCCATCTCATCTGCCCTTCCCGACTCCGGGCATCAACATCTCTGGCGAGTCTGGCCTTGACATCTGGCCGTTGACAATCAGGCAAGCTGACAGCCGCCCACAACCTTACTCATCCAGCTTTAGACGAAAATAGAAGTATGGTTTTGGAAGAAAGGTGGAAATGTTGATATACGGTTGATCTATAAAAAACTGGACAATATTTCAAAAACATTTGAAGGATTTTTTCCCCCTTTATAGATCAGTATTGATATTCATTACCATAAATAGTTTAGTAATGCTGCTTGTTATGTAACAGAAACAAGATGATTTATTAATTAAACTGTGAAATATAGCTAAGCCAGCCGACGCCCCTTAGGTATAGTTTTTAAGAGTGTGCTTGAATCCATCAAAGTTGTCGGTTGGATACCCTGTGAAGTTAAGACCATCGTGGCTATTATGTTTATTTCTGCTTGTTTAATAGGCTACATCCATACAGTTGACAACAGTGTGAAATTTAACATTATTGAAATAAATGTAATCATCACAATCTCTAGATAGTTTTTTGGCCAATCTAATCTACATGCACAACCACATACAGCCCTCCATCCTCAGCTCAGGCAGCACGCGTGTGGTGAGAGGAAAAAAAGGGGAAGGGGGATGCAGAGATGACACATCAGAGGCGCGCGAGTGTCACATCATCCATCAGTCCGTCACAGGCTGTTGCCCGGCTTCTCCCAGAGATGCTGTGGATCTGTAAACAAGAGAGAGAAACACCAGGCTTCCCGGGGCTCCATGTGTGCAGACAGTGGGAGCAGGGCAGGGCAGGCCTCTCTCTCTCTCTCTCTCTCTCTCTCTCTCTCTATGAATCACACACTAGCGTATGGTGAATTTGACCAGAGAGGGGGTTTTGTTCCACACAGCCAGGTGTGGATGACTAATGCCTCTGAAGAATTCCCTTGTAAGCAACCGCCTGTGTCAGAAGCATGAAAACAATCAATGGACCTGTGACATTTTCTAATGAGGGAGTAGCATCGACTGGGAGACACTGACAACGGGAGTTTTTCCGCCTCAACAACTCAAAAAAGAGAAGACTGATTGGTTTGCTAGACAAAATAATTAGGAAGGGTGTCCTCTGATGTTATTAAGTGTTTTGTTTTTAATCAAGGGAACCTAAAAATATTCATTATGTTGCCTTTTGTATGGCGTAAACAGTAGGGGCTCTACCTGGCTCACAATGGGCTTTAGTTGTTTGAACAGCACCATAGTCTTATCAGTATGCTTACGATAGTGGGAAAAGTCAGTAAGTTCACCATGTCTTATCATGTTTTGTCCTTTTGTTGTTGTTTTGTGTGTGTGGAAAAAAAAAGGCAGACTCATGCTGCAAACCAAATCTACCTACGGGTAGGAATAAAGTTACCTTACCTTACCTTAGTATTAGGGATGTGTGTTAAGTCAACCAAACGGTTGGATAATTTTCACCCTCGCTAAATTAAACACATCATTAATATTTTGGCCCACAATGCCGGACAAATATTATGCTCAAACTGCAAGTTAGCCACCAGCCACTAGCCAAGGCTGTAGCCATATACTAGCTGTAGCTTCGGTTAGTGGGCCGGCTCACCCCGCTCTACCACCTAGATATGAACAAGCATATTGAATGCACAGCATCTCATAGGAGCAGTGCAGTTTGGCAGTGTTATGATCTAGAAATGGGGATAAAGTTGTGTGTGTGTGGTCAGTGTCGGGTTCAACCTGAGCAATGTGTAACCACATGTAGCACGGGCTTGTGGATTTTACCCACAAACAATTGAAATCAAAGGAGGGCTCTCACTCCAGAGTGGTGTGTTCAAGTCCAGACGAAACAACTCCACATAGCCAGCCTCTCAAAATACAGAAGCTGTGGGTGAGAGTGGGAGCCTGGAAGTAAGAGAGGTTCATTTTAAACTAATTTTAGACTCACATTCAGACCATTTATTAATCCCAGAAGTGAAATTCAGTTTCACAGCCTACTGAGTCTTAATTTACTGCTCGTGCAACAGTTGTTTCATGTTTTTTGTGGAGCATTTGAGTCGCAACTTTATTCTCTGTTCTTATGCCTAAAACCACTTTGGGTGGGTGTCAATAGTCAATCTCTATACAATACAAACCGTGATTGTGTTACTCGGCTGTTATGAATGTAAAAGTGGTGGTGACACTATCTGGATGGGTTTTATTTATTAGCACCTGTGTTGTAACTGCTGCCAGATCTCAGGTGTTAGTGCACAAATGGCTGATAATGGGCACATTCAGACTAACCCAGCACCTTTTCATCACTCCCTGAGCCAAGCGGTAATCTGTTATCTGCAGTTTGTTGGAGGACGGGGGGGAAGGGACTCACTCAGTCCTGTGTTGCCCCTTTAATTATTTCTCCCATCACATGATTAATATTGTCACTTTGATTTTGTTCTGAGCTCATTAGACGAGAGACTCTGTGACAGAGGACGCGGCTTGTACAGCGAGGGGTCGACAATGTTTGCAGCCCCGTTGTTTCCGGGCCTTTGAGCCACCTCTGTCCTCCAGGACGGGGGGGGGGGGGGGGGGGGGGGGGGCTCGGAGCCAGGCTTGTGGAGCCGGGCCTGCTGCCGGCCTGTTGAGGGGCTGCTGGCTGGGACAGGGCCACCGCAATGACTGGGGCCAAGCTATTTCAGAACAGGACCAGGGAGGATCCAGCTGGTGTTCCTGCTGTTGACAGTGTCAGTGTGCCAGTGGAGCCCCTCCAGAACCAATGAGCTCTTTTATATTGAGACAAACTGCCATTATAGCCAGTAATCACTGTACAACCCATGGCATGGGCCCCAGCTGTGGACAAGCAAGGACAACAGTTTTTACTTCTGTAGGATATTTCATTTGGACCAGCTCACCATGGCCATGACGAAGTGAAGATGAGGGTTGGCCTTTTTTGAAAAGCTGAAGTGCGAGCAAAACTCTCCCACTCTTCTTTGAGAAGTAGCAGCAGTGAGTTGATCATTTTGTTACAATGGGTATTAAGCATAGACTGTAAATAATAGTGGACAAAGCCTGACTGATGTCACCCATCTGTACTAAAGGGGGCTTTGGAAGCCTGTCAATGGCGGTCGCCATGCTGGAAGCCTCAGCATCAGTTTTGACCATGAAAATAGCACTTCAGTTCCTTTTCTTAAGCTTGAAGCCAATAATACGTTAATCTTACTACTTATTGATGGAGACCATGCTCTGTGGTCTAAAGCTCCTGGACCCCTCCTCGATGAACCATATGGCAAATACCTGTCTTTTTTTTGATCAATTTTCAAACAACACCTTTTCTGAAAAGAATATGCTCACATTACTGTGTTTGAAAATGTTCTGTTGCTATAAAAGACTATTGATTATTGGATTCTTGTCATATGAAAAACAGCCTTACTGGAGATGAGGATGACCTTAAAGTGCTGGATAAATAGAGATCACCACCGGCTGCTACAGTATGTGACTCACAACCGGAAAATAAACTGTCTAACAGTCTTTTCTTGGATCGTGAAGGAGGCTTGACCAGATTGGTGGCATCATTTATATAAAAAAGAGATGGATAGATCAGGCAATGAGGAAATGGATTTTATTGAATACTCAGAAATTCATAGTGAGTGTTTGACCCGATTTTTCCTGATGTTTTTCCTGTTGGTCATAATGGTGTTTATTTGTTTTAGACTATATAGCAATACAAAGTAGGTATTTAAAATCAAACTTGAATTCAGCATTCATGCATTTATGTTAATCTGTTCAAATTCAAATCATTCCAAACAGTAACTTCAGGCTTATATGAGGAGTTTTTAGCTGGTTTTAAACAAAAGTGAAATTCACATTTGTGCCTCTACCATACATCCATAGTATAATGTAAGTATAGTGTAAGAATGTAATAGAGTTACATGATTTAATCCAGGGATCCCATTCTTTCTTTGTTGTTTAATTTCTAAGGTGCATTGGAAAGTTCCTTACATTTGGGTGATTTTAAATTCATTCATGGATAATGATTTCCACTACTATTAATTAAATTGGGCTGTGTTCATGTTTCAAACACAAAACGGAGCTCTCTATTCGTTCTGCAGCCTGTCGGCTCCTGTCTGACCTTTGAGTGCAGCTGGGCAATGCTTTTATTCAGGCCTCTCCTGCAGCCAATAGAAAACCAGATTTTGCTACCTGGGGCAGCTAGAAATGGCATCATCATCTACTTTCCATATTCATGAATCCTGTGTCACATGACCGCGATGCAGGCACGTCTCAGCCGGTTCATTTCCTCCAATAATTTTAAAGCCTCTGATTAGAATTGAGGGTTTAATTACAGTTTTATTTACTTTAATGAAGTTATAGTTTATCATTTACAGGAATTGAAATGATAATTTACATAATATTTACATATATCAACCCATACTGTGTTTCCAGTTAATTACATATATAATTGCATATCTTTCCAACATTTGACTGGTGCTAATTTTGTGCCCTGAATTTAATTTAAGGGCACAAATTATTGATTATGATTTGATCAAGTTGATTGCTGGTTAAAATAACATGGCATGGCAATGTTTATTTTAGAGCAAGAAGCTGATAAATGTCATTGAAGATAAGAGAGGAGACCGGCAGCTAACCCTAACGTTGTGCTTCTTGGCTATTAACAATACTAACTTCTGCAATAATAACACTTGTTTGCTTTATACCTTGAACATGCCTACTGTTTAGTGTGCGTGCCCCATGTACAGAGCCTGGGTCTTTAAGGCGGGCGGCCAGGGTTCAAATCCGACCTTGAGCTCCTTTCCAGCATTTCACATAAAAGCCCAAAAATAAATTATTTCTTTCTTTCTTTCCCCATCAGCACCAGCATAAGCATCATCTATTCCTCCTGGGGTCACCAGCACAGCAACCCATCGAACCATGTTGCATCCAACTGGAAGAACCTTCAGTTCTATCAACTACGGCTACTTCTGCGGGACAATCCTCCTCCTACTCCACGTTAAGCAGCTGTGGTAAGCGAACCCAAACGCTGGTTAAGAATAGAAATCCAATGTACAAATCTGCTAGATCAAAGCTATCTTAGAGCTAAATAAACAAGGTGCTGTACGGTTACAATATGATCTGTTCAAAACCAGGTCAATAAAATGACTATTAGTGGAAGGTAAATAAATCTTCATCAGGATCCAGTGTTTCCCCTACCATTATAGTAGGGGGGCGGCCCACCCCCCTGCCCCCCCTGAAGGTCAAGTTAAAAAAAAAAAAAATATATATATATATATATATATGATTTATTTTTGGGCTTTTTGTGCCTTTATTGTAGGGATAGGATAGTGGATAGAGTCGGAAATCAGGGAAAGAAGTCATTTAAGGATACCTTTCCAATAGACAAGGACAGCTGTCATTAAAAGTAACACATGAACACCAAGATTCCTTCAAGTGTTTGTGTCGCCGTGTCAGCATGTCGGCTTCTCCCCACCCCCCCCCAACGCTGTAAACCTAGGGGAAACACTGGGATGTGTTGAAATGGAAAGTCAAAAGAAAGACTTGAATAAACACAGTTGTTTGGAGGAGAAATTTAGTTTGTTTTCTTAGCAATATAAACAGATATTCCGGTTCTGTTAAAACGTAAAGTTATGTTTTGGCATCCAGCAAAGAATAGAAAAGTATCAATCGTGTGTCGATGAAGACTCGTGTGTCTAAGGAGTCTCGACACAGATTGCAATATCATTCAAATGTACGATCCCCACCTTAATTCATTGGAGATAATTTATATAGAAAGCATTCTTTGAGTAACTTTCAGTTCAGACTTTTTGAAATAGTTTAAGGTCATAACCTCTTTCTTGGTGTTGAGGTCAGCTGGAAAACATATTCAATCTCTCTACTGAAAAATCGCCCTTGCAGGAGTTTGTGTGGATTTTCTGTTGACAGGCTCAGCCTTCCTCCGGGGAAATCATCTTCCTTTCACGGAGAAGTTCTTGCACCATTCTGTTTGCGTGCACGTATATGTGTGTGTGAGTTTGTTTTCTCATGTGCAAGGGCAGGCCATCGTTCAATAGCTTACAAAACACACACACACACACACACACACAGACATGCTCCCAAGGAACCCAGGATCCTATGGGAGAGGATTTTTATTTGCAATGTCCTTGGAGGTGACAGATGTCCTGAGGGGCTGACAGACATAGACATGGCGTGTTAATATGTGTAGAAAGGGTCATCTTAGGTTACACGGCGTTGCCCACCATCCTTGGCGTCGCTTCACTGTCCGACCAATCACAGCCAAGGACTCAGTGATGCAGTTCTCCTCTCACTGGAGGGATTCCTAGGAACTGCTGCGTGACGATGCTGGCTTAAACAGCCCAGAGTCTCCTGTCTCCCTTACACATCTTCCCTCCTCCTCCTCCTCCTCCTCCTCCTCCTCCTCCCGTCATCAGCCCCCAGTTCCTTTCCTCCCTGCTTTTCACAAGTCTCATCTGCCACGTGTGTTTGAACAGAAGATGATCTAGCGCCATCCATACTGCCCCCACAAGACTGGCTATATAGACGGCAGACAGAGTCATCATCCAGCCCTCCCTCTCTCCTCCAAAACCAAGCTCCACCTCTCTCTCTCTCTCTCTCTCTCTCTCTCTCTCCCTCCCTCTCTCTCCAAGACTCCCTTCTCCCACTCCAGATGAGCGTGCCTCCTCGTCAGGGCGAGCAGATTTTGGAAGTGAAGGTGTGCTGTTGTTGCCAGGTAAGAGAGTCATTTCCTTTCCTGCACAGAAGTCACAGAACATGCGGTGCCTCTTGTTGCTTTGTGGGTGTGTTTTTTTTCTTCTGTTAGTGGGATGGAGTGTTGATGTATCAGTGTCTAGGCGACACAGTCAGGAAGGGTGGTGTGCTTTGAGGGTGCCACAGGGGAAGTACCCTTTGCTACAACTCCCCATTCCTGCTGTGTGGCACCAAATTTGGCGCCCGTTTCTTTTTTTTAACACCATGTGCACTGTAAGGCTTCTTTCTGCTGGTTTTATTCGTTGCTGGAACTGCTTATGGTACAGGGTGGAGCGCAGCTGTGTAGACAGCACAGCGACTACAACATATAGAGCATGTTTCTGGTTGCGAGGGGAGACCACAGTGTGGATGTGTGGGCGGATGGATGGATGGATGAGAGAGGGAGAGGGAAGGGAGGGGAGGGGTGGGACGGAGATGGAAGACGAGCAGCTGCTTTCATCCCATGGAAGCTAATCCCTCCGTTTGTTCACCTCTCTCCATCAGATAAAAAAAAACAAAAAACCGCGGGACCGGCTGTTGCTTCGTGTGCCCTGTCTCGTCTCTTCTCCGTCCTTCAATTGTGATGGGTTTATCTTAGGCAGGGACGAAAGAGGCATGCCTGTAATTGCCTGTAATTCCATTTGAAAAGGAAACAAGACATCCCCCTCTGTCTGTGACTTTTTCCCCGTGCTTTTGTTCTTGACTGTACCTTGTGTGCTGATAGCCTATTGTACAAACTCACTGATAATAAAAACCTACTTAAGTCGTAATCTAAAGCATCTTAAGCATACACATTATAATATGATTAGATGCAATAGAAAAGCCACTTAAGTTCCATATGTTAACGAATATATCAGCTATTGTTGTGATCTGTAGGAACCCCTCTTATCACTTACCACAGGTTAACTGACAGAGCGCCAAATGACTACGGCACAGCAAATGCTTGAAGCTCTCTGAAAAACATGTGAAGCATATCCATAGTAATTGTAACGTGGTTTGGCTGACAAAAGAGGACAGCTTTAAAAAGGACGGGCAGCCTGTCACCTTTCCCCTGCTCCCGGATTACCTAATATCTCAGGAGGCAGGAGGAGCCAGTTCAACAGGAGAGAGAAAAGGAGGAGGAGGGGGAGGAGGAGGGGGAGGAGGAGGGGGGGGGGGGGGAAGTTAGGGTTGCTCAGGTGTTGCTGTTTAGCCTCGCGCTTGAAACGCATTAGCCGGGAACGGAATCTCTTGTGTGTCAAACTGTTACCTGAGAGAGGTGAGAACAGAGGCGGCACTGCATGCATCCCCCCCCCCCCCCCCATCCCAAATCTGAATGACCCCCTCAGCTCATTTCCCAAGGCAGAGCTTGTGTTTACATCCTCCGTGCAGATGCTCCATTTCATAAGCACTAACTGAATCAGACAGGCTGAGGTTGTGTCTGCGCTGATGGATGCAGCGTGTGGACTGTTGGCTGGTTAGAGCCGCTTGAAACACAATTCAAATCTCATTGTTGGTTTTTAAGGAACTCTGTTGAGTGTAATCTTCACCTGGAACGAGGGCTAGCTGGAACATAACCCCGATAGTGCAACACGATTAAACTGTCTTTAATCTATTCACCCTGTCACACAGTAAAAGTAAAGACAACAGCCGGCAAGCCTGCATCTTTTGGTGACACGTGAAGTATCCAGAAGGACAAGAAAGCAACTGTAAAAATGAAATCCAATTCTCCTCCAAATATAAGGAAAAGGCTTTCAGAAAGTAGTAACACGGCGTCAGTCATGTTGATGTTAGTGGCCACTTGGCTAGCAGCCCACTCACCAGACAGCCTGTATTCACCAAATTTCTTTTACGTGACACGTCTTTTGTTGGTATTTCTACAGGTGTTAACCACAAGTCTGCTTGTTTTGAAGAGGAGGAGATATATGTGGATAAATCTCTCTCTGAGGAAAACCTTGCGAACTACAAACAATAAAACAATCCTGACCTAAATCTTGAGTTGATGGAAGTTGCCAGCAGCGCAGCTCTCAGCCATGTGTGGCGTCTGGCTTACTTGGAAGTTTTTGAAACTGTCTGATAGGAGTTTGAGAGGCGTTGAAGTTCTTCGGTTGGTCTGACTTTTTTTCCCCCCTCTATTGTCTGATCTTATTTACACCAAGCATGACAGATCAGGGGCACATGTTGACCCCCCCCAAACTAATCTTGCGTGTACTCAGTTGTCGCCTGAGGTGTCGTCATGTTTTATCAGGCTTGTTAAAGAGCTATTAATGAGCTCGGGCCCCAAGTCCCGAGCCTGATGTCTTGAGTAGCTGTAACCTTTTCCTCGGGTCACGTTATCATGAATGCACTTTTCAGAAAGCCAAAGGGCCGACAGGATTAAAGACGGTCTGCCAGGATTACTTTGACTATCTCTGAAGCCTCTCAGTTATGATCAGTTCATTAGAAGATGGAGGGAAAAGAAGGTAAAAAAGGATGTGCAACAGAAACAGCAGGAAAGAGAGTTGGGTGGGTGTTTGTCGCTGATCTGGATTGGGATACAAAATGGAGGATATAAATAACATTTCTCTTATGATTTGACCTTGTGTGGCCGTTTGGTTGCGGGCGCATGTGAGGAGGGCTGTGCTCAGATCGGTGACATTGTCATCACAAAGACTGCCTCGCGCTGGTAGAGATGGATGCCTCAGGACTTTTTTCAGCTCATGTCCCTACACTTCCTTATAATCATCATCTACATCTTGTCATTATTACTGATAGTATGGATGAATTCATTGATCTAAAGTTTGTCTATAATATTTTGGGAAGCCCAGTCATTCAGCCTTCATGTGCTCCTTCATTTCTCCTTAAGCTTTAATGAAAATCTAGTCGTAACCCAATTTTCTCATCAAGGGACACGGCTCAAAAGTGAGAAATGAATTATGTTTGTTAGTATATTGATCTGATTTCTTGACAGTGACAGCGTATTATTTTCATCCTGACCCCATCCTAAACATTTAAAACACTTCAGGGCAAAAATATTCTTCACTTTTTCACTACGAAGCTACTCCCTGTTCAGTTTTTTTTTAAAGATTTTTTTTTTTTTTTGAGCCTTTAATTGAGAGATAGGACAGTGGATAGAGTCGGAAATCAGGGAGGAAGAGCGGGAAATAACATGCGGGAAGGGACCCACAGGCTGGACTTGAACCCGGGCCGCCCGCTTGGAAGACCAGCTCCATACATGGGGCGCGCACTCTAACCACTGCGCCACCAGCGCCCCGTTAAATGACTTCTTTTGCAGTTTGTTTTGGCACTAATCACGTACTTGAGACTTTTAGACGCAGACAGGTTTTATACCATTTTGAAGAAGTGACACTTAGATGAGAATCAGTCTGTTGGAAACAAGTCATAAAGCCTGTAAAACTAACATTTCTTGTTAAGACTCAGAAAAGACAGACAGATGCAGCCTCATTATGGCTTTAGCCTGACATAACAATCACCAACCTGCGCCTCTAAAAAAAGATTTGACCATATGTACAGTAAAAAGTCACTAATTGGAAAAGTTGTTCTAACTGATTTTCATTGCCATGCTACCTGGTATCAGCCTTGCTTTAAATGCTTGACACTGATAGGATAATTAGCTCAGTCTAAGTCCTGATTCAAAGCTCGGTGTTTGACAGGTTGTGTAGATCTCAGGACTGCTTGATCCCCGTAGACCCACGGAGATAAGACTCAGATTACATGATCAATCCACACACATACACACACTCGTTCACAATCTATTGACACACACAAGCATATTCAAACTAAGACAGAAGCATATTCTTATAGAAATGACGCTAGAGTTGGGAAACCCATTTTTTCCAGACTTTTTGAGCATCCAAAACTAATTCTATGAGACACTTTCACAAACACCAGTATTCATTTGCTGATGGATAAGAAAAGTTGGTTAGAACTTTAACTGACAGCAACTAAGGCTACACAAAGAACAGCAAGACACATCAATACAGCTAAAAAAAACAGTAAACAAGTGTCAGAATTAAAATAAGTTGGCGCCAAAGATATCACCAACAGGTTTAAAAATCACCTCAAATGAGTTTACTCAGCTAACTCAGCTTATTTCAATGTAGCACTGCATGGTGTAAAGCTGCTGAATTTCACATTGCATGAGCATGCATGACGCACGTCTTCTCGTTTTCATTTGTGCAGAACAACCAAAGCATCATTCAGTTTACAACAAAAGCCCACTCTTCCAGCTGTAAGGAACTGTATTTAAATGTATATTTATCAGCAGCAGCGCTGAAAACAATTGCCGTTGGAGTTGGAAAGGATCAGCGCCACAGCCTGAACATTGTCTAATGAAGCCAGTAAAAAAACAAAACAAGTATGTGTTGCTTTACAAATTCAACAACAGTCTGCTATAATTGAATGCTATAAATGAATGGCCTCAGAAGCAGTCAGAATGAAATAATGCAACAATGACTTCATTCTGGTTTTTCCTCCGAAGGAAAATCTGTGCAGACATGGTTTAACAGGATCTTATTGAGACTGATGTCTTTATGCACAGCCACATCAATGCTCAATAGTCCGTACACCGTGCATCTAAAGAGTCTTTAAATCCTGCTTTTGTCATAACTATCTGCCAGGAAGACCTTCATTTGCAGAAGCTTTTTAAGCGGACACATATAGCAATGTTGGTTGAGGAACGGTGTTTTATTTTGAAAGGTGAGGACAAGAAAATTATTTTATGGCAGAACTTACTTCCAGTCTGAGAGCTGTAATTTTAAAATGCCTTCAGGGGGAAATTGCTTTTGCCCTCCTACAATTTTTTAATATCCTGATTCATACTTAGCGCTGGTAAAACGCATCATCTACCTGTAACATTGCTCCCGCCGCTGCCTGGAGGTGCTTTGTGGGGGAAGTTATTAGAGATTAATACCACCTGGGTGTGCAGGACCGCTGAGGGACACAAGTCTTACCCCTGTGTGCGCCACGTCTGTCCTCATGTGCCCCCAGTCTCGCCCCGTACATAGTGGGCAAACCATCCCCCTTTGCCTCATGAAGGAGTAGATTAATTATTACTGAAGGGCACGCTGCAATAAAAAATAAAAAAAGACCCTGGAGGACATTTGAAATGTTTTCTGAATTTAACAAGGTGATTAAATAAAATAATAAAAGGCCATTCTTTGTGTTTTGTGCTTACCTGTAAGGCTAGTACACACCTAGAACCCTAACCCAGCTAGAGATTGCCCTATGAAGACGTTACATTTTATTTTGCCAAAACTCATTGAGATTTCTGAAACACTTAGAGTCGTGTAACCGAAAGTTCTTGGGAAAGTTTTTGAAAAGGTTACGCAAATGGTCCATGAAAACGGATTTTCTCTGCTAGTTACTGCAAAACCATGCCAATCCATGCACGTACTGTATTTAGGGAGTCCAAAGACACATAAGGGCAGAGTATAGTGCACCTTCTCTACATGCTGATATCAATTCAGTGAAATAAAATTCAGAACTGTGCCCCCTTACCTCCAGGGTAATGTCAGTAATAACCTAACCAACCGCTGTTCTTTGTGTAATAGTCTATTTGGATCACATTGTTCGGTACCTTTTTGTCTGAAATGATTAGATTAGAGGTGCTCCACTCTGGTCCCCTGTTGATTTAGCCACTCTGTATTGACAGTGTAAGTGTGAGTGTGGAGACGAGCCTAGAATCCAAATTACAGGCGTCTGCTCTCCGTTTCCCATTCATGAGTTTTAAAAGTATGACACAGCTGCTGTATTTTGGGGGGAATTAACTCATCTGGACTGTGTATAACAAAGGCGACCACGTCTATTTCTACCAAATGACACATTCAAAACTCAAGCATAGGCCTGTCCCCCGACTAGGGACTTACATAATCGAACTGATACGTCAGATTTTGCCCATCGTCGAATGATGTAGTCCAAATCCAGAGAAAATTGAATACAAACACATTACATCCATAAAGATCCACGTGTTGCTTCAAATTTATCCCCCTGTTTCGCTGACCTTTTGATGACCTCTCATTCAGCCAACGCTACCCTGGATTCACCATTCACAGCCTATAACAACCAGTGAGAGCCTGAGTGAAAAGGAGGTGCCTGCCTCTGTATTTGGAGAAAACAGCGGGCAAATCTATCTAAAATTAAACATTGAGCACCCCAGTATAGCTGGAATGAACTTCCCCTCTCGTTCGACTGTGAGACTGGCTGTCGACTGAGGCTCCGACGACGATTTGTGGTCACCCCTACTCAAGCATCGTGCTGTGTCTTATCTCAGGCCAAAGGCTCGTTGTTTCACACAGCTTTTCTCAATTCTCCCTTAAATGTGTCAACCTGACGCGGGAAAACAAACCTCGAAGTTGATTGCCTCCCGGCTCTGATACAGTGCGCTTGCTACTTCTGGGCGCCCTTGGAGGACGCATGAGTCATAAAGCAACACGACACCCGGCAGTGTGTGCAAGATACAGTGGCATGATGGGATATAAAAAGCAATTAAAATCAGTGTCACCCTGCACCGCCCTGTGCATGACATGAATGACCTTGGCGGATTTTAAGTGTATCTCAATAATTTTCAACATGTGCCGCAAAGCACCAGTACTTGTTATACTCAACTTATTGTCTCTTTATTTTCTATCTCCCTGTCAGCTGAGTGCATATTGGACCGAACAGAGTAGCAAGTGAGTCACATAGCTGGATTGTTTTGCTTCCTATCAAGGTCATTGCATGCTCATTAAATGCAACGTTGCTGGATTTAACAGAACACAATGCATCAGCGTTACAGCCTTTATTTCTCAAGTGACCCTTTTGTGAAGTTGCTCGGAGATGATTCAATGCTTATTATGTCTTATACAGAAAGCAAAATGTGTCATAAGCATTGTTCTGAGCCATTGAGTCCTTGTGCCACAGTGAAGCGCAAACATTGAGAGGCAGTGCTAAATATTACAGAGACGGCAGTGCCTTCCTTCCTCCTTCAACCTTTTCTCATTTCTTGCCCCGTCCATCCATTCTCCATTCCTGTTAAGTCAAGCTGCATGTGTGCCCTCCTCTACCGACCGCTGAGATTTGCCTCTGATGCAAACATCCTTGTTTGTCACCATGGCAACCAAGTCTCCCCTGCCTGCCTGCTGTAGGTTGTCATGCCAGCCGCCTCCCCCGTGCTCTTCCTCACCCATTAGCGCTGTACTGTAGATGTCACGTGCGAGTGCTGTACACCGTCCTACCGTCTAGTTGTCTTCATAAGCCGCTCTCGTTATGTCACACACAGTGCCGTCCTTTCATATTAAGGGGCTCCCCTGTTTTTTTTTTTTTAAAACTGCTTCAAAATAAATTGCATATTATTACATCCTAAACTACAGGAAAGTTTTCACTTGAGAGATCTGCCAACCAGCACAGCCAGAGTCAATCGCTGGAATAATAGCACGGCCAGAAAAAGTCAAAGCTCACTCGGCGGGAGGGAAAGAACAGCAAGTGGCCTCAATTTCTACTCTTCTTGTTTACGCTACCATTCAGCGACCTTCTTCCCTCGTTTCTTTAACACTTGATTAGTCAGACATGTTTGGGTGTCCCGTAAAGTATGATGCAAACGTGGAGGCACACCAGGTCTGTACGGTGCAGAGTTCAGTCTCAGAGCCAAGCTTGTTGTTTTTTTTTTCTAAACATGTCCACCCATTCAGACGAAAAAAACACTCATTACCACAGCACTACGGGGCCAACCCAACCCTCTTTGGGATAATAACTAGGCGTCTGGTTAAATTTGATATAATGCCGGAGTACTGCTTAATCTGGGATCTACAATAGTGGCAGAAATTACTGTGCTGTCTTCAGCAGTTTGACTTCTGCACTCATCTGTCTAAGCTGAAGCATTCCAAGCAAACCCCGCTCCGTTACTCACACCGGAGGGTTGACAACGACATCTCTGGGTAAACTTTTCCATATTTGAGAGGGTGATTACCCTGATTTACTACTTTGTAACACTTTCATGTTAATGAAGGACTTTTTTTCCCCCTCGCTCCTTGATAGGATGGTCTTGAGGCTTGAGAAGCCATTTTGCTGCTGGGGAAATTTCCAAGATTACATTTGCTGTTCCTTATCTCCTAAATTAACTCATTACCTTGACATCCTGCGTTCCCTCCCTGGGAACACATTGGCCTTGAATTAATAATGAAACACACGGCTGTCCCTCTCACTTCCCGTGTGCACGGCGAGAGACGCACACGGCACAAGACTGCAACTCTCGGCCATGCTCTTGCCATTGATTTTGACTCCACGGGCCAGATGAATAACCTTGAGGATGGGGGAGAAAAAATGAGAAAGAGAAGCAGATGGAAGCTCAAGAGCCGGCGCGAAAATAGACACACCTCCTGTGTTTTGTGTGTTTCTCCTTTGGAATGAAATTCGATAACATTTTTCCTCTTTTTATAGCTTCATGGCAAAATCTGCAAAGCTTTCTCTGAGAAATAAGTCGGTTTCCATTCATATAAAGGAAAAGAACATTTGGAATTGTGAAAGCTGTGTTCTCCAGAAAAGTGTGTTTCAAGGTAATGAAGTGCTGTAGGCCAAAAAACTGGTGTGCAAAATCCATCTTTGGATATATCTGCTGTAGTATCTCAAAGTGGCTCAAGAGATACAACGCACACAACAATTCCCATAAAGTCGACCCAGGTTGCTCTCTAAATTGGATTCAATTAGACCAACTAGGCAAAACATTCCAGTTCTGTCAATCACATCCTTTCCTTGAAGCTTCCTCTAATTGCATATGCAAATTGTCTGAGATTATGAATTTGCACCCGCTGTAGGGTTTGGTGATTGCAAGAAGCGATAACGACAGATTTCCCACCATTCATTTCTTAAACGTCGTTAATGAAGAGGCAGCCACTTGCCACCGTGGATTATGCATGCACTGTGCATCACAAGCCGCCATTATCAACAAGTATTCCAATTAAAAGTTACCCAAGCTGAATATTACTCAACCTTAATGGGGCCAAATAAGAAAAAATAAATATATAAAGGCTGTTCACGTCAAGATCCGTTGATTAACCCAAGTGACTGGGAAATTGTTCTCAGAAAGATATATTGACTCTGTGTTTGCTTTGAGCACCAAATACAATTGAATTTAGTTTTAATAGATTAGATGCAGAGCAAGTTATTATTTGGAGTACCGGTAAGTGAGAAAATGTAATTTGGTTTGTGATTTGGAAAACAGGCCTTTTAATATCTGCATGGATCCATGTTTATCTTCATATGTTGCTTTGGACTCAGTTTGGTGTCTAGTGTATTTTTTCCGGGGGACAAACAGTGACAGTGACCAATGATGCTCATGGAAACCTATTAGTTATTTGTACTCAATGCCAGTGGGGTGAAGGAAGATTAAAGAGGTAAAACAGGAGGAAGATGAAGGTTGGATAGGAGCAGAGAGAAAGGCAGGTGAAGGAAGGCTGTTTTCTTTTTTTTTTAGCTTTGTGATCAGTCATGAAGGTTCAGAGATCCTCTAATAAGCTCAGTGAGCTGGCTTCCTTTGAAGACATGTTAGCTCTGAAACATGAGCTAAAAGTGCAGGAGTTTTTCTGCAATGTTTTGGTAATTGAAAAAAAAGAATTTACCCAATATTAGGAGCCTAGGACTTCATATTTTGTTGCTGTGATATCAAAACAGAAGTTGAAATCGTTTAATTTTTCCCAGTTAAAAATTTAAGCATCATAGCAACCTTTGTAGAAACAGAAGAATTTCTGTCTATTTCACAGTGCCGCATAATGAGCCATTTTCTGGCGTCACCCAAAGGCACCTCTTCTCTTCAGATAAAGGTGTTGAACCTGTTCAGTGGCAGCAGGCAGGTCAATTTCCCTGTTAGACCCTCACACCGTAGCACACAAACATCCTCGCCTCGCTCAGCCCTGCAGCACCTCTGGACCCGCTCACAGATTATGAGAAGCTTCAATCAATAACTCCGCGGTCCATCCTCCTACTCTGGCTGGCCGACCCTGCTAAGAGCCCCCGTGGGTGCCGAGACCAGACAAGCACAGAAAACTGTCTCTGTGCCGGCTGTGGACCTGTTACCTTCCACATGTTGTTGTATTTCATCAATAGAAAACTTTTATAAAAGCATTAAAACAACATCCTCTATCTGCTGCTGTTATAATGACCCACAAGGGGACTTTCTTTGCAGTGCAATGAGGCGTCCCAGCCACTAGATCCTGCTGCAACCTGAAACCTGTCCGTCCCTCTGAAGACTCAGGCACGACGTTAGAGTCCTCTGAGAGCCAAACCAGTGTTGTGTAACAGACTCTCACAAAACAACACCTTCATCTGTTCATCTGTAAATACAGAGGAATCATACAAAGGAGGATAGAGCTGAGAGAGACTCCAAAGAGGAGAAAAAATGTCAGACTCCAACCTGTTCTTTCTGATGTGGAAAAAACAAAGGTATGAATTGTCTGTTTTTAGCAGTTCCACTTTGAAATAGCACATTGAAAATAGTATTTTATTTTTTCCAGAAGAGTGCATTATTATTTTTTCCCATTCAAGTTTTTTCTTTCTCCACCAAAGATCACTGTGATCACACTTCGGTTGAACTCCAGAGCATAGTGCTAAACTCTCGTGGATGTAAACTAGCGACGTGGACAGATGGCATCTGATAGTGTGGAGTGGTTTACGCAGTATTTTGATTTTGAAATAGCAGATACAAGTTGTATGCAGGCTGTGTCGGGTTACATTTGCACGCAACCGCTTGAATAGAGCAATGTGCAGCGTTCACACGCGCAACTCGCCTCAAAAATGTCAGACCGTTTTCAGGAGTTTTGTGCAAGTGTGAAAGCAACGTTAGTTTGTTTTGTAAGAAAGACATAGTGGATGCACGCTAATTGGACTTCTGACATGTTTGTTTTTGAATAACTTGTGAACAAGCTGTTGACCCATACATTCCGACATTCCTCTCTCTTAATTGGTTTCAGTTCCACTTTGGTGCACAAAGATTTCAATTTTACCAACATAGATTGGGTTATAAATTGAAAAGTCAAAATGGAGATACAGCAATTTACTTCTGACTAGTCAAGCAGTGCAACGTTAATTAGATAAAGTGGGTTTGGCTTCAATTTTTTTTTGTCCTTTTAGTCGCCTTTTTTTTTTTTTTTTTTACAGTATGTGAGAAGATGTTAGCTCTTCTCTGAGAAAATGATACCCCCTTTGCATCCTTACCTCACATCACCAGCTTCTTATTGACCCCTGCTTGCCACAGGTGTGCCCCTCTGTGATGTTGTCCATGTGTCTCTGTCTTCAGTAAACACAGTCAGTGACTCGTGACTCTATCTCGAGCTACGGGGTCGAGCCATACACTGGCTCACTGTTTACCCTCCTATCTCCTGCAATCCTCTTGGTTATCCCTCTCACTGTGGGTATCATCCTTTCCCTTGATACATATATAGAGCGATTTAGATTTTACAAACAGGGCAGTGTCTTGGTCCAAAGAATGTACAAGTGCATACTCTTTCCCTGGAGTTGTTAATTTAACGTCTGTTAAACATTGTTTTCTTTATCACCATCCTTCCTTGGCTGTTTATTTTTACCATTTGCAAGCTTGTGTTTTGTCCTGTCGTCCTGTTTAAATGAACGAATCACATGCCATACCTGTGTCAACATACCAGGCAAAGTATGTATTTAATGAGCCACAGAACAAGAGAGTCCGTAATTCATGCTAATTGTCCCCTGATTCTTGTGCTTACATTGTTCACATTATTCACATTAGTCAAATATTTAAGCCCACTTTATCCTGTAATGTTATTTGAAACAGGATTTGGGGTTGTTCAGGGGCTTAAAGGGGCAGCGGCTCCTGTAATCTGATCCAGTCAGGGAACTAACTTTTAAATGTCGAGTCGATACGTTGCTAAATACGCTTTGGCACTTGGTGGAGTGCCAGCTTTTCTGCATCAAAACGACTTCCTTTGCTTGTTGATAAAACAAAACTTGACTTTAATTTGTTGATGTATAGCCGGTGTTTTGGCCTACTCCAACTCTGTGGGGCGTCCAGACGCTTTGCAATTCTAATTAGATTAGCTAACATTAAAATACTATTATTGTATTGCTTTTGATATCAACCTCTGCAAGTGAAACGCAAGTGTGAGCTACTTCTCAGACACAATGAAACCAGACAATTCCTCTCAAAAATGTGTTAAGGCATACACAGAAACGCTTGTCCAATTGTGGACAAGTGTGAGATTTGTAACTCCAAATAAATCAAAGAGGCTATGAGATGATTAACAGGAAAGTAAAGCAGAAAAGGGGTTTCTGTAATGTGTTACTAATATGTCCTTTTTCACTTGTTGAATGAATTGTCCTATCTAGTCTGTTGAAGTTTCAATGGCCACAAACTAAAGTGGTCGTGTTTAAAGGGACTCTGGGGATATTTGCAGAAAGTCGCTTTAATTTCCTCTCCATTTTCTTCAATAAACTGGAAAATTATCTGAGCCTTGCTTTGCAAAAGATTGCCTCGTGTACTAGAAACGACGGTAGAAAAAGCATCCTTTTGCAACTTTATATCCAACATATTTTGGATCTTTAACATCTGAATTCTTTGCAGATACTTGTCTAAAAGGGATGTCTCCTGTTGTAAACTATGGACTTAATCCCATAACAATAGATAAACAAAAACACAGGCCCTTACAGTTTGTCCAAAGGCTCACTGGCTGGTTTGTCATAGCTCTGCACCCTTTAGCAAACAAGACCCTTCCCTGCTCAGTCAGTGCAAGTAACTTTGTAAGTTGTAGCTAAGCGCCTGATTAACCACAGATGTAGCAGCAGGGTCAGATTCAGCACCCCCAGCCTGCAGGACAGCTCCCTCCTTCACCCGAACCAGCAGCCAGCTCTGAGCCGACTCCGCACAAACTTTCTCATTAACTTGTGTAATGAGTCGAGTGGTTGGATGCTGAGAGTCCCAGACCCCCTGCGTCCCCGGGGTGTCTCCTTCTGTCCCACCATCAGTCAGGGAGTCACTGTGTCAGATGTTTTATTCAACACAGCTGTGTGTTATTTTGGCACCTGGCTGCTCCATCAGACTGAGGGGGAGGGGGGTGAGGGGGGGGTGCGTGTTGTAAGTCTGTAGAACGGGGTCACAATGGCTTCATGTTTCCGTACCTGCCAGACCACCGCAGGCTAACATCAAACTACCAGAACACCTGTTTTCAGACAGAGTTCCTCACTCGGCCTTGACTCAGATGAAGGGACGTGAAAGTTTCCGACTGCAGGGAAATTGCTCAAGATCAAAGACACGATGGGATGTTTAAACGGGCGAACAGAATAGTTTTCAAATGATGAATGTTTTTGGGGTTGCAAAGTTTAGTCCAAAATAGTGCAGCTTAGATTGGGATGTTAGGGACATGTGGCTTCACGAGGCATCAAACTTCATTTTAGGCACATTATGAGATGTGCTGACACTAAAAACTAAAACAAGGGATTGAACATTTTTGGCCAAATGTGCTGTTGATTGACAGAGAATTGTTTGGATTGAATCATTTTATGATGATGAGGTTAATTGGATTTTTTTTTTTCCTCATCCATCCAAGAGATAACACCGTCCTGGATCGATTACTGGATACTGGACTGTCTTTTTATTTTGCTTCTTATACTTGATCGAATTCAACCGCATGAAAAAACAGCCATAGTTATAGCTACAGTATGAATCGCATTTCTTAAGTCATAAAACTGTCATTTGCAGCTTTGTGTATTATCGCTATTTTACGATAAGAGTAATGTGTTTAGAATATTT
Organism: Labrus mixtus; assembly: GCF_963584025.1. Taxonomy (NCBI): domain Eukaryota; kingdom Metazoa; phylum Chordata; class Actinopteri; order Labriformes; family Labridae; genus Labrus; species Labrus mixtus. The sequence continues at coordinate 16,320,887 of NC_083633.1, read as the reverse complement.
TCAAAGTGGTCTTTAGCTTCTTTGAAGGGGTTGGATATAAACCCCATCTCCTCCAGCCCCAAAGCCCCTTGGCCTGAATACCGCTGAATACTAACGCAACAGAAATGTCAAAATTTCCATGTTGTCACACACACAGAGGGACAGACGGGCACTGGCTGAATATCAGGGGCATGTGTTTGAAGTGTTTCTCCCCAGAGAAAGATGGCCCTCACACTATCTTCCATTTCCTTTTTCTCTGTGTGAAGATATCAGCGGAGTGAAGAGGGGCCAGTGAAGCAAGACAAATATACATACTGGATTACCGCGCTACAGGTGGATGTGTTGAGCCTGCATTTGTAAACCTACAAAATGAAAGGACTGCTTTGATTTGCATCCAGTCCTTTTTTCCTAAACATGAAAGAAAAAAATGTAATCAGTTCATTCCTTCAAGTATGTGCATCTCCACGCTTAGTCTTGAATAAATGGTTGTTAAGGGTTGCTTTCAGAGAGTATAAGGAAGCCAGTACAAATAGATCAGTGACTTTAAAAAAGATGCATTAAATGCCAACACTAGGGTGCAAGAAAAATGACACCCTAGTGTTTGAATATTATCTTTCTTTGCGAAACAGAATACCAAAGAAATAGCAAAGGGAATGCTCCTCAGTTAGGAAACTCTGTATCCTTAGATACATAGATTAGAGTCATGAAATCGAGTGTGTTGTCCCGACAGAGACATGATCAAGACTTTTGGCTGCAACAATGATGAGTCCTTTTTTCGGGAGCGTCAGAGGATTTGAAAATTGAGCAAAGACAACACACCATGAAATGCCATCGCATCAGGCAAGCGCTGTGCAATGACCAAAACATAAAATGTCCCGTCTTCCTTTAATTCACCATAAAATGATTTTCCTCTCGCCTCTCTGAAGAAGCTCCTCTGAGGTTAGCAGCCATGGTTCCGCAAATATTCATTAGGCATAAATACAAAATCAGAGCGATTTATGGGCATCAGCCACCTTTTGGCCCATCAATTAGAATGCCTAATTCATTCAGTTGCAGTAATGGAATTGCACCACTGTTGTAGTGGCAACCTTCAACAACTGCAGCTCCCATAATGAACCGGGCCCCTTTCATCCTCGGCATGCCCTGCACCTACATCAATAGTTTAATGATTTCTCCGTCTTCAAAGTGTGGACGCACTGCATCCAGGCTTTGCAAATTGCGCTTCACAATCATTAAGCCCACCTTAAACCTACCCAGAACCTTCTTAATATTCTGGCCTCACATGTTTCTGATATTAGAGAAGATGTGCTTTGTGAGCTGCATACAAATAGAGACGAGGATGATGCAAAGCATTTTGAAATTGTGTATTTGTTGCACAATTCATTTAGCCATAAAAGGAAAAACGCATCCCTAGATGCTATTTCCAGTGAAAGTTCTTATGAAGCAGCTAGCTGGGGAACTATTTGAATCCTTTTCCTAATGCGTTTCCTAATGTGTTTCCTAATGTGTTTCCTAATGCGAAAAAATAAATAAATAAAATAAAACGAGGGGGATATTTTATATGGATATTAATGCGTGTTTACATTAGCCAATAGTGTTAAATGTAATATCAGTCTACAAAGTGATTAAGGACATAAAGAAGGACACCTCAAAGTGCAAAATGTGTCCATTTTCTAGAGCCGATGCTGCCAATGAGGCTAAAGGGAAGGAATGGAAGATTGAGCGTTCCTGAGCAGCCAATGATAAATGACATTGCGGAGGGTTTGATTAGCTTTTTATCTGCTCACGGGACTCTTGGGGATGAGCTGAGATTGATGAGCTGCACTGATCTGACACGCTGTTGTTTATTTGGACTGCATACTTGGCAGAAGTGAAGCCTCCCTCAGAAAGATGTGACTGTAAGGCTACCCTCTCAGCCTTTTGTCCTTTATGTAAGGTTGTTTTGTCTCGCCATTTCATGGACTCTTTACAGCCAACATATCCATCCTATATTCCTTTTAAATGATGTAAAAACTGTCTGTGAGAAAGAACCCCAATGTTTTGTGAGTTAATTTCAGTGTGCTGAACCAGAGAGGGCATGGGAGGGTGTCAGTGATGCACACACGATGTAATAATCCCCAAATCAATGCACAAGAACGATATTGATTGTCTGCATTAAGTACCACCATGTAGGCCTACACGTGTTATCTCTGCTGCCATAAGCGGAAGCACTCAAACCATGCAATAGATTATCTTTAAGGTTCAAGGTCACCTTGAGGAATTCTATCTTAATGGAAAAAACCATCAAGTTATTGTGTAATTGGATGGTGAATAAAAGCAGGTTAAACTACAGAAGTTGGACATGCAGGTATATATCATAGGGATTATGAAGACATTAAAGCTTATTTACAGTGTGCCAGAAATAACTGTAAGATAATCACATGAATAACAAGCTTGTAAGGGAATCTTGGCTGAGATGTCTCATTGGAATTGAAAACCCACGGTTGAATAATAATGAATACGTCTTATATTATTCTGATAGAAGTCTTTAACTCTGCAGAATCATAAACAATAATATACAGTTAAGTCAAAAGTTGGCCAATGGACACACATAGCTTATATCCATTACTGGACCTTTTAAAACATGTCAGCACAAAGACATACATGGCTTATATTAACAAACATGAACTTCCTGATAAAATCAAATAGTGTTTGTGTAAATAAGTTAACAAAATATTGAGTTGACATGCACACATACATCACTTTCAAAATGTGGAAATCAAGAGTAAACTACACATTTAACTTATTTTATTGCTCCTTGTATAGTATGTTTTTTAATACATTCTTAGTGCAATACAGGAGAAGGAATGGAAGTGTGGTCAGTGGAGTTGTTGGTTGTTTAATGTGGTGAGTCCTCTGGATCCACAGGTGGTGATTTGAGTGAGTTCCATGGAAACCAAATGGGTCCTCACTAAAGTTAGATGGTCCTCGTAAAGCAAACAATTGTAATAGTTGTATAATTAAAGACAATACAATTTTCACATTTAAGCCTGTATGGTTAAAAAACTTAATGTGACCTGACCAGTTCAAAGCAAAGTTGTTATGTATAAAATGAGTCTAGAGGTCCTCCCCAGGAGACTTTGAGTGTTAAGCACTTCATTTCTTCTAATGTGGTGTTTGTTGGTTTTTGCACCAATTCATCATAGAGTTGTTTTTGTAACGGGAAACTCATTTTATTTACATCATAGATATATGTCACCTAATGCATGAAAGGTAAATTCCAAATGCTAGGAGATGTAAAGAGTCATCATTCACGTGATTCATGCAAAACAAAAACAGGACATTTATCATGAAAACTTACGTTGCTCTGTATAACTCTCAGGTCGATACCAGATGCTTATGAAATCCACTGCAATCTGGAGTTTATGTGAACAGAACTCAAACTGACAGCTGACTCATATGAATGATCCCTCAGCAGGCTGACAGGCACAGGGAGTTCTGCGTAATATATTTGTTTTTTTAATCATAAATTATTGGTTGGGACACCAGGTTCTTCTTTTCAGATTTTAATGCGTAAAATATGCACGACGTGTACCTAGCGACATCACTGGTTGAGTGTTAAATTGCTTTTGCCGTAAAAAAGAATTGAATTTCTTATCTTGTTTGTGCAACTCTTTAGAGTTTAAATAACAAAGTACAACAGAACAGTTTTAAATTTAGCAATATGGCAGAACAACACTCCACCCTATGCCAGTCTGTCAACATCCATTTCCCCCACTTAGAGCTAATACCCCGTATTGAGAAACAAGCAGGTGTGTTCCAAACAGAAGCCAGAGCTAAATGCATGCCTAATAAAGCCTAGGCCTAACAAAAATGGATATCTGTGCATCCAAAGTGTCTGAAACTGTTGGGGTAATCGGCATTGATAACAGTCAATGTGCAAACCTCATATCTCTTTATAGATTTTTAGAATGGAAAACAAAGGGCTCATGTGCTGGTAAAATGGATATGGATTGCTACCTAATACAACGTGTAACAAACAGACAGTGACAGGAGTATCTGATCACTTTAACACTGAACAGAGGTTTCTAATCATGTGTACTGATGATGTAGATAGACCAGGATGCATGGATCTGTCAAAGAGCAAATGTGCTCTGGTCTTCAAACAATATACTTGATTTTAAAACGATCATGAACAAAAGGCTGATGTCAGATTTTATGAACAGAATTGTCATTTAAAGTGCATCATTTTTTGGTCACAAGATTTCAGGAAGGCATTTCAACTGTGCAAGTGTTTGCTCCAGTTCAGTTGGCAGCAACATCATAAACCTCCAGAGTCTGAGGCCTGCGGGAGAGATTAAGCAAAGCTCCAGACTAGCAGTTTTGAAGGAGTGAATTTGGACACCCTTGTTACTGTTGGTTCATGGTTCAAAGCAGTTATGTTTATTATGCCCTTATTATGGTTATCAGTCATGCTGACAATGCCTAAAGCTCCATCATGGATGGCTTTTCAGCTTTGTGGGAGTCATATCCCCCCTGCCCATCAGATGGGCAAACTAGTCATCCTCCTAGTCAATCCTGCTTTGAAATTGGATAAAAGATTGGATTTCGCAGCTTCTCTGACTTAGTGAAAGTTACCACTGTGCCCACAAAGTCTGCACCAAAGCCTGTTTATTTTACTGGAACAGCGTAATCACAGTATCGGCCGTGACAAGTTTAAATCCAAGTTATCCATCTCACTTGAATTGAAATACACTAAATTCTCCCTCAAATAAACCTATAAGGTTACATGGGCAGGCTATATCCCTGTGCATTGGTTTTCCTCCTTTCGTTTGAGCATAAAGAAAAAATGTACCATCTAAGTCTAGACAGCAGCTGTGTTTAACCATCTGAAGTCCATGGCTAACTTTGGATCTTCTGTACAGACAAACAGCCTATCAACAACTCCATAAATGTCTCCCGGAAACTTCTCTCATAACATCAGAGGAACAGAGATTTCAGTCTTGTATCAGTCTTTGGGTACTTCTGCTTCTTTTCATCTTAGCTTCATCTCATCTGTAACAGTGTTGATGTTGTTCGGCATTAGTTCCCAGTTGAACACAAAAGATGCTTTGGCTGTTCACAATCAAAAGTGGATGAAGGATAATCTGCAGCTTTTTACTTTAAAGTTGGCTTCTTTTCATTACGTTAAAAGCTTCCATAGACTTCCCAGACATTGCCTCTTTTAACATTTTCACCAGTTTGAATTGACATGCTGCAGTTCAATCTTTAGTAACCATGTGATTTGTCTAAATATGTGCCCAAATCTGTTGAGAAAACCCTAATAAGAAAGCTACACGCTGCCTGAACTCAACCTTTTAGCGGAAAAGATGAAAACACGTTTCTTCTGGTCCCGAAGTCTGTTTGATGAGTGTTCTACCAGCTGTAATGAGCACCAAAGAGAGCCGTGTAACCCGCTTTCAACTTCCTAAGGTATTCTCTGTGACAGAAAACCAGAAAATATGGAAAATCTGGGATTGAAAAGAAGGTTGGCATGGTGTGTAAGCCCACCTTCAAAGTCCTAAGTGGTTAGATTTGACGTTGCAAACAACCCATTTTCATATCTAATCCCCCAAAGGTGCTCTTGAGGTTTGTTTATTGTGCTATAACTGGACTCCTTATAATACAATAACATGATATAATATTTATTAGATCACATGCTGTCAACAAACTCTTGGATAACCACACTGTTAATAATTGAAAAGGGCACTAGCTTCAATGCATACAAACGGAAAGGGTGGATGCATGACCTGGTAATTGGGCAGATTTTTGTGATTTTTTTTCTCTTTTACTGACTGTAGAACTTGAAAATAGGCATCAGAGGACTATATTAATCTGTCCAAAGAGGCCTCCACATAAAAAGAGTGTTCAAACACTTAAGAGACCTCTGGTTGTTTCTATGATGGCTGCCCAGACCTGTCAGCATCACTAACCCTTACCATCCTCAGTGGTGTCCATTTGACTCCTGGGATAAAAAAAAAAAAAAGAGAAGGACATTTGGCCAAGGGTGGGAAGAGATGCCAGAGATCGGTGGTGCTTCCAGTTCGCCACAGGCAAGAGCTTCCTCCTCCACCCAGCCCCCTACCCTTATTTTGGCTCCAAAAGCAGCAGTAAAAAGGTCAAAGCATCCTCTGCTGCCTGCCGCGTTATTTGCCCTTTCTGCTCGCCAAGATCCCCCATTGACCTCCACTCAGATTCCCTGCCCTGTTTTTTCTGCTGAACTCGATGGCACTCCTGCAGATGAGACTCAAGCTGTGTTCATGCGTCGCTCGCTACCTCTCAAACAGCTATGGACACCCTAGCTTGTTTTTTTTTCTTTTTCAAATAGCCAATCAATTCCTTTGACTGCAATTGAGATTATATAATCTATTGATGGGCCACAGAAAATGAACAAATTACCTCTGAAAGCAGTACTATTATTATGACCTGTTTTCATTAGCCATGCCACCCTGCAATCTACCCTCTATCCTTCATTTCTATTCAATCCTTGTATGTAATGTCTTTTTCAGGTTATGATATTTACACAGGGACTTCACTATGATTATATGAAATGGTTTCTGTCAAGTGAAATCCACAGATTATAGCTCTGGGCAAGACAAGGCAGAGTGTTTGGTATGTTTTATTTAGCTTTAGATGTATTATTTAATAAAGAAATATTATTATACTAATTGAAATAAAATCACCAAAATTGGAGCAATTTCAGAACAATTTGTTTTGTTTACTTCGTCCTGTAGTCTGTCCTCTTTACTCAGCACAAAGCAAAACAAGCAAATTAGTCAGAGACATATTTTGAAGCTTGAATACAATGTATAATGTGCAAAAATAGTAAATAGAAATCAAAATGGACAACTCGACAACTTTCATCATGATACATCTGATTGACTCTTTGGAGAATGATATTGATAATCAGATTTATACCATGAGACAATTTTGTCCAGTTACATTTATAAGAACTCAGAAAAACACTAAAATATCATGTTGCTCCCTGGATACTCAATCTACCAGCATTCACAGCACTGTATGTATTGAATGATGACAGAGATACTGTAGCCCCACCTACTGTACAGGAACATACAGTGTCCATCCATGTTTGAGACCCACAGACAGGAGAGGAGGAGGGGAAACACATTGTGACTTTATTTCAATCAGGAGAGACAAGTAAATGATTGATAGATGAAAGGTTTGTTTTACATATGTGACGCTTGAACTCTACAGGGAGACAGGGTGATTTGAAGATGTCTGCCCTGAGCGGCAACAAGATCTACCCCCCCTAGAGTCCAGACCCTGGTGGTGGAGGTGTTAGCGGATGATGTCGGCCGGGTTGATGCGATGAAGAAGTTGATTGAACTGTGAAGACTTGAGTGAGTGATGAGGAGATGGTTAATGATGTCATCTGAGGCAAACTGCGAAGTTCTGGGGTTGACGAAGGAGGTGATGAAACTGCGAAGGCTCGGTGGAGGAGTGATTTGACACGGTATCAGAATAAACAATAAAACGAGTGTGCAAAATATAGTCTTCCTGTCTGAACTTTGGCTAGAGCTACATATAATTTTTTAGGTCGGGCATGTTCCTGCTCCTCCACTTTGTAATTAAACATGCAACTGGCACACAGCATGTTATTTATACTGTGGTGGAGCGTGTTGCCCAACTGCCATGGATCTTCTGACTGGAGCCACTGCTTTTCTAGGTCAGACAGTGGATCACATGCACAGACAAATATTCTCTTTCTCTCTCACATACACAGCCAAACGCTTCCACTGAGGAAGGTGATGTGCATTACTCGCCTGGTTGCTCCTCTTCCTCCTTAATCTAAATATAAACGTGACTCACTGCGAGTGATGGCACTTGCACTGACTCAAGATGGCGGCATACCTTCAGTGGTTCTTTACCAATTTTGACAGGGACTCCTCCCTCAATCAGCACAGTGGTTTTCTCATTGTCAGTCAAAGTTTTTATATTTGTTCCAGCCTGTCGGTAAAAGACTATCATTTCTGTTTCTTGGGAATAATCTATATGTAACAAATGTGGCACTGCCAGATGTTGTACGCTGCTCAGTGGCCCCCCAGGGGTGCTGATCAGGTGGGCGCTCATCTGGCGGCTACAGAGGCAGGAAGAGACTTGGCTCTGCCCTGTTGCCTTCCTCTTTCTTTACCTCCGTCTCTCCCTATCTCTCCGTCTCCTGGGTGTCTTGAACTCAGTTTGTGTCTGCCCTCGGACTTGAGTTGCTGAAAGGAAAGCAGAGGAGAATCATACCAGTATATACGTTTGTTCCTATAGGCAGCAGTAGCGTTTTTTTCTCTGTCACTGAAGCAATTAGGTTTCACTGTAGGGAGAACAGTACAGCCATGCCTAGATAATAATAATGTTTAAGTAGGAGTGTACATTGAAAGTTATAATTTTCACACCAAATGAGTTTGAACTGTAACACAGCAACCTGCCACTACCTGGGGCTGACTGTAGCTCTGACTGATGAGTCAGCTCTACTACCTGGATGTAAGCAGGCACAGTGAACTGACAGCATCTCGTAGGAGCAGCACAGTTTGGCAGTATTTTAATCTGGAGCAATGAGGTAAAATGAATGTAAACCGTGTCTGGTTGAGCTAAAATATCGACCGGATCAATTTAGCATGTGGATGTTAACCTGCATGGAGAGCTGAAGGCTGGCGGTGCTAGCACTTCCAACGTTTGCTTCACTCAACAAACTCAGTTGCATTGTTCAACAACAGATAATGTTATATAAGTTGTGCTAGCGTTTGACTGTTTCCATAGTGTCTCCTCACCTTAAGACTAACCGAGTTACCTTGGTATGACTAGCTCCCATAAAAGCCACCCAGTTTGACCTCATTTCAGTCAAACCTGCTGGTGTGACTGCCAGCTTTGTCATCGTATCGATCATCTCAACTCTACCAAGAACGCCTCATTGGTCATCGTTCCAACCTTGGACATTTTCTTATTTTCAGCTCCTTCATCACCACCATCCATCACACGTCATTGCAACACATCCCTCCTCTCTGCTTCTCAGAGCAGAGAGAAGCTAAAAGAAGCAGGAGTGTTCGATTTGATTTGGTCTATCGGTATTTCAAGAATGACTGTAAAGATTTCCCTGGATACAGGGAAAGATCTGACCTTTTTTTTTTTTTTGCTTTTCCTGTGGTCACATTGTACCCTGTCTGTGGACTCTGTGGGTGAGGTCTGGTCATTTTCAATCCAAGCAGGCTGGACACTGAAGGCCAACCGCCTGAGGAAACAAAACCTTTGAAATGCACTCTGTCACTTTACATTTCCAGCCTTAAATTAACATTTCAGGTTGCAAAGAAAGGGACACAAGAGAACATTAGCTGCTACTTAAAGCAGACAGCCCCGGGCTAAAATTTTGTTCAAAGTGGTGACCAGCAGTTTGAGAAGCTTCAAAAGTTTGTCATCTGAATTTGTTGTCACGTATAGCCCTTTCCCGCACGGTGCCTCTCACATGAATTGTCGTGTTCTGTGTTATTTGCCTTGCCTTAAGGTAAAGAAGTAAAATAAAAAAGAGATATTTGTTGATATTTATCCTTGTGATTCGGACAGAAAAAAGACATTTGTCCTTTGGCCTCGTCTGTGACGTTGCCAATGATGAGAATGCTTCTTTTATGAGGCCAATTTTGTGCTTGGTGAGATTTGTCCTTTGATTTCTTTCTTTTGTTGCCAATCATTGTGTCCCAGTGCATTCACCGTGCAGTCACTGTAAAGCAGGAAAATGTAAAAAGGTGATTGACATGAAGACTGAAACGAAAATGTAACAGTACGGTTTGTTCAAAACCTGCCAGCAGTGAGTCAGGCTTATCTACGTCTACACTGGACGTAAGTGGTGGGAAAAAAAAGCACAAAATAACACCTTAAACCACACATCTCTGCTTGAGGCCACATGCCTTATTTAAGCTGAGACGTTTCTATGGTATTTCACCCATCTGACGTGATGGCCGCTGATGTATTCTGCACATTCTGAAAGTCCCGCAAGCGTTCCAGAACAAACTGATGAATATGAATTCATTTCGGGTACATACCGCTTCGCAATCTCTCCGCTCCTCTTCTCAACTGTCCCCTCCTCACATCTCGTCAGCGCTGCAGCAGTGCAATCTTCACATGCTAATATCCTGGGAGGTGGGTGGGTGGGCAGTTGATGTGGCCAACTTGGGAAACATAAATTACATTTGCATGCGATTGGAGGGGATTCGGGGCTCAGTGGGAGCACTGAGGCAGGAATAACGGGGCAGGAGAGGGGCTTGATTGCTGTCCTCTATTTGTTTTTCAAAATATTCAATGTTTTAACTCAGAACGACTGACTCTGGTTACTATACTGTTACTATACTATACTGGGTTGGACATGAGTATTAAATGTACATAAGAAATAAATGACACAGTTGTTTATGTTCCCAGTTCCGCACTTATTTATCCTCAGAATGAGGAAACCAGCCCTGTACTTGCCTTCCTCCACTGGCTGCCTGTTGGTTTTTGAATAAGTTTCTATGGATCAGCTCCCTCATATTTAATACATTTCTTGATTTCCTACAACCCCCAGATAACTCAGCTCCTGTAACTCCTCTAAATGTAAAATGGAAATAAGTTGACTTAATTCATCAGGTACAGCTAGCTAAATCATACAATCTATTTATTGAAAACACTTTTTTTTTTAAGAGCTGGGGATCACATTATTCCCCTTCATTTTTTTGTTGTGTTAGAATTTCTGGCGACATTGACCTATACTGCATTTGAAGTTGTTTCTCACATTATGTCTACTGACATCTTAGGGTTGTGCAATATGACTTAAAATATCGTGCAGCTGTCGCGTGGGAGACGTTGTGTAATACCGTATTGCACCACCTGGGCTTTTAGAGTCGGGCTATGCATGCATCAGGGCTACTTTTTTGTCTAGTTCTTGCCTGATCTAGGAGCAAGACTTTGCCCACCCCTTCCACATAGAACATTGCTGTCATGGACTTGAACCTTATCACTTCATAACATCATTAATTGATTTCTTTGAAACTAGATATCATTTTTACACTCAGTCTGCTATGTTCAAAAGTAGAGAGTCTAATATCATATTTTAAACAATTCCTTTCTTTGTGATAAGGTTACTTCAGGCCAAGCTTTTTTTTTTTTTTTTTTTTCGGAATTTGTTGTCACATACACGCACACACATGCCACAGCAGTTCTGTCCAGCACGGACTAGTTCACATGATGCAACAGTCCATCCTTACATAACGCACATCTCTGCTGGAACTGGAGCAGAAAAATCACACGAGCCAATCACAGGACTCCCCTCCGCACACTCTGAAAGCTCATCACCTTTTTAAAATAAGATTGTCTTTATGCATATGCATGGCACATAACCAGAAGAGTAATTGCGCTTCTGAAGCAATGGCTGTTTAAGTTTTCATTAGACAATAATTAGCAATCAATATATAATTTACCCAGAGAGGGGTCTGTTATGGCACTGGTAATTGCTTCTTACAATATATGAAATGCAAATGGAATAGGATCAGTTCAGAAGTTGTGGGATGAGACTCAGCATTGAAACAATGGAGCCTTTTGTTTACAAAGGCTTTGATAATGAACGTAGTGTGGCACTGGGAAATTACAGTCCTCATTTTGGCATTTCCTTTTGGACATTAAGTTCCTAATTAAAAGGGGAAATTGAGCATCCTTAAGTGAAAGGATTGACTGACTGTCATATATGCACAATATAAAGCCTTTCCAATACCCAAATGAGCATTCAAATACAAGCTATCATCATCACCAGAATTGAACCTTTTTGCATGCTTATCCCATAAGAAAACTCTGTTTATTTTGATATATGTATATCTGCTGGTATTGTGATTATCTTGGCTTAATCCACAGCAGCTGGCAATTCATTCCTATCACATATAAGCTGCATTAAACACTACATTTAGGTCTTAACTAAAACATATAAGCATATGTAGCATTTTTCTGTAATATATTGGACAGAGCCAGATTTCGGCAGGGACTCCGTTCTGCTCAGAGTCACTTAGTTACTTTCTTAATGGGTTTTATCACATGAAAGGTCAAATACAAAAGGGAGGCCGAGGCTGGAATTAAGCCGCTGCTCAGATCAGCAACAAGAGCTGTAAGTGGCACTGTGGCAGAAAAAAAAAGCTGAATGGGGGATGTGATTTGAATAATTGTTGATTAAAAAATTAGAAAAGGAAAAACAGACTCTTGGGGAGAAAGATTGGGGAGAACGTATATGAGTGTAACATTCACCAATAATCCAATCACATACACAAAATTAGAGTAAGTTTTAATTGCATTAAGCACATTTTCATTTCATTCTGGGAACCCTCTTTTTTCTACCCTAGAAACAGTTAGTAAAATCTTTCAAACCCTCTCCTTTTAAACAGTTGCAATTCCTTTTTTGTCACAGCATTAGTTATGTAGAACTTAAAACAATATGCCGATAACATTGTATTTTACTTGATATGTCATTTTTAAGAGGTTAATTCAGAGATGCTCTGAAACTATTTCACGTATCACTGGTGAAGCTCTGCATGCAGCGGGAGGTCAAATCCCTATTGATGGCTTAAACCTTATGGGGGTCTTTAGTATGTTTTCTTTTTCTTGCTTGGTCCAAACTCTGAATTTGTCTGTCTCTGAAGTTGCGTTCATGCAAATTAAGTTAAAAGAGAAAATAAAAGTTGATTTAACTTCAGCCTTGGGGACCTCACTGGGGTAAGGTAATCTAGACAATAAGCTGCTTAATGCTACTATTCAACCATTGAATAGGTAGCTGATTAGATTGTCAACAAAGACTGCACTTAACTATGCTGGATACAACTCGTTTCACCATGTTTGATTAGTAATGTCTTCATTTTTTAAAGTTCAGAATCCCCTGTATTCAATTAGGCGCTGTGATGTGATGATAAAAAAAAAAAACAATAGGTCAAATTAGCATGTTGTTTTTTGCAGGGGCAGCATGAGGCTCATTATTCACAACGTTTCTTTTAATGGTTTCATTCGTCCTCCCAATCCAACCTTTTACATCTGCTCAGATCATAACAACAGAACTCGCTTATGCAACCCACACTAATACCGATCCTCTCCGCCTCATCTGCAGATGAGGGCTGCATTAATTGTTAATTAAGCATAATGGACATGAGCCCCTTCTGCCTGAACAAAACAACTGATTAAGGAGATAAAGCTGCGTCACAAAGCGTCAATGAAGGCATAGTCATCAATCAGAACGACCGTATGTTACTTCTTTATTCTCCTTCTTTGAGTTAAGTTAGCCCTGAGCTAACAGGTCAACCAGCACCGTGGGAGGTAATATGCCTGTTAAATCTGACACATTCAGCGCAGTGCATTGCAGACCATCAGAATTTTCCTGTCATACGTTAAATCACAATTAACTCTGATTGCATTCCATTAACCTGTGAGTGCGCCGACCCCCTGCTTCTTTATTCCACAGCTTCTGTTGTCTTTCAAAGGAAAGCTTCAAAAGAATGAGAAGTTTGACAAATCCCGCTTGACACTTTCACAGATCTTGGCTTTTGTCTCTCAGTTTGACACCATGGATGCTCTTTCTGACTTCTTAATGAAACATAAAAGGTCATAAAAGGTTCAGAAAGCTCGAGTCATAGAATACTGAATATGCCATTGTGAGCGCAGCATGCACCCTGCTGGCTTGACCTCTGTCTGCAGGCGGAGGCTAAAATTAGTAAGGTAAAGAATTTAAGACTTATAATAAAACAAGGTAAACCATTACCTCTTTCATTGTTTCGATTTCCCTTCTGTGGCAATCAGCATTTCCAAAACTATCACACTGTTTTATGCGGTCAAAACTCCAAATGAGTATCATTGACTTTTCTGCCCTGGATAATTATTCTTAATATATAATGAAAATTTAAGTAAAATGTGGATGTAAAAATTGTGACAATCTTTGTGAAATCAGTTTCAATTAGAAAAAACTCCCCATGAAGCTAAAGTTTTAGAAACAACCATTCTGTAGTTTTTCACCTTTTATTGTTCTGCGGTCATATTTCTCTCTTCATTTTCTATAACTGAATAATTCTCAGAGCAGTGCTGTACCTTATGCTGCCACATTGACTGCATTTACTACCGTTATAGTTATTCCTAAGCATCTAACACAAATTTGAGCATTGTGAAGGCTAGAAATCTTCTACTGTTAACTTGTTTTAAATCATGTACTCATGTAATCATTGTCTCTATGTGCTACTGCTTCTTGTATCCAATCTTCGGATTCTCATCTGCAGTGGTTAGTCATTTCTCCATACTATGGGAAACAGCCAGTGCTCAGTCTCCACTGAGGTTTACGGTATCGTCTGCAGCGAGATTAATTCAATTCCTCCGTCCTTCTCTGCCAGCTGCACGTCTCAGTCAAACCATGCTCTCATCAAACAAACCTGATTTAAACAGTCTAATCCATGCGACTGCTGGATGATGTGTGTTTCTTTCGTGTGTGTGTTGGTGTGTGTTTTTGTCCTGATAGCCTGACGAACAAGAGGATCTTCGTTTATCCATTTAAAAACTGACAGCGGGCCAAAAATACACATGTAGGGCACTCAGGGCCAAAGACTGTTACGGCCATGATGACATTACCCCTGTAGTTTGTGACTCTGAAAACATGTTGCTTTTCAGTACAAGAGGGGGAAAAAAAAGTCTGTGGCATTTGCACCAAACTCTCAACTTGACAGCTGACCTACTTTTGTGAAAGGGAAGAGATTCAGAATTCATGGGAGTGGAGTGAGAGCAGAATAAATGAATTTCTTCTTAGCTTTTAGTCAATACTGAACCCTCCTAGTGCTCCCTGGACTGTGTCAGAGGACCTGTTATATACTGATGATGGAGTCATATTAGCTCATTTGACTTTCTAATGGAAGATTGAGCGTTTGCATATTGTTACCTTTTTAAAAAAAATTAAATATCAACATCATCTCACCTCTAATAAGCCTAACAGTAGTTTATAAGGTGTACATTTAAGTACATTTCCTGGAAGTGGGCTACAATTTTTATTCTGTGGTGAAACTGTACCAAAAATGAGCTGAAGAGAGCCGTAAAGCGTTATTTTAGAAGGTATGCGATATTTGTCTTGAAGCCTCAAACAGATCACCAACAATCCCAATATCAACATCATGGATCACTTTATTTTAAAAGTAATTGTAACACAGTTTGGGTGTGCTCACCATGAAGGAGGATGATTGTCCTGCAGCAATAGCAACAGCAAGAGTTGACAAAAAACCTTTCAACCCAAAGAAAGACGAAAGTACTGCATTTTGACGTGACTCGAGATATAACATTGCAGTATAGGGACCACAAGACGTCGATTTTCAGGTTTTGAAAAGACGATCCCCACTTCTCACTTTAAAACTCGTTTTGTTTTTATTTATTTTTTTTAAAATACTTTTTATTTGATATTTTTGAAGAAAAATAACATAAACTGTCAGAATGAGCATAGATCTACATATAAGTGCATCATCTATGCAGGCATGGATTAATATTTCTGTTAGCTCATTCTACGACAGAAGAGAAGAGTGAGCAGAAAGGAAGGAAAAAATACAAATAAAAGAATAAAATAGAAAAAGAGCAAAAGAACAACAGAGCATATTAACTTATCAAAAAGAATGAATAAAAAATGAAAAACAAAACAATAAAAAAAGTGGGCCTTGGATTGTTCTACTCTAATAGAATGTAATATATATATTTTTGTCTATGTGTTCTTCACCATCTGCTTGTGGCTTAAGTTCAATGCTCAAGTATACGCAGAACTTCGCTCTTTGTTGATCTTCGTTTCGCCCCTATATTAAATCTGTGTCTGTTAACTTCTTCCAGTGTGACTCAAAGACGTCACCTAGATTCCTTATCCTATGTGTAATTCTCTCCATATTATAAACATCCTTGATTGTTTCTTTCCATTTAATTATTTGTGGTGGGGTCAAAACTCGTTTTAGTCGACATTTTTCTCTCTATATTTTGCTCTCCATTCCTGACAGTGAAGTATTTCAAAAACAGAGTAGAAAAATAAATAACGCATCTGTTAAATGAACATACTGTAGGTCAATGTGAAAGCCTATTGTTTAATTAAAGTCTCTTCTGTTCTGCTGACCTTCATATAGAGTATTGCACATAGCTAACTAGTCTCATTTAAAAGACCATTCTGCTCATCTGAATAATGATCATATGAATTGGCTGAATGGTAATGACTAAAACTTACACTTGGCAGCTTCCTCAAATTTAAATTGCTTCATTTCTGTGTTGTGTGTGCAGCCACATGCATGCACTGAAGGTGGAGAGGAGAAATAAATGTTGGCAGGGACACAATGAGGTGTAATGGCCAGGGGTAAAAAAAACAAAAAAATAATTCATGGGAGCTCATTAGACGGGCCACCTCAAAGATTTCTAAAGAAAGAATTGGCGAGTAGGATGATGGCAAAATATGATTTTATCTTCTTCTTAAACTCAGCACTCAATCGGAAACCAATAGAAAGAAATGAACCAGATATAGATGTGATATATGTGGTTTAGATCAAATACATGTGCGCAGTAAAAAGGGCAAACATACTCTCAAAAAGTTAGTGGTTATTTTCTCAGTTGCAGTCTTGAATTGAAAAGAATAACTAAGCAGCATTCAAGCAGAATACATATAAATATTGTCGAGTTTGTGAGCGTGTGCATGAATAGCAGTGATAGAGGCTGATTTGTGCTTATCACAAGGTCGCAGTCGCTCAATTCAAACCCTAATATGTGGATTTTCTACACTAACACTTCAGTCGTCCTGTCCAGCTTTGTATTTCCATTGCTCGCGTTTTTCTTTCTCCCCCTTTGAACTCCTTTCACATAAAATGGAAATAAAGCATTTCAGTCAGTAAAGTAATGCCTGTGATAGAGCGATACACTCTGTTGTTCTGTATATTGAACTATAAAGACATTCATGAGCGGCCCTTATTCCATGGTTTTAGAAAATTCACCCGTGTGTGTTTCTTATTTTCTCCGCCTGGGTCTATTTCGTTGAATGATGTTGTATGTTTCCTCCTTTTCACATCTGAGTTACGTCATGACATTTTCATCAGCTTTAATGGAAATAAAGAGCAGAAAATGTTCGACCTGAAATGCCAGCCACATAGCTCTGTGAGTTCAGACTTCTCTTTCTCAACCCTGGAATTTCCGTTGATATTCAGCAACTTAATAGAAGAAATCCTCCTCAAACACAGATTTTTGGAGGGTTTTCTTAACACTTGACTGGTTGACTTTATATTTGATTTGCTTAGATTTTAACCGTGGCCAAGTAACATACATGATCGTAACATTTGGGGCAGTGTGTTAGTTGCTGTTACCAAACTGTCCATAAAGTGCTTTAATAGCGTCTGAGCAGAACTTTAGGTTAATGCATCCCCTTCTCACCGACTATCAGCGAGGCACACTAATGAGTGTTGCCTAGCAACGCTTCAAACAGGCCTGGTAAAGTCAGCCTTGGCAAGAAGACTCCTGCTCAGTGAGATCTTTTCTCTTTTTCTTCTCAACTTGATATTCATGTGCCATCTGCACGCAGAAACAATGCCCGTTCTCCCAGTGACATCAGAAAGGTGGTCTTGTTATGCCAAGACGTAATTACTTTCCACTCTTAATTAGCTACTATCTTGAAGCCCTATTGTGATGTGTGTAATGCTCTAACATGAGTGATGGAGGGGAAGATGGGGATTTATTTGCATTATATGAATAAAAAGAAAAATGATATATGTATATTAAACTGTCTCTTCCTGTTCCACAATAACTCACTGACAGGCCAGAAAGGATATATGTTTATAAATGAACAAAACAATTTTGCACTTTACAGAATGGTTATCTCTGAAATTATAGTCCGCAACACCTCATCACCAAACATTCAGAACCCTCTCATCACCGAGTAACGATTTCCGCGGAGATCCGTCAGAGCGGACGAGCCAAATAAGACTCAATTTAGCATCAATTGCAATGCTGAATGTTTGCGTTGCACCTGCTGAAGCCAAATAATGCACTTTGATTGCATGATTATCCAGTGCAGAGTGCAGACTCTGAGAGCCGTCATTCAGTTTGATTGTGTTACATGAGAGGAGGGCGAGTTCAAAGAGCATCTGATCCACTTTCTAGATTAGCTTATATGAATCCATCATCAGCAATCAGGTTCAGTCTGCTGTCTTGCAGTCCTGACTGTGCAGTAGTGTATCACCTAAACTAAGACAGATCATCCCATATGGCATTGTGTTATGGATCCAGGTTTAATCCTAAGAGCATTGCCTTAAACAGCTTATCCACACTGGCTAAGACTTAAGATGCTCTATTTCAAATTAAGAAGAGTCTGATCGATGTTTGGCTCGAAGAGGCTCATTCTAACCAGCGAGCTGACCGGTGAGCCTGGCAGTACGCCGCACACAGTCATGGTTGTCTCCTTCAATCAACCGTGTGAGGCTTCAAGTTATGCAAAGTCTTCTTGCCTTTCAACTCCTGCATTAAGAAGGCCTCCTGTGTTTCAGGTGGAACAATGGATGCAAAACCAATGCTAGTGATGTTTTTCTTTCCCTTCTCTCAGGCTGTATTGGGTCTGAGACACACTTCTCCTGGTTGCCTTTGCAACATGTATTATCCCACCAGCTATAAAAGAAACTGTAGTTCGGAAAAATAAAACATTCACAGGGGTTTCTCTCGCATACATGCCTTCAGCCCCTACAAATAAAAAGAACCAAGCAGAAAGAAAAAGAGATGCCCAACTGAATTACAAAATAATAAATACAATTCTTATTATATAGTCAATATATAATATAATACAATATTAACAAACTGTGGTTTGATAAGGTCAATAAATTACTCTTACTTTTTCATATTAAAGGGCAATAACCTTAAATCACCACACGTATACAGAGCAATAAACACCTCCGATGTGAGGCAAACTGGATAAATGCAAAGGGTAAAATCTTCATCTTTCAAGGGCAAAGCAGCAGAGAGACGGGACTCTGCCAATGCTGCGTCATCATCATGCAGGGAGGCCATCTGAATGTTATTATGCTGTCTGATTTGAGCGCCAGCTTCAAGGACATTTACTCTACCCAGACGGCTATTGAAGTTTTTGGAAGCGCTCAACCAGACCAAATAAAGTAATTCATTTATTCAAGGAAAAACATTTCATATTATGCATTCTATTCTTAATCGTTTAACTTCATTTACTTAATGCTGAGTGCTCTCATTTGCATAATTTTTAGTTGTGCTCCTGATGAGGACTCTGTGGCTCCGAGATAATCGCTATTTTCTCCCAGAGAAAAACTTCCAGAAAGTGGCTTTTTATTTTGATGTTAGGTCAGTCTGGGCCCTTGTGACCAATCAAAGAGCCTCCACAAGAAATGGCACACTTCAGATTATGATTAGGAACTTTTTTTCTGAGTCGATTTTAGGTCTTTAGAGTTAAATTTGTCAACTGTTTTCCATCCACTCAGAGCAAGTGTACGTGCAAAGAGTTCAGTAGTTTGAGAAGTAAACATGTTTGCCAAAGAATAATCAAAGAGACAAGACATTTTTGTGTTTATATTCTTACAATCAAATCAAAGCCCAACACTGGCTTTGCTGTTGTGTATATTCCTGTCACTTATTCATTTTTCATTTGCATGCAATTTTGATTGTTTCCTTCGCACATTCAGCCAAGTAAATGGGCGAAAATGCAATTTATTCTAAAATGTCATGCAATTTAGTCCAATGACAAAGAGACATCTCAGGCTGCATAATTAGCAGTCACATCATACCAGGCTGTTTCCTTTCTTTTCCATCCCCTCCTCAGCATCTGTAGTGCCGTGATTATCAAACATTTTGATGTCAAGAGAGAGAAATGTTGACTGACAGGCCCGGCCAGGCTGGAGCAACAGATCATACAGTAACTGACAGCAGAGACCCATCTGTTCTCCTTTGCGCAGAAAAACAAAGCAAACAAAACATTTCATTATTTTTCCAGCCTGAGCAGACTGATTCAGAGCAGGATTGATGTGCGGAAAGTAGTCCGGAGGGGTCCTTTTTTACACTGTTACATTGTTGATGTTCTAAAGAGATGGATGGAGATCAAGCGGTTCAGAACAATGTCAGAGGACCCTCGATGATGTGGAGGGGTCGAGTGTAACGCTCCACCTGAGCCCGACACTCCTCCACGTCCTCCACCACGTACTTTTTTTCCCCTGCGACCGAAATAAATGATTACTCCTGATTACTACTACGTACATCTTTTTTTTTCCGTTGTGTGGCAAAACAAAACTTTCAGGTGTCTCAGTTCACTGCGTTTACTTAAATTATATTCTCCATTCATATTTGGAGAAGAAAATTATACTTCAACAATAATACAAAAGTCTAAAAAGGACTGACGTATGAATGAGCATATCATCCATGTGGTGGCTGTGCTCGGTTGGTAGAGTCCATCGTTTCTCAACCGGAAGGTCTTGGGTTCGATCCCCCACTCCTGCGGCTACATGTCCGATCTGTCCTTGGGCAAGACACTAAACCCCAAGTTGCTCCTGATAAATGGATTAGTTAATACTGATGGACTGTTAACATAACATGAATGAATGGTTAGGTGTGATCTGTGGTGTGAAAACATCAAATTTCCCATCATTTGATTTAAGCTGACTCTATCCATAACAACCAAGCCCGCAGAGACATTTTATAGTCTAGTTACTTTTCTGAAGACAGTAGAGAAGATGTGAACTCCAGTTTCCACCTTGTCACATACAAAACAAACCGTCACTCAAGTATGATATGTAAACAGCTCCAAAACAGGGAGGATACCAGACGGTGTCATACGGCAGACTCATTACATCCCACAAAAATACAAGTGCCCCTGTGTAAAGGTTTGGCAGAACAGAGATGCATTCATCTTTTGGCTGTTTGCTTACAGCCTGGTTGCTTTACATCTGCCAAAGTTAGTTTTTTTAGCCAAATTCAAGTGGGCCTCGGACTAGCTGTTGTCAAGGCTGCCTGTCTGTTGGGAAGGAAGCAACCAACGTCAGGGAAACAATGGAGGTGGCTCCATCCAGCCTTCAAACTGAAAAACAGGATGGCATGAGATCTACAGAATGATGAAGGCTCTTCCTTCCCCGGGGTAATATCTTTATTCCGGATATTGGCTTTGCGTCTCTGCCGCTAAACAGAGAGGCCACCATTGTTCCTTAAACATTAGGCCCCTCTGCTTCTTATTAAATAGATGTGGAGATCTAAACACCAATATGAGCCTTAGTTTAATATTGTTTTTTTCTTCTTCTTCTTTTTTTTCTCTAGTGTTATCCCTCCTATTGCTTTTGAGTATTGCAGTGTTGTGCACACTGGAGAATATTTGATTTGTCTCAGAGGGGTGAGATAAATGGACAGTGCCATGGTCAGTTGTTTATCTCAGTGGCAGATATTTGAATCTAAGAAGACTGCAATGTGCAGTCATGCAATATGTATTGCTGATCTTGCCAGAATAATGGTCATGGTATTCATACTTCACAGGATGTTTCAGATATTTAATTTTTCCGTTTATATATAATACAGATAAAGGTAGAATATGTTTGATGCTGTTTATGTTTAGGGTGTGGTATGTATAATTAAATGATCTGAACTTGAATACATTTTATCACAGATTTAACCTACTATACAGTATTTTGGCCTTCATCCCTAAAACAGACACTTGGGCTTTGTTCATTTTGTGTTTAGATTTTTCACGATACAGACCTACATCGCTCACTGTTTAGCCATGTAATCGTTAACTCATTGATGCTTGTTGATGAGCCAGAGACGCCATTGTCTTTGTTGGCTTCTATACACATCATGCTCCAACCTTTGGCCCTCTTGATTCAACAAAAAGAGGCCTGAAAGCCCAACAGTAATCATGCAAAGACAAAGCTACTCCATATGTACACCTTGGCCACTCTGTTGCTGATGAGACTGATTTCTTTTGTCCTCAGACCAGCAATGACACTTCTGGTAAAGATGTTCGCACTCACCTCATGCAAGCTCCCAGGGTGAATGTTTGCCAGGGATATTAGTGTAAGGGCAGGCCAGCAAAGCACAGTTCCTTTTTGAGAAGAGAATGAAGGAGGGGTTTCTCAAATTTCACAAATTGAAGCATAGAGCCACAGGGTGAGATGGCTTACTGAGGAGCCTAGGAGTGTATGACATTTGGCTGTGGGGCCTCTGTTCCTCACTGCTAAGAGTAAAGAGTTAACTCCTGCTCCTTTCAGAGTAAAAATAGACACACCTTTAGGCCATCTTCACCTACTTTATTTTGTGTCAATGGACTCTTATCTCCTGGCATTTAAAAATCTATTTTGGGAGCATATATCCCAATGGACAGATGGTTAGGTGTTTGTTTTTCAAACCCACATGACTGTTGCACATTCATTGAACACCTTTTCAGTAAAAGCACAGAGTTGACTTTCAAAGCCCTCCTGCTGTCTACTGGTAAATATCAGCCTTTAATTAGCGGCTGTTTATATCTTTTCACACCATCATCTTTTAGAAGACAGCCTGCCAGCTTTGGTACTGAATTTCCACAATTGGCCGATAATGGACATAACTTCCTGTGTCCTCTTTTTCTCTGTCCATCCTTTTTTGAGAGGTGATTGGATATTTTAAATATCCACATTTCCATTTTTTTGTAAAAGCAATGAAAAAGAACCTAAAACTTCTTTGCCTATTGCAGAACTTATATGAACTTTGCTCCCGTAAATCGTGATTCTCAGTACTGCTGATGTACATTTTCAACCCCCTTACATGGTGTGATATTGGTCGCCCCACTTACATCAAATTTAGAAGGGTAACACCTCACCTCTCTGCAGGGCTCTGGCTTTATCGCTTTCCATAATACTCCTAGATTTCTCTGCAGCAGCATACTTGCAAGCGCCAATTAAGAAACACTATGAAGCCAGTTGACATGCTGGAGTTGGACTTGTCAAGGCGTGTGAACTTTTAACATTAGATTGAATATGGATTTAGTCAACGGCGCTTATTCTTCATCTTATTTAACGTATTACAATTCTGGTTCCACAAAATGCACATATGTTTCAAATAGTGTTTCTACCAACTCAATCCGTCACATTATTAAACCATCAAAGATCTTGTGAAAAAAAAGCCATCGCAATCAGGCTTCACTTGTGAGTATGTGTAGTGGGAGGTATAAATAGTAGCCATGACTTTCTTCTGATTCATATAGCTTGTTTGTCCTCTGAACCCATTAAAGTGGCCCAACATATGTTGTTTATGTATTGCTGCTTCATGGCGTGCCATCTGCTGCCTGCAAATTAGACCACCAATTTCTGTCACCAATTATTCCAACACTTATTAACATTTTAAAAAGAGGAGAGAGTTTGGGTTAGAGACAATCTTTTATTCCAAAAACCTAACTGTTTGAGACCCACAATGACTGATTCAAAGATAAATAATCCCTGCCCAATTTCACGATGACAGTGCTCCAAAGGCTACAAGTCTCCCAAGCAGGGTCAGATATTAACACCCGCCGAGCACCAAAGCTTCTCTCTCCTGCTCCTCTACTGTCTGCATGTCGGAGCGCTGACACACACCAACATACACTTATGCACACGCACAGGAACGCCAGCTACCAATCACTGCTGTTCACTTTTAGTGCAACAGTCTGAGATCCTTACAGACCGGAACATCCTAAATAACATCCATTTGGAAACGGTGGAAAAATTGGATTACAAATGTGCATTGCTTATCGTAAAGTCGGATCATTTGCTGTAAAGATACAGATATAATTAAATGGATAAAAAAGGTCACACAAAAGGACTTCATAGTGAAAAGACAAGTTATTTATCCTCCCACCTCTCTGGAGTATCAGCCTACTTCTCTCACTTAGTAGTGGACATGGTATTGGCACTGAACTGTTTTAATTAAAGGCTACTGGTTAACCACCGTAAAAGTCCTGCCTTCAGGCGTGCGTTGTTATTTAACCCTGTTAGCTGATAATTTGAAGCTAATACTGGACATCAACCCACTAATTTCATTTTCCTGCAGCCTCTTTCATACATCTTCATAGACTCATTTGACACATTTTATTACACTGCACTGAGCACTGTGGCTCAATATGCTGATAGAATCACTTGCACTTCATATGAAGTTGTCTTATTGGCTTTTAATGTGATTCTTTGTGGAATTTAATCTTCAAAAAATATGATGGTTTCGTTTTTTTTGGCACTGACGTTATGATTTTTCTTTTTCAGTGAACTGACGTTTGGAAAGAGAGCAACAGGAGGAAAACCCTCAAACGGAGAATATCGTAAGTGTCTTGCTATTTGACTTTATCGTGTGTACTGTGCATGTAATGGATAGTTTAAAAAAAATCCCTTTTACGGCTTGTTTTGTGACCCCATATTACAATTTCCCCCAATTGTGTAAGTTGTTAAAGCAGCCTAACGACATTTACTGAAAAGGACATCCTACCCTGCTGTTCTTTTGTGACGCACACTCACACACACACACACACGCACACACAAACACACACACACACCCTATATCAATCAAATCACTACATCCAAGTGGGAGTCAGGATGCCTGATGGCCTCTGGTCTCATTTGAGATGCAGACATTGTCCTGTTGCTTCCTTTAATGAGATCTGGAGGCGTGCAATCTAATATTCACCACTGAGCCTCCAACATGGCCTCTGAGCCTGTAGCCCAGAAGGCTGTGTGCTAATTCAATGGACTGAAGTCAGCTGTGGTCAAAGGGACTGGAGTGGCTATTCAGTCAAGAGGATGAGACGCATGAGCCTGTTCTTTACATGATGTAAAATAGTCTGCATTTGGGTTCCTTTGATTTGGTAGAATATACTAGAATAAGAAGCGAACTGCTTCTTGGCTGAAATAATATTAAAGCAACGAGGAACCACAAGGACGTAGATAAATAACAAATAAACACTTTTAAATGCCAATGACATAGTTCTTTAACCCTTTAAGGTGTGATGAAAATAAATATGCCTATTTCTGGGTATTTATTACTAAAGCCACTCAGAGCGGGGCAAGTTTCCAGGCAGGGTCAAATTAAGAGTCACAGGCAAGACCTTTATTAAGTTCCAACTTTAGAGAGCAAACACAGCAAGATATAAAGCAGGTATTGTAAGGGGACTTGGTTGTGGTCCTATATCCATGGTGCCCATTTGGTCTCAGCTTGACTATTTAATCTGGTCATTGACCCCTGGACAGTTCACTGCTTGTGAGAAAATAATCGCAGAAAGCGGTCTTCTTTTCCATGTCATAAGTACTTCAGGTGATCCGGACTTGTCTAGTGTGACAGTCGTGTGTCATTCTTAAACCTCCAGACCTAGTCCTTTTTTCATAACTTTCTGTTGGAGAAACATATGCCAAGTAGTGGGAAGGAAAGATGGAAGCGGAATGTTTTTTTATATTTAATTTACTCCCTGTTCTTGTTGCTTATTTGAAAGAACTTTAATTCATATTTATTTGCATTGCCAACTTTTTTTTGGAAGAAAATTAGCTGCTAAAGGAGTTCCTTGGGGTCTAAGGATATTGCCATATTACGATTTGCATAAAATCAGCATTGACTGTACTGGAAAAAAGTTACAAGATTTGTCAGAAACTGCTTCTGAGGAAGTCTTAAGTGTGAGCTTAAGTTGACAACTTGGTAACAGTGAGTAACTGCCATAACCGATGAGATTAATTCAGCCTTCATAGCAGCACTTTCCCATTTATTCTTCTAAATTCAAACATTATTCAGAAAAGTGTCATTTCTGCTACCAAAAAAAAAAGTACTTGAAGGAGCTATAACTTAAAACATTAGGGCCATGGATGGTGTGGCGTGACGTCAATACCATGGGTTTTCCAGCCAGTCCCTACTGTGCAGACTCTAGCTCCAAATGTGCAACATGTCAGCGCCCGTCACAGGGTGTGTTTTGGCTTCATCTTTGTGCAACAGGAGGATATTGTCCATCTGTATATACGGTCTCTTTTTCATACTTAATTTCATATTATTTTCATTTTTCATATTTGATTTATTGATTTGCTCAATTCAGTGTATGGTTTCAACACCATAATACACAACAAAAAATATTTTCTCATAATGCTGAAACACTGTTCATGAGCAAACAGGAGCAGGAAGAAGAAAACTTATAATACCTGCCCCCTTTTCCTAATAACACAAGAAACTGTTTAACAGAATAAGATGGCTAACCTGTTGTTTTCTCTTTCTTTCACAAAACAAAAAATAGATAAAAAATATAGAAACAATCAAATACAATCAGTTAGATTAACTCAATATATTCATAATTTCCCAGAACCTTTTCTTTATACATTCTTTTAAATTTAATGATACTTGAGCAGCATTTTAAATGATTATCGAGAGAATTCCATAATTTAATGAGTTTAATTGCATGATTATTCTCTGTATATCTTTGTGTAAAGCTTAGTTGGAAAGGTTTTTTTCTTGGTTCCTGTAAAGCAGGAAAAAAAACAAAAAAACATTACTAATTAGCACTGTCTGATTTGACTTAGTGAAGCACCCACTCCCCTGGATGATGAAGCTCCCTTGCGCCTGTCTTAGACGTCAGGATTGATTGATGCAGTGTGCACTTCCCACCTTCACTTGCCAGTGTTCACTGTTGTTTATGCCTCGTACCTGACCTCAAACCCAGAGATGTCTCAGCCTCCTCCCATTAGCGGGAATATTAATCACCCTTCATGCTGTGTAACTGGGTTAAAATCCCAGTCTACTATGGTTCCACATTTTACCTGAGGGAAGTCGTAGAGTCTTTATTCCTTCTTTTAACTCATTTTATGATGAGCGACCACTGATAATTCAGCCCATAACAATCATTTTCTACTTCTGCACTTACCCCTTGCCAGCTCAAAAAACAGCATTGGTGGACACAGGCTCTTGTATTCCATTTAGTAATTTGCCTTTGTTTTTGGCAGTACTTTTGTCTTCTGTGTGCTAATTTGTGAATGCTTTATAGAGCTTGAAAATGTCAGGAGGTTGCAGAGCTGTCTGGGTCAGTGTGTAGAAGGCAGAAAAATGTTTCACACTGTATAATTGTGTAATTCACTTTGCCCTCAAAACGGCTGTGATTGCTGCAGGGTGCAACTACCCTTACATAACCATTAAAATGTCTAGTTGTTTAAAACGCTACCCTCTGCCAACCTGAGCCATAGATACTCATGGAAAGTTTTATTATTGCGAGATCTAATTGGCATCAGTTGTGATTTTGTTTATTGCCTCCTGACACATCCATGCATGAGTATGTTGAAGCTTATCCTTGTCTCTTAGTTTCATCCCTTGGCTCAGGGAAGTGATGACTCTGACCGTGACTGTCAGATCATCGACGTGACAACCGTCTCGCTGAACTTTTAAGCACTGACTCAGCCAGCCTGAGAGCTGCAGAGCCAGTATTTAGTTCAAAACAAAAAAAAAAAAATACTCAATGCAATATTGCCTATACAATTCATAGACTTTAAGCTCCAGTGAGCTGTTTTCAACTGGAAATGAAATAGAATTAAATTAATACTGATGTGACCTACAGACAAAGAAGACCATCGACAATACGACTGGTCATTTCTGCATAGTTATTTTTAAGTTTTAAAACACCAAATATTGATTTAGTGAAAAAGCTTGAGGCATGAGTCGTGACTGATGACCCTGCAAGTTGCTTTTATTTAATCAGTCTGGTCAAACTGCACACAGAAAATCTCTCTGAAGAGTTTCTAAAGTTTAAACCGATAAAGAGAGGATTGTAGATGGCAATTACAGGCGGTAACTTTGATCATCTCTTTGATCCAGACTGCAATTATCAAAAAAAGTTTTTTGGTGAGATCGATTTGATGGTGCTCGGGTGTTCTTTGGTCTGCTCCTGAGCTCTTCAATAATTCCCACCACCCCAAACCAAACTAACTATCCCAGCGCACCAGAGCTTGTTTCAAACTGGCCAAACGCTTTAGGTGTGAATGTCTAATAAAGGGTTTAAATGACTAGAACGAGACTAAAACCTACAAGCCTTTGTGTATAAAGACTGAATCAAAAAAAAATGTGCCGATATTAAAACTGGTAGAGAATACTCAGTAGGTCATTATGCAGTCACACACCATTACTATCTTCATCAGAAGGATAATAGTTCCCAGAGTGAACCAGACCTCCCTCAGTCACACTCCCAGTCGGTCTTCTGGGGCTGTCATATCCAGTACAAAATGAAATCCTCCTCCACTGTCTGGGTGAGTATAAAGCCATGCTTCCCTTTCACACAGGACAGACAGCACTCTCTGTACCCCTTTTTAATCTCGCTGTGCTGCTATTTCATTTCCGGTCTCGTTCATTCGGAACCTGCTGTTGGATAATGGTGGGATGACACCAGACAGGCACAGCTTCATGTCACCGGCAGAGTTGGTGAAATTCTAACCCAAGAAAAGGTGCAGTTCTTGAATTTTCTATAGTTCATATTAAGAGAGAAAAAGTATTTCCTAATGAAAAGGGAAAATGGCAAAAAAAAAGACATTTGTTGTGTTAATATTAAATACAGACAGGAAGAGTTTGAAAGCACACAACTGAATACAAAACCATAATCAAATTATATTTTAGGAAGAGCTAATAGGAAGGTGCCACAGCCCCCTGATAAAAACAGAAATGACATATTTCACTGTTGTAGCAAACACAAAATCAAATGGATTAAAAAAAAAGTACAATTCAAGCAAGCCAACTTCCTTCAGCAACACAACTTCACAAGGTCTTGTGTGACAAACTGATTATCAGTTGCTAGGTGCAACTCTCAGTACCGTAATAAGGAGGCTTTGTGAATACGGCCCCTGATCTTAAAGGTCCCATATTCGTCTTTTTCTGGTTTTATATGCTCTTTAGTGTGTTTTCCAAGTGTCCTGTGCATGTTTAGGCACATCTATTTGCAAAAATTCAAAGTCCGCAGAAACGCGGCTTCTCCTACGTCCTCCTGTTAGCTGTAGCATTAGCCGCATGTAACGCTCGATTCTAGCCCCCCTCGATAAAAATTTGTCAGTCCGACGTTGTTGTCAGTGTGAGATCACTGATCTAAGCCCATTGGCTCGTTGTGGCAAGCCCTGCAGCTCATGTTGCACGCCCGTTAACTTCTGTAGCACGCCCACGATATGCCGTAGCCTGCGGTAGCGCAGTAGTGCTAAGGTGCTAATGTTTATGCTCCCCTCGGACGGAGCCAGTGGCTGCATTCCCAATATGGTAAAAGAGGCGGGACAGTTCCGAGAACCGTGCTGAGCAACTGACCAATAACGACAGAGCGGATGGGCAGACCAATCAGAGCAGACTTGGCCCACGTGGGGTCTAACAGTGTGGGCTCAACAGAGCGTAGCTGACGGACTCAGAGCATAGAGGGAGCAAGGAGGAGCAGTACATGAAAACAGACACTTTTTTCAGACTTTAGCTATTGTGAACGTACAAAAGTAGGTACATAGATTAAATATACGAAACCTAAAAAGGGAATAATATGGGCTCTTTAAGTCATATTTAAAACCAAAAGTGCCTGCAAACCAACAAGAGAGCATAGTTTACATTGTAAAATTGTGTTGGGCACGGCTTTGGTTCTGAAACCTTGTCAACATATTTGTTGAATTAAAAAAATACAGAATATTGGGTGCCCTAGGATTTAGACTTGTGTTGCTGTGGTATTGAAACAGGCATCAATATCATTATATTTTTACTAGAATCGCCTGCATCCTCCCACTGGAGGGTTCACTTTATTCTTCTTTTGCCTTTCTGTCTTTTGCTTCCAGATTTTTATTCTGTTTGATTACAGAACTGAGTGTGTGCCTGAAACCCCATCAGTGAATTGCAAATACAACGATTGTGGTCTTATGCCACACAGCAGCACAGTTTTACTGGATTGCATTTAAGATATGGTATGAATATACACAGCAGTATTTCCCCTGTGACTGCGGTGTGTGCTTGAGGTTTTTGCACGGTGTTTAGTGTCCATCAGATATGCTGGGTTGTTCAGCTCTATGATCCTTACATATTGAGAGAGGACACAACTCCCTTTGGATAAGCTTAAGAGAAGGCGACATGTGGGGAGAGATGGCCTGGCGTGTTCAAAATGGCCACAGGGAAGCCATTTCCCACAATGCTCCAATTCCCCTGGCTCCTCGGTGTCGATCTGTCCTTTGTGAGCCAAAGTGTCTCGGACACATTGCGGTCACTGTGGGCTGGAGGAGATATGACAAATACAAAAGACAGACCTTGTTTGCTTCTCTCCACTGAGAGAAGAACGAGCAGCTCACTGATATTCTGTGAGCTCAGCTGTCCTCTGCTTTCTTTGGAGGGCTGTCAAATTCATTAGTTAACTTCCACTAAATTTGCATACAATATGAATACAACAAGAAAGTAGCACTCCAGAAAAACTCAATGCATTTCAATTTTGAATTGTATTTTTTGGTAATTGCAAAGATATTTTTGGAAAATGAACCAGTCCAGTAGCAGATTGAGTTTGGACTTTGAGACATTTAGAGTCATGCACCAGGTCTCAAGGTAACACTTCAAAATTTGATATAATGGTCCATTTCCTGTTTGGGTCCAGGCATGAACACAAAGAAACAGCATGGAAGGAGCACCACCAGATCCCGGTTTGTGTTAAATTAAAAGCATATTCTCCCGTGCCTTCACTTTATCGTCTAAAAAAAAAGACGGCTTCACGACAGCTGCATATTTTGTGGGGACCATCTCACAGGTAGTCCTCGTTTTCTATTTATTTATAATATTTGGACTTCTCGAGTAGACCACACTTCCTTTCAGAAAAAAACCCAAACATTTGTTGGTTTGTTGGCATGAACGCTCAAAAACTTGTTCACAGACTTTCAGTGAAGTTTAGTGAGAAATCAGGCAATGAGCCGAGAAGCAAGGGATTAAGTTTTTGGTTTGTTTCCAGGATTGTTGGTAAAAGTTGTTATATTTTGAGATAAGGACTTTATTTAAGCTTCTTTTTGATGAACTTCTTGATAAACGACTTAAGGGACAGCACCTGGTACATGCACCAGTGATTAACACTGTGTGTGTAGTTTGATACATATCTTAATCCTGATGAAAATGACTCATTCCGTTCAAGACATTTCTAACATTTAACCAACATTTAAAGGACTCTGCGACCCTGTTAGAATGATGCACTTCTTTTTGGCTTTTTAGGTATTGTTGTATTTTCAAAATCTATGTGTGGTTTCTGTTATAGTTATGATACTTTGAATTTGATTTTTTAATGATACGTTTGAAAAAGTGCTGAACAGAAAAGATCTTTAGTGATGTTTTTGTGAAATTACATAATGTTGGCTGCCTACGACTTATTATTTTGTTGCCATGGTATCAAAACAGGTATCAATATTATTGGAATTTGACTAGAATAACTCAAAAAATCTTGTATCATGACAATGTTTTGAGTTTGGACTGCAGTTCCCAATTTAAATATTACCATCAAACCTGAGATATACAGTCCCATGTTTCAATAAGACTGAAACACTCTTTTGTACACCAGTCAATCCTAAAATTAAATAGAGAGATGAATCCCAGATGAAAGTGCGTTGAAGGCTTTTGAATATTTGTTTGGTGTTTGAACAATGTATCAAATGTCTGTAGCTTTGTATGTTGTCTTGAATTTTTATGTTGCAAATGGAGCCTCTGTGATGCAAGGCACATTTCAGACTTTCTGACAATGAGGTCCTTTCAATCAATCAATCAATCAATCAATCAATCAATCAATCAATCAAACAACTCAATCAATCAAACAACTCAATGAAGGAAGCAAACAGTTTTCTCTTCTTGTAAAGAACAACAACTACATAATCCACATTATAAGATGTTAACTTGATGACTGAAAGCCAGGAAACTAGTGGGGAAGCAAAAATGTAGCAAAGCCACAAAATGAGAATGGTTGGCATCATATAAAAATGGTTGGCATCATAGTAACACGGTCAAAGCGGTTTCATTCTCGACTTTGTAAAATATCTGGGGCAGGCGAGCGTCTCGAACTGCTCTCAGATCTGCTTCTTGGTGACTCGTCACGACACAGGAGCCCAAGGCGCTTTCAAGCCGAGTCAATGTCAACATAAGCAACGTTTACTTTGTGTAACACCACAGGGGGGGTTATAACACCGGAGTTTGGGGATATGTGATGCAGGCGCGCACAGTTTTGTGTAGGTGTGAGGTACATACGGTGGGGCTGATCTCTCTTTCCACTCCCTCAGAGAGCGTGGGTGTTTTTTGTTGTTTTTTTTTTTTACCTCCTGGAGGATTAAGCTATGGCTCGGTAAATATTCAAAGGCTTGTGGAAGGCCACTCTTACTGCCTGAAGAAGAAACTGTCTTGGCACATACAGAACAAAGAAGCGTAAAAAAAAACAGTATCTGGTCTTCAAATTCTTCTTTCATCTTCTATTAGAGATAAATCTTTCAGCTTTGCCCTTGTAATAAAGGCTTAACATTCAAACTCATTCTCTGATTCTTTTCTTGACCATTTAAATGTTTTCAAAATGAAAGCGAACCACATGTTTGGCTCTCTCTCGTCTTGCCTGCAGGCTGCTTTTGAATTGTCCCGTAATGCCGGCTCTGAAGCAATTTAGCTTCCTCGCATGATAGTCACCAAGATCTTGTGCCCATATTTCCTCCTCAGCGGCGTAATGACACACGCTCAGGCTAATGTAATTGCGTTGAACTGTGTGTTTAGCAAACTTAATCTGGCGGGGAAATATTTGAACGGAGCACGGAGGTGAACTCTCTCCCACTGATGAGGCCTGTTCAGCCTGTGACTTTGCATATGAGAATTCGTGGCCAAAATCTTGTTAGCCGTTAGCATTTCATGTCTTGACATTGTATTCATCATATGCAATACACCTGTTTGTAACATGAATGCATCATTGGCCCATGTGGAGCTCTTAATCTGTTCTAACAGATGTGGAATTACTTTGGTGTCTTACTGGCTGCTTAAATGGCTGTGGCTAGACTTTCCTGCCCAGCGTCTGATTCTTTGCCAATTTTCTTCCCACTTGGTTGGCTCATATTAAACAGATGTTTGCCTCTTTATGACCCCGCCGTTTAAGCTGCAAGCATCTATTGTTGGTGGTAAGAAAAACAAGAGTGATTTTTCCCTCTTTACGTTTTAGAGTATGGGATCTAAGTTCTCCCAAAAAAATCCAAAAGTTTGAAGATTACTCAACAGAACTGAATTCATTCAAATGAAGTAAAGTTGTTATCTTTTGTGGATTCAAATGGTTAATTAGCGTTTGAATATCAACTTTCCCTAAAAACAACTACAGCACCCATCTTGAAAAATAATTACAAATGCTTTAAAAGCTCCAAGTTCACTGATTCTGGGAAATGACACGAGTTAAAGAAAGTGTGTAACTGTTACTTCCACTTATTACGATCAGTTGCTGAGCCAGCACATTTTGCATTAAATATTTTCTACAAGCAAGCAAGCAGAAAATCAAGAGAAATTACAGATAAAGTTACCATCAATGAAATAATTAAAGACGATCGTTAATTTGCCATTAAATGGAACAACTCCATTAAGGATATCCCTGTGGAGATAAATATCTTAATTTCTAACTAGAATATTAGGGGGGGGGGGGGGCAGTCAATCATTTAACATTACTGTAATATTATCAAAGAGTCTATTAGGGGACAAACTGTGTTTATGTTGGAATGGTTAAAATCACATGGTCTACAGCAAATATTGTAGTATTTGTTTTGGTTTCAATATAACTTTCTGATTTTCTGGCCAATCACATCAGTACTTTTCTGTTCTGAGTTAACACATCAACAGAGCCATTACATGCGCTGGTATTAACACATCTAGTACATGTTTAAGTCGGTTTGTGTCCCTTTACTAGGTTGACTGAAAGTATGATTCCATTTTTTCCAGCGTTTCCATTTTTCAACCGGCATCGCTGGGCTTTAAAACTGATCTTCAGAAACCAATGGGTGACATCACTGTGACGACGGCCATGTTTTATACAGCTGATGGATCCAGTATGAGCAGAACTGATGTCCCATTTTGGTTTAAGTCATTCGTTATTATCTTCGTCTAGATCTTAAATTGTCTAGATTTAGGTAAGCAAGTCAGAAACAAACAGCACACACCATCCCTCACCATTGGAATTAGATTTCTTTCTGAAATGGCCGTATCGGACTTTTCTCTTCTGATTGAGATGTTCAGGTGTCATGTGGACATTTTATTCTGATGAGCCTGTTATCCTGATTATTAGAAGTTAATGTAAACATAGCAATTAATGTAGTTTCCTTCTATTCATTTCAGGTTATACAAGTTGCTGTCACATCTTTGCACTGACGCTCAGACAGAAAAAAAAAAGGATTTCTCTGCATAGCTGACGGCGTCCTGAGCCAAAACACCCAGATGCTTATTTAATGCTGCGCTGGCTCACAGTCGGCTGTAAATTGAACATGGGAGTATAATTCTAGGTGTCTGTTTGTTGTGTTCAAACACCGGTGAAACCTTCTGCCTGCGTGCTTTCATCAACGCTCCCCCACATCAAAGAGGATTTTTAATTTCTCCCTCCTGACCCGGTTGTTCCCAAAGACGATGTCTAATGCTGTTTCATCTGTGCTGTGTATGTTGGGACGATGTTACAAATTCTATTAAGTTAATGTTGAACTTCAACATTGACATCAACGTTGGTTTGCGGGCAAGTTGCTAGGTAACAAAACACCTCCTTAGACTTAGACTGTGCTGTTATTTCTGAAAACAGGTTTATTCACTCCTCCAAGAATAAATGCTCACAGGCTGCTTTGTCAGACAGATAAGTGGGGAAATCTTGCCAGGGTAAAGCCAAAATAAGACATATTTATTTGGTAGAAGATAACTTTTAGTAATCTTGAAAGTTTCTGAAGAACCTAGCAAGTGGTTTAAACGCCCTAAAAGGAAATACAACCCCACAGAAAGGCAATGATTATGTTCAACAAAGAAGTGGAAAAAGAGAAACACATTTTCGCTCCCATCACCTGCCTGAGTATAATTAAACCCAAAACTTACCAGTTCTTAGAAAAATGCATTAGTGCAAGAAAAAAAATGACACACGTACTGAAATTGTTGAACAAGTGATGATGCAAATGGCTCCTGTGATGTGAGCATCTCAGGATGACTCTAAACAAATATGAGTGCTTTTACCTGCAGCGCTTAAAAGCACCAAAGCTACAACATGTCCCACTGGGCTAAGTGTCTCAGCGGGGCTCAACTTGACACAGCCTTCTTTGCCTTTCAGACACTTTTTTCTCCCCCCCCCCCCACCCCACCCCATCCCACCCCACCCCACCCAGCCTTGTTGATCACACTTTTAAAATCATCCTGAAAAATGAAGAAAATGACAGCATTTACAGTTTTTTTTTGTTTGTTGTTGTTGCACTTTTGAAGCCCTCTCTCCCCTTTTGCACGTCAATCTGGAATTGCAGGAAGTATCTTTCAGGGTCTCTACTCTCGGTAATAGTAGAGAGGCAACAGAAGCAAATGGAAACCCAAATTGGGCCCCTCAAAGGCGAGGAAGAGGAGCTGGAGTCAATGGACCCCTTTGCCCCTAGAGTCAAGCTTTTTACGGACCCAGACTGGCTTTGATCATCTGCTGGAAAACCCAAGGCTGAGAGGTGCATTAAAGGCACTGATGTCGCAATCTCTTTTTCTGATCCAGATGCATTAGGCTTCATTTTGTAACCTTTGTAGTTTGTTTGTTTCAAAATGAAAGCGTAGGATGAATTTATGAACGGGAGTGAGGGCAACAAAGCAGCATCAAGCTAACGTTTGGAGGTTTGTCTTTCCTTTTTGATTGGCTTGAAGTATAGGCTTTGTGTTATTCTAAAACTAAATGCTTGTGACTATTAGTTCCTGAATTAGGATATTGCTTCTTCATTACCAGCGTATACAGAAGGTTGTTTAATTGTTATTGTAGGCTAAGTTTCTTGGACATCCACAGGGAGTTCAGAGAGTAGTTGCCAAAGGAACCAGTTGCAATGTTTTCTGACATTGGATTAAACTGCTTCTTCTCTGCCTTCCTTATTTTAGGTTTTGTCCAGTACCGTAAAATCCGGTATATAAGACCGTTTTGAAGGTCTCTTGGAGAGAAAAAAAAAAAGGTGAAACTGTTTTCCTGCGTGCCGATTTATATTGTGTTCAGCGATGTCTACGACATGCAGTTTCTGTGCATGCTATCCTAATAGCTACAGGAAGGTAGTTGAGCTCTCAGCCTGCTGCGGGGAAAGTTGTGAGGCACAGACTCCCTAGCTTGTGACGTTGCGAGTCGCGCTGCCCGACTCCGCTGGTCACTCTTTAACTTTAATATAGGACTCTTTCAATCAAAAGAGCGCTCCACAAGGTTTATTTACGGAACAATATACCACTGGTTTTTTTTATAAATGCATGATTATGACCTTGTTAGGGAGAAAATATGTGGAAAAAGTCGCGCAGCCAGCCTGGTCTGTGTCGCCGTCTTTCCCAGCACAGCGTGCACTCAGCTTTCAATACACAGGGAATGGGGATGGGTTTTTAACATAGACTGTAAGGTTTTTAATCACCCCAGGTAGCAGTGATAGGGGCTGCTGCACCCGCGGTAATGACGGCAAAAAAAAAAAAAGGCATTAAAAGTGCGTCTTATACACCGGATTTTACGGTAGGTCAAGACCTAAGTTGGTTGGTGGGAAGATATATCTCAGCTAGCTTTGGAATAATCTGAGATCCCCCAGGTGGGGCATGAAAACCTTCCTGTGGAGAAGGAGGTTTTGACTAACTTGTTAGATCTGTACAACTGAAACTAGGACAAGCTGAGGAGCACTGATGGATTAATTACATATTATGAAGATTCAGATATTTTTTAAATGCAACAAACATGCACTATAAGCCTTTAATTTCTGCATTTCTGGTGATACATACAAGAAATGAAAGCACAGCACTGGAGGCACAAGACACAATGCTTTTGAAATCTGCCTTATTGTTTAAACATCCACTGAGGCACAACAGCAAGTGTCAAGCCCTACCCTTCTTTGACATTTAGCATCTATCTAATCATCAAGATATGTCCTTGCTGAATTTTTAGATACGTATAGACACTAAATGAGGTTATCTGTAGTATACAAACACTTTACCTAAATAGTGACCTTTTCCCTACAGTACCGCTGCTTCCGTTGTTGGCATTTCAGATCTGATGCCTGCAGTGCACCATAGGAGCATCGAATGACTCGTGTCAAATGAGCTGTGTCATTTACTGCTTTGTGTGTTTAGGGGTTGACATATAGAAAAAGAAAAAAAGAGCTCTAAGAGGAGCGCATGTTGTCCGTCTACAAACAATACCACCACTCCTTTCTGTCCAAAGGGGAAAAAGAAAGGACTTGTATCGGTTTCTGTGACGCTGTAAATGGAATTTAAACACTTGTGTTGTCATAGTACTCTCACAAAAACAACTTACAAGTAGCTTCATTACACAGGTTCATTAGGTTCTTTTGCTGTTGTCGCCATGGAGACGACTCCCCTCTGGCCTAGTTTAGCTTGCTTGCCCTTCCTAGCTTATGAACACTGATGCAGTTCATACAGAGCTCCACAGAGAGAGCTGACACATCTGTTAACACGTTCTGATTTACATTCTGCTGCCATAAACCTGAGGAGGCTAGAATACATGATCTCCACAGACACCATGCGCTCATGATTACATCCACAGCTTTGTGGCCTTGTAGGTACATTTAGTAAGACTAAAAGGTTCTTCAGACTTTATTCACATGGCAATATACAAATACAAATAAACGTGCATCATGCATACGTGTCACTTAAAGGTCTTTACTGATCTGAAATGTTTTTGATTGCCTTTCCTTCAGGAAAATTCATAGGCCTTGAAATTCAATTAGGGAGTCGGTATTAGGTAGCGGTAAAGAGCACAACCAACTTTCATTGCCTGTTATTTGCATGCTCTTAGTATGTGAGTTGCAATGTATGCAAGAGCAAACAATCCCTTTTTATAGTTTACTGTATGGATTTCTTGTACGTGAAGGCCTTTTATGTCGTGTATGTTTCATGGGGACTTTTTGTGTGTTCTTGGAAAAGCACTCAAAATCGTGTTTTAAGTGCTACTACAGAGGTCTTGTTTTTTCTTTTATCCAAGATCTCTGTATCGACCTCCAATCTGTCTTTTATGATATATCCACCTACCACTCATACACTGGCCCTTTACGGTGCCTGTGCACTGTTTGACGCTTGGGGCATGTGCTTGAATAACAATCATCTCCCCTCCGGTAGCTATAGGAATATTGCCTCCAGGAGACATTGTGGGAAATGACGGAGAATGAGATAGGAATCAGCCACCCTCAGCCAAGATGGAGCCCACTCTCAAATGGCTGTCCGCCAACCAAGCGCGCAACTATCTCTCAAGCTCCACCGATTGCACAGCAGACCAGACACATGTCAACATCCATCATGATCATGGGTGATCTAAACAGGTCCAGTCCATGAACACTCTTTATATAGTACAGATGTAGTGACACAATACACATTGCTCAACCAAGCAATTGTCCTGTATGTCAGCATGTACCTTCTACGTGCACTTCAGTGGTTTAGTCAAACAAGATTGTTTGATTGTATTGCCGTGTTGAATGACACTGTGGCACCACAAAACTCAAACCGTTGGATTTGTTGTGAAGACACTTAAAGAAAAGCCATAATTAGCAGCAAAAATACCATGTAATTATCATCTTTAAAAAAGAGACCTTAAGCCCGTTGCCTGCGTTGCCAAGGACTCTCAAATTAACCCTAATTTGCATCAATATATTCACTGAAATATGCTGTTAATTAAAAATATTTACAACCATTTTCCCTGCATTATAGGCTCCTGATATTGTAATTGTGTGGTACAGCATGGTTGAGGCAATGTAACATGTACATTTTGTTGAGGTTTGGGAAAAGTTGTATTGGTTAAAACTCCCAATCTTCTGGGGCGCCAGAAGTGCGGTGGTTGTTACACGCGCCCCATGTGCGAGGCTGTGGTCCTCCGTTATATCGTTTGGAACCGCATTACATCGCAACGCATCACAAAGCATTGCATCATATCGTAAGGTATTGCATCCTTTATTATACTATTATGAGTATTCAATGTTAAGCCAAATCCTTTTAGCGTGATTTAGATGTTTCATGTGTTAATGCATGGCTGAAAACAACATATTTTAACAAATGTGTTGTGATGGTGTTGGCGGGAAAGATATGGAAAGCTAAAAAATCCATATTTTTCCACTCACCTTTAGCCCACTGAGGCAGGCCATTTCAGGACAGAACTGTAGAGAACATAATGAAGATACATGGCACAATTTTGAAGAACTTCATTCTGGCCATTGTCCTCAAGTGACCAGAAAAAGTAAACTTTTCATCAGAGTTTTTCTTTTAATTCCTTGAATTACCTGAAAGCAGCTTGCCGTCTCCAAAGTTTCTCCTCCTCGCTGACAGTGAGTCACCCCCAAAGTACCTTGACACAGGGAGTAAACAAGCCCGCCTCTGTTCATCAATGTAATCTTGTTTGCTCAGAGGGCAGTGTCTGTACAGGACAGCTCGGTGCCACAGGGATAAAGACCCGTGCTGGAGATATTGTGAACACCAGTTTCATGTCTCTTAAAGAAGCTGGGGTGTATCACAAATCTGTTTGACGTCACTTGGAGATGAAACGTGATCTGTCAGGCTGCATTCCCACAACTATGGGAGGTGACATGACGCTGCAAAAACAAACAAACAATACAAATGAAATGTCAGTCAGTCTTTTTGACCACTATTTTTCCAACAGCTTACCTCTTTGTAACACAACTAACCCCTGTATGTCCTACTATAAAATGACTGCCTCCACATGAGTGGAGTTTACCATTCAAAATGATCTCTGGGGTTTATAATTACTCTCCCATTGAGAAGCCATTAAAAGAACAAGGAGAGGATTGAGTTTGAGTCACAGCAGAATAACCTGTCGTGTTTATACACCAGCAGCTGCAGAGTCTGCATTTTACCAAGGTACTGCATTTCTCCACCCAAGCCTCGATTCAGGCTCTTTGGTGTGAAGAACAGCGGGCGGGGTGTCGTGACGGAAGACAGGGGTGTCATAATGTCACATGATGGGAAGAAAGAACATGTCTTTCTTGCAAAAAAATAGAGCTGTAAAAAATGATCAAACACAAGTCTACATGTAAGTCTTGAGTTACAGCTTTTTCTGGGAGTCCTCATATTTTCTTTGGTATTCATTCCACTGTCAGGTGTCAATCTCTGCACCGTGTTACATTTCTAGTTCACTGTCGCTCGGTATTGTGGGCAAATGGCGTGCAGTCGAATAAAACCTTATCATGGACAACAGAAAAAAGGTGTCTGGGTGACAGAAAAGGGTGAAAGACTGCAAATGGCAAAAAGACAGGTGGAAAATCTCAGGAAATAAGTAGAAGTGAAACAGCAGCATGCTGGGCCTAAGATGTCATGGCATTATATTCCTCGCCACATGCCGAATCCAGTCAGCTTGTTTGAATGCAAAGGACATGCACCGTTGCGTATTTCCCCTTTTGTAAATGGAAGGAAGAAGCTTGCAGCATTTATGGTAGTAGAGATGTTTTGCCCAGAGCAGATGGTTGCCTGGTGGAGACCTTTGCACATAGAGGTCTGCCTCACGTAGATTTCGAGCATGGTTGTTGTGAGACAAGCTGGGGAAACAGTAGCTAAGCACATGACAGGCATTAATTTTCTAGTAGGAGACATGTGGACGCCATGTAAACACACGAAGGATCCAGCAGTGCTCTTCTTTTTCATTCACATACAGGCACCCTGACATTAAAGATGCTGGTTTATCACATACAACCTGAAAGAAAAATAGTCTAAAAACCAATGACAATGGATGAGCGCTTTACTCTGCTGTCAGTACGCCACTTCTTCAGGACTCGCTGAGGCAGTTTTGGAACTTCTGGAGCTTTTTGGAGCGAGCCTCAAATGGACAGGCTGTGGACTGTTCTGAATTGGCGTCATTTTTCAACATCAGAAGTCGGCGCTTGCCAGCCACAAATGGGGATAATGGATGCAGGCAAGAAAAAGGGGGAACAGATCATTGAAAACAGATGCCCCATGGGTAATGCAGTTCTATTTAGATCAATCATGTATTACCCAGACGACCTAACCTGGTATGATGGAAGAGCGTTTAACCGACATGTGAGATGTGTTGCTCCACGAGGAAAAGTCACTGTACACCAAAGAGGGCTGTTAAGAAATGCGTCCTCTGCTCTCTAAATAGCAGAAATACTGAACAATTTAAAGCAATACGTTTTAATAAGGTGTCTTTGGTAGAAGGAAACAGATTTTCGTAAACAAAACCTTTCCTGAAAAATAAAGTGTTCAAAGTGTGGAAGTAAAAATGCATCCTAACTTTTAATGAAGGTTCCTGATCTTTTATTCTTTTTTATAGCTGTAGCCGTGTGTAGCCCGCTATCTTTAAATAACCCAGCCTTTCAAGTAAGTTTCCACTGCTTCTGGCCATGGTTGCTGCGTTGGTGGACATGAAGCATGATCCAGGGTGTCCAGTTTGTTAACAGATGAATGTTTTAAAAGGCTCTCAGAAGCCAAAATTCTGTTTACCAGCTTTTCTCCCTCACAGACAGGATATTTACAACTCTGTGGCAACTATGCTATTCCCTGTAGCTTTGGGTCCGAAGTAAAAAACAGAAAGCTGGCCTTAAAGCTAATCTCTCTGTGTGAGTGTAGTGTAAGGGAAATCCATATTATACGAAGCACATTCTAGTGTTCTAAAGGAAAGTGTGAAAAGTGGTACACATATTTTATTTGTGTCTCCCACATCATTTATACATCTGCACCAAGCTGACATATCTGGGGCTCTGCTTTCTGCCTGGCTGCCTGTCAGCGAGGAGAAAACACTCCTTTGATTGGCAGGTTACACTCTTCAAGGTCAGCCTGCTCTACAGCTCGCTCTCTCAGTGTAGATTACCGTGGCAATATCTCTCCTGTTGAGCATCCCCCCCCCCCCCCCTCCCCCCTCCCTCCCTCCCCTCGACTGGTTCTCAGTCTACACTCAGATCTAAAGATTGTGTCCTTTTCCCCCCTCATCGTGTCATTACATAAGCATTTGGCACAGGTTGTTGAGCATGGAGATTGCTCTGCATGTTGCATTTTCTATATCTGGGGTGCTGCAGGAGAAATTAATGTCATCTTTGCTGGTAATATCAGAAGGTTAGGTTTGGGAAGGGGAATGGGATGCGGTTGCATGAATTCAACCAAGATTTTATTTGAATAATCTGTGCTTAAAGTCAACAAATGATAGAAACTACCTGGGTGGAACTGGGGGGAGTTGGATCCATGGTGATTCAACTCGGACAAATTATTCCAATAAGGGGGGTATTTGGAGGAATGATTGTCATAATGAGTCTCATTATCCTGTGAAAAAAGTGTTAAAAACTGATGAGCAGAAGGATTGTAAAAGAAAATGTGAGAACGCAGTAGGAAGGAACTGTGTTCTAGGAAGCCCTGACAAAAGAACTTGTGCAGATGGCTGCTGAAGCCACAAAGGCAAATGCTGACTTGCTAGCGACTAAAATCACGATGACATGCTCATTGTGTTCCGATCACGCTATTTGTTATGCATGCATATTTAGCGGCGCATTCTAAACGATGACGCGTCACTGATTCGTGCGCAAGGTTGTAATGGGACTTGCTGTCACCACAGCCTGCGCTCCCTGTTTGTGATTTTTATATGCGAGAGCAGCTGGAAAGTGTTACAGCAATCAATCGTTCCCAAAAGGGACCCAATATACATCTTATATATGATGTTATTTTTTAAAATAAAATAGGCTGACACCTGATATCACCCCCCCCCCCCCCCCCCCCCCCCCCCAAAAAAAAAGCAATTAAGCACCAAAGGTTTGGTCTTAAATAAAAGGACACATCACCAATAATTAAAAATGAAATGAACCAGCAGTTGGCTATCATTTTTGTGATTTTTAATCAAGTGCTGCTGTATATAAAATTTAATTCCCAGGTGCATTGAAAAGTGGCTCAATTAGCTGTCTGGGAATACATTCCCTTTATTTTCAGTGGCTTTTAATCTATGCATCAGTTGGCAAGTAAACACACTTTTCACCGTATGTGGTGGAGAATAAATGGCAATCATGAGTAGTCAGACTACATACAAACAACTACAGTGCAGAGG
Source organism: Labrus mixtus (assembly GCF_963584025.1). Lineage (NCBI taxonomy): Eukaryota > Metazoa > Chordata > Actinopteri > Labriformes > Labridae > Labrus > Labrus mixtus. The sequence continues at coordinate 16,277,698 of NC_083633.1, read as the reverse complement.
GGTAGTTGTCTCATGGCCTCCTGTACTACTGGAGTATTTTTCACAACTAGCTTAAGCTGCTTAGAACAGCCTTTATTACAGGTATCTGCACTTCTGCATTGGATTCCTTTTTCAACAGAGAGTGCAGATAGCATCGTGGCTACCATCGTTCCCCGCCTTGGCTGAACTGGGAAAGTCCTCACACCTCCACAGCAGGCATGCATCTGTTGGGAGGAGATCCCCAGCTGCTTTTTGTAACTGGTTTTCCAACACATGGCTGCTCTCCACTGGTCGTTCCCTGAATATGGCCATTTGTCTGTAAAAACAGTCCATTGATCATGGATATCTGCCAGCCAGCCACTGACACAGATTACTGAGCTGATGGTGCAATCAACAGGGGCAAAAGTTCACACAATGGATTCAGCAGTTTGAGCCCATTGTGTACTCTCTTGATCACTCACAACGCAGTGTGTTGTCTTTGTCTTGTGTACCTGCAGTCTTGTCCGCCTGTACAGTTTTACAACAGAATTGTTCTTTAATATCCTCAAATGAATAATAAGTACATTTGAAAGACCACCCTAACTAGTTTGGTTAAGTGGGCTCTTTTTCTACAACTTTCCTCTATTTTTTGCTACATTTAGCAGAATCTTTTGGGCCAGAAACCCCTTGAATTAACTCAGAGATACCCCGAGAATACTCTGTGAGCGAACATAAATCAGACAATTAATGGTCTTCCTTTTTATTTTCATCTCCTCTAGATCCTCAGTGGCTGCCTGTGAGAGTGGAGGAAGCTTTTAAAGAGACCCTACAGCAGGCTTTGTTGAGGTGAAGGTTAGTCTAATTCCTTTTATACACTTAAAAACAAACTCCACGTGTGTTTTTGGTTATTTTTAAATGCAACTAAACTTTTTTTTGGGCAGTATCTATTATGACATGCTCCTACAGTTGCTCTTATTTTTCCACATGCAAGTGCTTCAATCCATAAATTAGTTCTTCTTTGTTTTTTTTGCTGTGTGTATGTTTATCTTATTTCTCCATTCAACACACGAGTCCCCCCCTGGAGATCATTTCAGGTTCACTTAAGGCTATTTCATTGTCATGTTATTGCCCTGCCGTGTAAGATTTTATGTCATACATGTTTTATATTTCATTAAGAATTCAAAAGGTCGTAAAGTAAATGGACCATAAAATGTATTAGCCCCCTGTGGGAGGTCTTCGACATGAACGCTTCGAGCTGCCGTACCTCCTTAAATCTAGCTGGGTGCACAACGGATGCATCACGATGTAATGTCATATTCATTCTTCTGATGGTCGGCAAAAGGATGGAGGATTATGAAAACCCAGGCATGGTATGCAGAATCTGATGTGTTGAATCATGCCGTATTGATTTTATATTGTAGAAGGGGCTGGCATAAACAAGTTGACTTTTGACAACATCACCTTTCATTGTGCCGTCAGTCTTATCAGGAGAACAGAAGAAGATGAATCATGTGTCCCTTCAGATTCTGATTCATACAGTTTCTCATGCTGAATATTAAGTACAGAGAAAGACTTTGGGCTTTGTTGTTGTGTATCGACTCGTGCCAAAACTAATATTAATGTGTATCTGTTGAAGTTACATTTGCAGCTTGTAGTTGGCACTGATACTGAATAGAAAGTAAGAGACAATGACAAGTTTTTAAATGAAATATTTTGCAACACTCGAATGTGCACATCATCACCAATAACTAGTGGTGCTACAGATCACAAATCTCACGGCTCTACTCCTCACTAAACCATGACTCTAACTGTGAATTATTTTCAAACAAACAAATCACAATGCATCTACATGCATCTCAGTTATGTTTTGTATCCTTAATATTCTTCATTATTATTTACACATGGCTACTATTTGAATAATATTACAGGCTTTAAACCTGAAGATAAACCTGAAGTCCTTTTTTTTTATTTATGAAACTCTAACTGAAGCAGCATCATTTCAATACTGGCATTTGTTACACCCTCCAACAAAGACCGTCAACATTATATACACAAAACAGAATTATTTCTGTGAAGGACAAATCAATGCAATCATTTATAAAAAAAAAAAAAAAAAAATCTTGCATACGCTCTTACACTGTGACCACGTAACATGCAACAATAGTCAAGATCAAAAAAATGTCACTGGGAAATAGACTTGAGCTCCTCTGACCACTCAAAGTGCTTTTACATCAAAGGTCACATCTACCCATTCACACACTGATGGCTGAGACGCTGCTGTGTGACCATCAGAAATAACCCCATTCATACACATTCACACTGTCGATGAAGCAGCAGGAGCATCTTTGGGTTAAGTGTCTTGCCCATGGACAAACGGGCATGTGGCTGCAGGGGAATCGAACCCCCTGACCTACCAACTGAGCCACAGCCGCCCCAATGTACCTTGCTGACCCTTCTGTATACCTATATCTAGTCCAGTCTAAAAATAATTGCATTGTAGAGCACACACATCTTATGTTGTGTTCAAGAACACAAAAAAGAGATCAGAGAGCGCCGCTGTGAAAGAATCAAAGATTTTATTCATGCTGACTTTGGCATGTTTTCTGATGTAACCATTTCTTCTTATTTGTGTTCTGTCATGAATTCCAACCTTTAAAATCCGCCCTGCACCGTCAAACTGCATCCTCTCACTCCCACCTTCTATGTTAAAGTCTGTATTCAAACCGCCGCCGCTGGTTCAGGCAGGGTTCAGCAGCTATTTACCGAGGCATTGTGACTGATTCCGGCCTTGTTAAATCCCATTTTGTTTTGCGAGTGCGGCGCTCTTTTCTCCTCCGGGCATGTGAAGGTGGAGGCTGAAACTGGCGCACAGACTGGGGACCCAAAGAGCAGGCCAATTTTTCATCCTTATTGCCCGTGACAGATCCAAAGTGGCAGAGCGGCGTCCGCGGAGAGGCCGAGAACGGGGAGAGAGAAGACGGAAAAGTGAGAAGGATGCAGCTCGGATGGAGCGAGAGGAGTGTTTGTCTACTTCCGCGTTGTGTGGTCATGAGCGGAGCCTCAATTTTCTTTGCTAAAACAATGCAATTCAGCAGCGTTTGTTAGGGCAGACTCGGTCAAAGAGTTTCAAAGAGAGAGTCCCAGAGTGCCCTCCTCTCTTTAGTTTTGTATTTAAGATAGAAAATAAATCCCGGTTTGGTTCACAGTGTTGTTGTCCTCTACCTTCTCTGGTAACACACAGGGCTATTTTTTCTGACACATATTCGTTTAAACCGTTTATCAGTGATATCATAAACAAGACTCAGAACTCCATATGTGTGGAATTAAGAAAATATACCGAGTCCAAACTTCTGCTGTACCATGATTAAGCTGTTCGTAGAAATTTCAAGCCCATCAATTTATATAATTTAAGCTTGATTTAACTTTGTTGGGCCTGATCACGTCTGGTTTTTATTATTATCCTCTTCCTTAAGTGGCCTAATTTTCGTCTTGTGTGGATTTGAGCAGACAAAAATACGATTTATATGAGCTACCTCATATAATACCAGTCCTGTATTTATGGTAAGGAAGCTGTTTTCTCAAACACCTCATCTTGATTTTATAAACAAGACTGTGTGATGTGTCCTGCGATGCGATGATGGAGGGCCGTGAAGGGCAGCGTCAAGGTGACTTCGTGGGGTGACGAATAGGGGGGGGGGGGTTGGATCTTCACAGGGGTAGAGGTGGGGGTGTGACACAAAAGAGAGACTAGGTGGAAGCGGGAAGATTTTCACGCGAGAGATTTTCGCTCCATTTTTCCGACGCTTTCGTTCTCTCGTTTGAGATTAAGATCTCTTGTTGTAATTATTGCTCGGCGAGGCGGCCTAATTCTGCCAAGTCGATAGCATCGCACCCGTCAGGTGGTGTACGGGGGGATCTGGCAGCAGCTGCTCATGTCCTCTACATGTTCCAGTGGGCTGCAGAGGAAGGTAATTTCACTGATATGTGATACATGTCTGCTGATAGACCCGATTCTGGAAAGCTGCCAATCCACCGTCTTCTTTTGCTTGAAAAAAAAAAAAAGGGGGGGAAGAAGAACAGGAAACCCCTTGGGTGTCTGGCATGTTAAACAGCTGTACAATAAGGGCATCAATCATCCTGCAGAGTCCCAGGAAACATCTGTCTGGACGCTTTCCCCCCCCAAACACAGGTGCTTGACGGACAGATTCAGTTCTTTCCCTAATGAGCGATTGTGCTGACATGAACTGTGCTATCTGTTGTGCACAGGAAGGCACTGATCTGACCAGACTGTATGCACAAAGTTCCTCAGAAAAACAGTTTCCCGTCGAAGTATTTGAATGACGTACGGTCTATTTAGATGGAGTTTAAGAGCGAGAACATTTCCAAAAACTGCAGAAAAATACAGTCTAACCTTGCAGCAGCAGCTACTTTAGGTAAACATGAAAGAAAATGACGTCAGTGTGGGAGTCTTGCATCCTCTCTGGGAAAGATCAGTGACATGTAGTTTGTAAGACATGTTCCTGTCACATTTCAAGAGGAGGGACAACTAACCTCTGTTAAAATGCATCTCCTCACATGGCTCATTAGAAAAAGAGACACACAAAAAACATGGAAATCAGCCATCTGCCCAATTGTTGTTTCAAACATCGGTATCTGTATCAGCCCTGGTTTTCCTAATCTGTACATCTCTAGTGATGAGTGTTGATCATTTTGAAGATTATGGACTTTCATCTGTTGTTTGTTTGGTTAGTAATCTAGAAAATCTGACTCCTTAATTGGGTTTAGTATCATTTTTAACAAGCTAAACTGGCAGGAAACAAAATCTAGAAGCCACACTGAGATCTTGTGAAAGCTTATTTTAAGGAAAATGTTTTTTTTACTTTATTAGATAGAAATGTCACGAGAAGAACCAGTCGAGAGTTTATGCTTTTAAAAGGATTTAATTCAATCTGTTGCTTTCACTCGGCCTTGGAGTTGGATCAGAGCTTTCTGGTACAACTGTGGATGTTTAGATTCAGGAAGAGTCATCGTCATCACAGCGCTGGAACAAAATGATATGACTCGAAAAACAGAAAAAACAATTTCCCTTATGGCTTCCAATTAATACAATGATTGTAATGCACATCAGTTGAGCTACCACCCCTGGTCCAGAATATATAGGTCTGTTAGGGCTTGATGCAGCGTGTCTACCTTAGGTACTGACGTGTGTAGGAGTCCAGATTCAAATGTCAGTGTGCATTTGTGTTTGCATGGATGCTTGTGCAGCATGCAGGTGGGTTTAGGACCTTATCTCCCCGCTGCAGCTTATAGATGTATTGAATTCCCTGTGATGCTGCTTAATGTTTGGTGACCGAACGTGAATGATTGAGTTTCAAATGACAAACCTGAAGCGTAGTGGCATCAGGACTCATTCAGTGCGTGGCTTAAGGGGACTTTAAGTGGATGATTTGTATTAAAGTGCCATGTTGGGCATTGCTTTTGCTTAATATCTCAGTTAGGAACATGTGCGGTTAACGTGTGATTGCACGGGAGTTGTTGTCGGCGGCGTGTTAATGGCGTGTCACTTTGAGCCGTTCAGTTGTGGATCGTGACTCTCCCTCCTGTGCGGGGGAGCTGCTGCTGCTCCCACACATCCCTCAACTGTCTCTCTTTTCTCTCCCATCAAATCAACTCCTCTTTAACCTCATCACTCTCGCTTAACCATTATTCTACTTCGTTTCAAAACTTTCTCAACAAAAGGTTATTAGGTTGGCCTCATGATGGATCCTTTTAGCAGGTCTACGTCTTAAGAGCTTATGAACGTCATGCATTCAACTATGAATCACTCCTCTTTGGAAACTGTAGTTCCTGAGATGAATAAACAGCAACAAGCGAGTTCATTTGTATTCATGCTAAATACACAGTGCAACATAATGTTAGCCTTCTACCCTAAAGCACACAGACAGACCGTTTTCTTTATATGTGCTTCAATCAGCCCTGCATTATGTTTCATGATGATGTTCTGTGACTTTAATCATACAGAATTTGGAGAATTTCCATATATACTTTGAATAGGATGAATAATGCATGATAAAAGCCTTTGAGGGTTTTCATTTTCCTGGAAGAAATGTGTCGACTTTTCTAATGTATGGGGAGCAAGCGGTCATAACTGGGATTAGTGGGAAGGTCTCTCAACTGGAAGGTCAGGGGTTCGATCTCAAGCGCCTGCAGCTGCATGTCAGATGTGTCCTTGGGCAAGACACTGAACCCCAAGCTGCTCCCGCTGCTCGTGTGAATGGATAAGTGTGAGCTGCGGTGTAACAGCGCTTTTGAGTAGCCAGATGACCAGAAAAGCGCTATACGAGCTCAAGTCTGTTTTACCATTTACCAATTCTAAATTTGTCTTTCAATCTTGTGCAGTAAAGATATGCTGTTTTTCTCATTCTCTTATTAAACGATAAAATGGCCGGACCTTGCTGTGTCTGTAATCAGAAATGTGACTGTAGAATCGGTCTGCTGTACAGAAATACCAGGCAGTATGTTGCAGCAGTGTACCAATCAGAATAGAGGATTCATTGTAGTGATGTCATAAACAAATTTAGCATCTTTTGAAATGTCCCTACCCCCTGACCTTGGAGCCTCAGTGTTGCTGGGCAATAACAGAATGGCTAAGGTAATTAAATTACCAGACCCTCCATGGGCAAGGGTAATTACTGCTCTCTAAATCCCCGCTAATCCCCCTTCTGAGTCCCCTGCACAGACTCGGCCTGGGGCGCTCTAACGCTGACTCCTCGATCCTGTCCTAGACAGAGGCCTGCCAAATTACAGTCAAAAGCTAAGTCTAGTTTGTTTGAAACGTTTTACCTCCATACTGTACGGTGTTCTCTCGCGTTGCAAAGGGGCTCCAGTCATCGGTCCAAATGAATTCCAGTCACGTTGCCCTCCTCTTCCTGCTCGCGTGCGTGAGTCAAGAGGACTCTCGGGTCAAAAGGGCCACTCATCTCTCCGTAAGAATGTCGTAATTATCACTACTGGGATGAATGGGATGTGACCTCTGTGACCTCTGCAGTGCCTTGTGACTGGAGTTCAAAAAGGAGGAGAGGATATGAAGACCGCAGAGCACATTAATAGATGTTCTTTAATAAACAACGGAGGTTACCTAAATATCCTCAGCGGCGTTTACATTTAAATAAAGGTCAAAATGAATAATCAAGGTCATCTCTGTAGCAATATCCTTAACTGCAGTGTGCAAGCTCATGTGAGGGTTTTTTTTATTTGGTCATGAAACTGACTACTGCTACAAAAGCAAACAAGACCATCAAGAAGAAGAGCCATCATTTCTATATATCTATTATTAATGGCTGCTAGGGCCTGATTTACTAAGCTCCCAATTACAGAGTACTAAATTGCGTGTTCACTCCCAAAGTTTGCACGTTTGGTTGGTGGGCGTTTCGCGGGTGATCTACTAAGAAAATGTGCGTGAATGACACCAGGTGCAATCCTTGTGGAGGCGGTACTATTTAAGTTAGGCTTTTGCGTGTTCTACTGGTTTACATCACGGAGAGTTTGGACGGAAAGCAGGAAGACTGCAAGCGCAAAATAGGTGTTAGTGGGAGAGGCAAATAAACGCACAATACTTTCGAGTTATAGGAGATAAATCTGAATATTACAAAGAAGATTTTGGATATAAGAAAACCTCGGCATTAAACAGGACCTCTCTTTTCTTCCCTTAATCTTAAGAATGAAGTGTCATACATTGCGCAGGAGGTGCGAGCTGTGTCCTCTGTGGCACCGGGCGCTCTACACTCGGGCCGTTGTTGCGCACCAGACAGCTGGCCGGCGCTGTGTCTGATCGGACATAAATGCCCTGGAAAAAGGTATCGAAGACGGGGGTACAAGCAGTGGTGAGGTACCCCAATCCAAGCGTCCTACAGAGTACACAGCAGCGGGCTTTAGAGGGAGGTGACGAGCGCATTATGGAGAGGAGCGCACCGGAGGGGGCGAGCTGGGGGAGAGACGCGCGACCCGAGAAAAAGGAAATCCCCAGTTTAAAATGTCATGTTGGCGAAAAGAGGGAAACAGGAAGACATAAATGTCAATGTTGAAATTCCATACAATGCAGAGGCTGTGAATGTTCAGTTTTGTTTGGCTACATGGCAACAATAGCCTGTAGTTTAATCATGCTGTTTCTCTTCCTTAACGATTAGAATATTGAATCAAATTAAAAAAATAAATGCATGCCATTTATTTTTCTGTCATTTGAAACATGGAAACACATGTGGGGAAAAACGCGATCTGTATGCCTTCTTTTGTTGTGCCTATGCCTCCTCCTAACTACAATAACAGCAGCCCGTTGTGTGTAACACTGTGCTCGATTAGCACGTTCCTTTCAAAGGTGTTAAATACAGACACCGTCACAATCACCGCAATTTTTGTCAGGCTTGGTAAATCGCAATGCGTGTACTAACTTAACTTGTTTGCATTTTCTCCATTAGGGCAGAAACGCCCCATAGTGCATATTCATTAAGGCAAACGTATTAAATGGTCAATGCGTGTTGTTTTGCTCATATGAAAGACGCAATCCTCACTGCGCGCCGTTAGTAGATCAGAAAGCACTTTTTTTTTTGCTGGTGGTATCAAGTTTGCACACGTTTTAAGACACGCAAACCTTTAGTAAATCTGGCCCTTAGTGCGGCTGCCAGGTAGGTGTCAGACTTACACACGTACTGCTTTGTCCACAAGGGACAACCAGAAGGTTCCTCACAGGAGCTTTAAAGCTGTACACTAATCTCTTTTGATCACTGGGGGGCAGCAAAACAAGCCTGAAACACAACACTTTTATATCATAATCTTACGGCGTTATCGCCATCATTTTGTTTCTGAACATTCATTCAATGTGGAGTCACATTGTCGTTTATGTAATAAATTGAATTGACCAGCTGTAGCCATTATCTTAGTCTGTTTGTTGGTGTAGGGCAGACAGCTTTAACTTGATCTTTAGACCTTTTTCTTTGAAAGGATCTGCCTGTTTTGTCTGGGGAAAAGATAGAAGAAGCTTGGCAGACTTAAAAAAAAAAAACCCAACACATTTAAATCAATGAGCTGTACATGCAGAATACATCAGTATGAGGCGACTGCTTTCACATAACATGTACTCATTTGATCCGATGTTTAAAACAGGTTTATCGCTTTCCAAGAAATTCATAGGTATTCATGTTTTCATTAGTGTTTTTGAAATGCAAGAATCAAAGGAGCATCAGGGTCCTTTCATGAGATCCACGAGAGGTTGATTATTGAGCTCAGTTTGATTTTCTATTAACAGAGTCTCAATGCTTTTTGACAGCCGCCCCTTACTTGTAAATATTCAGAGTGCCATTTAATGCAGCAATTAGATAGTCCACAAGCTAAAAACAATACTACAACCTAACATTACTATGACAGAGATCAAAATAATACCACAGTGGATTAAAAGAACAACAGTAATGCATAAAATTGAAGAGAGAACAAAAGCGGTCCAGCAGTTATAAATCAAACAAAAGCACTCAACAAATTTTGCTGATTGCTACAACAATTGAATCCACAGTCCAACGTTCTAAGGGGCGTGGTCACACTGGCCATCCGTACCGTGCTGTACCCAAGCACGATTGCCCCCCCCCCCATTCATTCATTATGTTATTATGAAGCGTGCTCAGTTTACAAACAAAAGAGACGCACAGTCGAGTCCGCGTCTGCACATCGGAGAACAACACAGAGCATGACAGCTACTTTACTGACTTTACAGCTTATTTTAAGCCATTTTAATCAGACACAGCAATAAATAAATACAAAAATGAAATAGTGAGTGCGTGAGTCCGCGCGGACGCCCGCACATCGGAGAACAACACACAGCATGACAGCTACTTTGTGGCTTGTGTCATGTTAGTCAGATACAGACATGAAACTCTGGATTTCTCCAGAATGAAGGCTGTCAGCGTTGTGTACCCGCAGGCTTGTGCTCGTGCATGAAGTGTACCGTGCCTGAGCACGATACGGAGCGGTCACACTGGTCAAACGAACTGGACTTTAGGGTTGAAGCGTGCTTGGGCACGGTACGGATGGCCAGTGTGACCGCGCCCTTACACACTGGAGTTGTTAAAATTTCAAATTTGGAGGAAACAAGCACCGCCTTGGTCTTTCTCTGCTCCTCCTGTTACCTCGAGTACCAGCCAAACATCTGCGTGACATCAGTGCCATTGGAAAGTGTCAGTGACCCCAGCAGGTGTTCCGCGTGTGTGAGGGTGTTGTTTTAGGTTGCGCGTACAGTATCTACAGCGTGCATGTGAGCGAGGGGAGCCGGGTGGTTGGTGAAAGGAGCATCTGTGTGTATTGAAAAGCGTTCTTTGAATAGCTCCATATTTGAACAGCCACTTACCCAGCGATAAGCTGTAAGTGATTCGTGGCAGCTTCCTGAAGCAGTCGAGAGAGCGAGACAGAGGGAGAGAAGTCAGAGAGAGGAATTAGTGTAGAACATCAATTGTAATTAGGGATACTTTCCTCCATTTGGAAGTGCATGTTTCTGTCTCAGAGAGAATTAGAACTAGATACTTTCTGCCAAAGCAATACAACATGATTGATTTAAAGCGGCAAAGAATACTAGGAAGGAAATGATGAGGTAGTATGACATGCTACCTTTTCATTTCCTCCCTACGTTTCTCTGTCAAAGTCACAACCATAGACTGTATAAAACATGGCCGTAGTCTAAGTGACGTCACCAATTGGTTTCTGAAGAGGCGTTCTGAAGCCCAACTTTATCGTTTGCAAATTAGAATCACTGACTCGGACTGACTGAATACGTTTTCCAGTCTGAACCCGTGATATTTGAAATTCCTTGCCCCCCCCCCTAGGAGCAAGTGGAAATTATGCAGACAATGAAATATGGTGCCCATACAGAGTGAGCGGTCACCTTGTTTTTCATGCATCATGCAGGTGAAAGATTTTATCTGGAAGAAGTCCCCTATCCCCTTAAACAAAGATGGTGGCATACTGTATAGCACTACCATGAAGATACTGAGCAAAGGCACAGCAATAATTTGGGCGATTTTGCTCACAGTTCCTGAAAAGGACAAAGGGTTGGAGCTCTGCCAGTTCCTGCAGGCTGTCGATCCCAATCTTTTACCTTTACAACAGACCACTGACAAACACATGGTCGTTTTTTCATATTGTTGCCCCATGAATGTAATGCTATGAGAGTGTAATGTAATGTGTTGCTTAACATGCATGAGCAAGTAAGTCTGTAGTTTGTTTAGTTTGCTTCTTCTCAGTCCTCTCTTTGTGCTGGCTGAGAGCAGCGATTTACAGTGTTCAATGGTGACCATCCAAATGTTCCTGACATTTGGGAAATTGTCCCTTTTGTTCAGCCATCTTCCCTTTTTTTTTTTTTTTTTTTACCGCCCTCTTCTTCAAAATGCCATTCGCCCTTTTCATTCCTCTTTCACCTTGTTGATCCTTCTTCCTCCTTTTTTTCTTCTTCCTCGCTCATCCAGTTTGACGTTCGACCACTTACAGGCTCCTGGTTGAAAGATTTCCTTTATTTTTTTCTTGTTGCCTTTTCAGTTCATATCTCTTGTCCATTTCTTGTGAAAAGTTGAAGTGTAGCACTTGACTTTTGTTCAAATTCAAGAGCTCTCTCGGTGGAATTAAGTGCCAATGCACCGTTTCAAAGAGCATTTGGTCATCATGTTCTCAATCATTCCTCTCTCAGCCGGTGACTCATATGGTTCCTAATGTTTTTTCACTCTGTCTTGTTTTTTTGTAAGGTCTTTTTTTTCCATTCACACTTGCATGCGTCAATTAAACGACAATGCCGTTTTTTGTTTTTTTTTTGATTAATGAAGGTGGCAACATTTCCATCATTGTTAAAGCCTTTCATAAGAAATGAACTACCAGCCTCAGTACAGAGCAGGACTTCTGTAAGATTTCAATAACCTAAACAACTAACTAAATATGGTTTCAAGGTACCTGATGGACTTTTCCTCTTGACAAACCGTACTTGTAAATTAGATATGCTAGCTCGCTAGGGAGTTAAGCCACAGGAAAAGTTCCAGTTTCAGCCCGTAGCTGCGACAGTGAATGCCCTCCGCACAGATAGGATGTGAGCTTCAGCTGACTTTAAAAGGGACTGACATAGATTCTCCATAGAGGATGACCTACACCGCTCAGCATGGAGGCGACCCTTCCCCTGCTCGTTAGGGTTGAACTATAAGACTGCTGGGCCACAAATCCGCTCCGGCCTCACCGCCTTACCCCCAGAATCGATTCCCCCACGGCCACATGACACAAGACACACACACACACACCTCATACACCCAGAGCCAGTGAACCGGCGCTTATGTACAGAGGAGAAAGCTGTGCAGTGTCCAGGCGGGGTGTTAGTGGCTAATCATTAACCCAGACTCCCTGTTTGCTTTTCCTCTGTCTCTGCTGTACGTCTGGTGGCTTTTATACGTGTGTGTGTTGTCAACAGTGCCATGTGCCTTCGCTGGGCTTTATCAGACCATGCACTGTGTGTTAGAGACACACCCACACACACACACACACACACACACACACAGATATAACATCTGCTCACGCCTGCAGTCGTGTATCAGGCAGAGTTACAGTTTGCTGCAGACTTCTTCCTCTCCCAGTTCACAGATGAGCGTAGAAGACGGATGTCTTATAGTAGAGTAGAAAACGTCTAGCGCTCACATGCCCTGATAATTAATCCACTAAGTTGTCTTTTATTCAACTGGTTGATATGATTGGACATATTGTTCAGGAATCTGTTGCAACAGTCTGTCACTTAAATAACAGAAAATTCCATCTTGGAGAAATCATGGAAGACTTTTACAAGGTTATATTTTCTGTTTCGCTGTCCAGATCTAATATCAATCATAAGATGTAACCAAGGTCTGTTTGTTGTGAATATCATCACCTACTTATGGCTGGAATCAGAAGCTGGCAGTGGGCCTGATTACTTCCGCATGTCACGCCAATAAAGCACCATTAAACATCCACACCTCCATCACCTCAGCTGCTGCCGGGCCTCACTTGTGCCTTCATCCGGGTTGTCAAATGAGACCCGACTGCTTGGCAGATTTCTCGCTGCCGGTCCTCCTCTTTGCCTTCACATCTGCTGCCCCCCCCCCTTCCCTCAGATTCTCAGAGAGACACATCTGGACAGGGTCTGAGAGTGGAGGGGAGGCCCGGGCAGCTCCTGGAGGCGGGAGCATGAGCGTACACTTTCTCTGGGAATGCCCTTGACCAGCCGTCTGAAGAATGGCAAGAAGGCGGCGTCCGATGCACGCGCCAACCTGGAAAGACAAAAATGACAGGGAATATTCAATTTACATGCCTCATTGGAAGGTTTTCTGGAGTGCTTGTATTTATTCCGAGAAGAAAAAAGATTCAAGTGTCATTCTGGTGAAAGTGTGTGGAAAAACACATCTAATAGTAGCCTCCACCTGATATTTGTTTTCATGGAGCAGAAGATTCATGTGGGTGGGGAGAAATGTCAGAAAATAGTGAGCCGAGGGAAAGAGAGGAAGTGTGTGCATTTTGCCTGACATGTGAAGAGCGAGAGAGAGAGAGAGAGAGAGAGAGGAGAGAGAGAGAAGTCGGGGGAGGGGGCTGAGGTAGGTGGGCGGGGAGAGAGAAGAGGCGAGTGTCACGGATGGAGAGACGGAGCGAAAGAGAGAGAGAGGGAAGGAATAGTGTGCTGCTTGTTGCCGGAGCTGTTGTGCTCGAGTGTGTTATCGTGAGTGCTTCTTGAGCCGTCGTGTGAAAAAGAAAAGAAAAAGAGGACATTGCTTTTTGAGCCTTTTCTTTTCTTCTCTTCTTTTCTTCTTCAAGCGCAGAAACGAGCTCCCAGAACTTGTGTGAACCCCCCACCCCCCACCCCCCCTGCTGCCTGGGATTGTAAAGAGGACCTGGGGAAGACAGCGTGCTGCCAGGTAAGAGAATCACACATAAAGAGGATTTTTTTTTTGAATGTGGAAGATCTTAAAGAGCTCTCTTCCTCTGCTGTGTGAGAAATACATCATCTAAAGGAGGGAACATGCTGGATTTGGTGTGTGCACATGTGTCAGCAATAACGACAGGACAGTGTACTGTATTGTGATCGGAGGAGTCAGGTCGTGTAGAGAAAAAGAGGAACGATGTGAAGCAGGAGGAGGCGTAGTGTTCATCCAGGATGACAGATGTCAGGGAATGTCAAATTCAGAAAGAAGAGAAACTGGAGCGACTTGTGGAGCTTTCGTTCTGTCTCACTTTCTTGATTTCTTTCCCCCCCCATCGACTTAAATTGGCATTCGATGCTCTAGAAAACAAACTTGACATTGTTGTAGTTTATTCCTTTTCTCGTGAAGTTTTTGCAATGCACGTTTCATTCTTGTTATTTAGCTGAAATGTTAGATGTGAGTGATCAGCAAAAAATGAAAAAAGCGGCCAAAAGCAAACGACGAAAGAAACAACGATTTGAGATCAATTTCCCAAACAGAAGATGAACATAAAACTACCAAAAAGATTCAGAAAATACACCATACAGATGTTCTTGTCCGAGCTCTTGAAGCAAAGGAAGACACGTTTTCAGGATAAAAATCATCAGTCAAAACACACGAGGCTTTGGAGCGTATGTTTCATTTGGCTGGATGTGGCTCCACAACAGGCAGCGATCTGCGATATTAGTGACAGTCAGGGTTCAGCAGACTCCCATGGTGGCTTAGGCCAAGCTTCAGATCAGCATGGCAATAGTAGAGATGGACGAGACAGTTATTCCCGCACACAAAAGAAGAATGACGTGTGATTTTGAGTAATTTGATCATCTCTTTCTTCTTCATTCAATAAGAGGTTCTTCTGCTATTGAATCTCTCCGCTGCTGTTTTGTCATTTCCCCTTTTTGACGTTCCTTATCTCCCCCCCCCCCCCCCCCCCCCTCTCTCTCGCCCTAATTACCCAGCATTCAGCTGAAACCAACTAGCCCATCTCTCTTCCCTTCCATCCCCTTTTGTCCATTCATGCATGCTGCGGTACAGTAGACTATTAAACAAAGACAGACTATAGGGCCAGGGGGCTGAACAAAGCCTCTCTGTTCTTAATAACATTTGCTCTTTTATTTATTTTCTTCTTCCCTCATTTAGAAACATGAAAGAGGTAAAGGTTGGTAGATTGCAGCGGCTTCAAATGGCCCCACCGTCTATTTGATTCCATTGTCTCGTGCTGGAACAAGCCTTGAAAGCCGGCAGTCTTTTCAAGCACAGGACTAATTCAGATTTTCTCATTTTTGACTTCATTTTTCCATCACCTTCCAAAGCTTTTCTTCCACTACAAGGTCCAATAAATCCCTTTTCACGCACGCTGCTCTTTGGAGAAATGGATTTGTGCGTCCCACAGTGAACACTCTGCTCACCTTTTGTATTCACGCCATTGTTAGTGTTGGATTTATGTGTCTAATCTGCAGGCGTTTTATGGAAACTATTTAAATGATTTATTCCCTGGGAGCACAATTGAAAATCCTTTTCTTGAGAAATGTTGGCTTATATTCCGACAACAGTTCTGCGTGCGCGTGAATCCACGCTGTGCGGTGTGTATCCAGCTGTGAGATCTCCCATAACATCAATAGTTAATGAGTGTCTCCAGCTCTCATTCATACATCCCATTCACACAGGGTTTTTGTTCATGCACCAGCTGTGAGACACTTACTGTTCTACACCATTATGAAGCTTGAACACAGCTCAGCCGGAGTTTGATGAAGATCTTGGCTGACCTTCACACAACCTTGCAGTGTCACAGTGCATGTTTAGGTAGTAGGAGTAATTCATTATCTCCTACATCTTAAGCAGAGGGATACAGTGTGATAGAGGACAGGAATATTGTACTTTTTTGGCTTTGATTCTGTTACATTTCTGCCCTAAAAGAGGCGTTTTTTTTAATAAATCTACAAGCCTTTCCTGTGTGTTGGTGTGAGCAACAGTTCTGACCCATTCCCTCCATCCACGGCCCCTCCAGCTTTTCCTGCCTAGAGCGCCAGGCGGCAGCTCCTTTCGGTCCACTGGACGCGGCCCTGCTCTCCCTCTGTGACTCATTGCGTTGTCCACTCTGATTGGCCGGCTTTTCTCTACTCCAGGGAAAGACAGGATGTGAAGGGAAAAAAAAGGAGAGATAGAGAGAAAGAGGTCAGCCCCACATGCGCAGGGATCAGTCGTTCAGGATGAACATTTACAATGTGTTTGTGTGAATGAAAGAAAACACAGGCACGAGTTGGTAAAAACAAAAAGAAACAACAAGAAGGGCTTTTGGTCGCTGAAAAACTGCACATGCGCAATGAGAAATTCAAACAGTTCAGCAAAATAACTGAGATCACACTCCTCCTATCTAGCCCCAACCGTAGTCATGTTTTGTATCTAAGGGATGTATTCAGGCCTGAAGCCCCTCCGTCCATTTGTAAGTGACACTGTCACATGTGACAGCTCTGAAGCAAACAGGGTGTGGAGTCCTGCCTGCCTGCCTGCTGAGACTTGGGCTTGTTTGCCTCTTTCAGACAGATCAGGCAGATATCAGGTCCAAGCTGCTCCACCCTGCTACCCAGCCAGAAAAAAAACCCCACATTTTTTGTTCTCCCTTTATGCTAAGGCCATGCAGCACTGATCCAGAACCATGGACAGCGCTCCTGGACTGAAGGCGAGCGAACAGAGGAGGGTAAAAAAAAATCAGCACCACCTCATGTGGACAGCTCCTTCAGTACATGTAGTCAAGCATCCTGCAGAAACCGAGTCTCTCGGATTGATGGCAAGAATAATAAGATGCTCAGATAGTCAGAGAGCAGCATGATACACATTATTGCTTGTAAAGATTATTCATAAGATGATCAGACGATGTAATATAATGTGAGAAGTGACAGATTTTACATTAAGGTTTCAGAAGGCGCTCTTGCTGAGGAGCAGGAACAGCAGTGTTTGAATATTTACCAGCTTTAATCTGCTCCTGTTTGCTAACCAACACTGGCTGTCAGTTGAGTCCAGGGCCAGCTGTGTTCGGTACTTAACCAGGTAGCCTGGGTAAATAATCACAGTTTCCAAATATGCAAAGCTCACAAACAGGGAGTGAGCGTCTTTGCAACTGTGCGTGTAGATCACTGAAGCATTAAATCTTTGTTGGCTCGCATTCAGGGCTGCTCAGGATTCACTTTACTAAAGCTTAGTTTGTTATCAACCAATCAAATGTATTCAGACAGAAACTGTAAAGCTAATTAAAGGGTTTTACAAGCATCTGAAGAAACAGCTTGGTGTTTTATAATGATTTTCAGACGAATGAACACAAAAGCAACCCAAAAAAAACCCATAAAAATAGATAAGCAACAAAAATCCCCAAAATACAATTTAGCAAAAATATTACGGAATTGGTCCAAATAAGGCTGCAGATGGCTTAGGTAAGTCAAGTTAACCGACAGTTTGAGTTATGATGCCACTTTTAAGAGAATGGATATCGATGCAGAAGAGTCATTAAACAACGGTCAAGCAGCCGAGAAATATGGTGCCGTAGAGCGTCATATCTGAAAATAAGACCCAATATTCCCAATAAGACAGAGAGGAAGATCATCGATTGGTCTTCAAAAGCAGCAGCTTCCAAGATACTGACAGGAGAATGTGTGAGCAGGTGACTGAAAAACAGAACTCAGATACGCAGCTCCTAGGCTCAGACTTCAGAGAGGCTACTGCGATCAATTTAAGGAAAAAGCACCCTTTGATCAAGGGGGCGAAGCTGACCTGTCATTTTTTTTTATATAATCCCAACATCTGTCAGTGTTTATTCCATAAACAAATATCACTGAAAACACAACTTTCTCCCAAGAAGTGAAAAACATCCCCCAGGCTGTCCAAAGCCAACTGTAGAGTTAGAAGCTGCTCCTTGGCAACATTACACGTCAGCGTATTGCATTGGCGACATGACCCGCAAATTGTGACAGTAAGCCTCTATCTTTGCACCTTAGCTCTGCCCCGTATCACACCCGAGATGGCCCATCTCAACATGCTTCACATCACATTGTAAATCACTGTCATTAATCCACTGTGGCTGTAATAAATGTACGAGTCAGTTATGGCTTTGTCGATCCATTTTATTGATCGTAATGCATGGTTTTACGATGCATACGTGCAAAGCATTTAAAACCATACTCCATAACTAGGTTCTTAGGTGCACTAAAGATGTAATGACGTTCGTACAATAACTAGGTCTTTTTGTTCTGTCGCTGGTTGCAAAGTGACTCAAGTGTCATGAATTAATGAGACGTATTTTACATCATCTTTGAGGGTGAGAAATCAGACGTGAAAACGTGTGCCGTTAGATGAAGCCGTCTGATCTTCAGTGACGGACTTCACAGGGAAGAGAGTCACTAAGAAGAGCTGGAAAGATGAGAGCGTCTACTGTTCATGCAATTCTACTTAGCAGGTCCACAGGAATATGCACTCATGGACTCAGCATGACATCGATTTTGTGCCTTGCTGCACGTCCTCCAAGCATAGCCCCCCCCCACCCCCCCTATCTCCAACCAAAACACCCGACAGAAACAATAAAGTCTCGCCCCGAGGCTTCTGTAGTCACCAGTGAACAGCAAACTACCCGTCACTCCTCTCTCTCTCTCTCTCTCTCTCTCCATCTATTCTCAAGCCCCTCACACATTTATCCACTAATTGAGCCAGCTAATAACCAACCCGGGTCATTTGTATATGTATGCATTAGCATAATTGAATAGGCATGAGTTAAGTGTTCTCCACTGGTGTGTTATTAACCAGAGAAGCAGCCAATTCACGTGCGGCTCTGTTTGTTAAGCTGAATGGTGTCATGAACAAGGAGGCGTCCGTGCCTTTAGTTCCCACCCTTTGCCTGGGACTTTCTTCTCTTCCTCCGCAGTGGTCAATGCCATTACACTTACTGTACGTTACCTTAATTAGAACTGTGACAAATAAATGATTTATGTAAAATGTATCACCAATGATCTTCTATAATCCATGAACCGAAAATGTACGTTTGCTGGTTCCAGCTTTTTAAGTTCAGGGTGCAGCTGTTTTTCTTTTTGCACGTTTTTTTCTGTCATTATTTAAAAAAAAAAAAAAATCTTTGACTCTCGACTTCGCAGTCCAAAGTTGCAGCCACGCTGTGTGCTTTTTCTATTATTAACATTTTCAGTCCCTGACCTTCTCATCTTCTCTCCTACTGAACAATGGAGCAAACTCTTCCAGTAGTCTATGGTGTTATCATAGTAACCATGCTGCGGATTAAAAAAAAATCATCCGTCTTACAATACCGTTAGTTCTGTTTGAAGCCAAGACAAAAATATGGCTTCAATTCAAATGTTTAATGGCATATTTTGAGTTAGAAAGAATTTTGTTACATTTAGAGGCTAATAGCTAAATCAAACCACTATGTATTTGTGTAAAACATTCTCAGATTTGTTGATTAATAGTTTCAATCGTTAGTTGCAGCCCTATCCCTGACAAATAATCACAATATGCAACCCTCAGTCTGGTCCAGTTTTCCCTCCTCTGGGATGACCTTGTCTCTGTGTTGGCCAGTGCTAATAAACTGGACACTGTCCCAGTGAGAAGGCCGGCACGTATGGCAGGCTAGAAAGCATTCAGACTGGTTGCAACCACAAGTTAATTTTCTCGTGTCAAGCAGACAGGGCAGGAAAGAGTTCACCTGACCACAGAGGCTGCTGCCACCTCTGGAAGGTGGTCTGCTCCTCTTCTACTCGCATCAATAAACCCTCTAGCTTGGATGTCAGGCAGGAGGTGGGGCACATGAAGAGAGAGGTGACGTGAATCGGACTTAAAATGAAGATTGGGATGAAAGAAAAAGGGTGGGGTGAGGATATATTTTCCATCTCTGCAGGCTGCAGCTGTCGCCCTTGTCACCGCGCCACGTAAATCAGGCGTTCCCTGTCTGCTGAGAACTGAGCGTAAAAGAAAAGCGACTTTTTATCACTACATCTGTGACTCCACAGAAGGCTGCATATTCACCAGAGACCTCTGTTTACAGAGGGGGGGGGGGCAGGGGGGGCAGAGCTGACAGCATAGAGACGGTGCTGTTTCTTCAGCAGTCAGTATGCAGGTTACTGAAAGGTAAAAAGAAACGGAAGAGGTTCACACCACAAACACATTTAAACTACAATAACAAAAAAAATGTAACGTTCTTATAAATACAACAAGAACACAACACTGTCTTTGTCCTTGGGCTCACACTGCACCTGTGTTGGAGAAAAAAAATGATTTCCAGTGGCTTCCTTTTCCTGTTTGCCAGGGTCACTGGTGTCACCATCTCCCAGTAACCTTCCAGTCAATCTCAGTTTAGTGCAATTAAAGGATCTATCATGTTAAAAGGAAAAAGGAAAGAGGTTATCTTCAAATCAGGCGCTTTCTCCAAACCCCGCCCTCTGATGCGTCCACATGCCCTGCAGGAGAGCCAGCTGCCGTAAATGGAGGTTAATCACTGATCTTAGATGTCCACTTGGGAGTATATTATCAGCTCCCCCATCAATAAGGTCCACTATGGGGAGAAAAGATCCCATTACAGATGTGTATCACTGGGCTTACAGTCCTAGTGCACAGCCATGAATGAAAGCAAACCAAGGCTGTATTCATGTGCAAAAATGGGATTTATGTCTTCATGATTGCAAGGTTGAGGGACGAAAAAAGAATTTCAGAGCTTTTGCAAGTTTCTCCCTCTTCCAGCTGAGTGGAAGTACAGAGAGGCAAGTGGGTCATTCAGAAAAGGCTTCTGTGAAAGTGGAAATTCAGCTTTCCTTTGCATTCATTTGGTGAAGAGTCGCACAAAAGCCAAGTTTGAAATGCCAGGTAGAATGCAATCAGTGGCTTTTTCATTTCCATTGGGATAGTTCTCGCCAATCCCCCCTAAAAATGCACATGCATTGTGACCATTTTCAGCAAGCCAGCATGAAGTGAGCAGAGAAACTGAAGAAAAAAACATCCAGTCGGACTGATATGAATGCTGATGACTGACTTTTTTTTTTCTCATTCTGTTTCTTTATGTTCTCTCTCAAGGTTACAATTAAACTCAAAAGCCAACTCAAACATCCAAATATGAGACACGGAACACACTTTGGCAAATATCCATATTGTAATTAAAGGAAAGTAAGGACACATTTTGAAAATGATGTCTTAAAGAAACCCCAAGTGGAGTACCAAATTTCCATCATGTGTGATACATTCTGAGATTGCACAAAGAATGCTTGATCAGAAGTTCATTCAACAAAAAATGTAAAACAAGCTTCATTTTGGGCTTGCAGACAGACTTGACAAAGCTTCATTATCTCCTTTTTACTGGTCGTGTCAGCATTCTCTCGGCCTAATCGTGCCAATTTAAATTTTAAAAAAAGCATTTGCTTATTTTGTCTTCATATCTGGATCGTAACTAATTGGAGATGAAGGATGAATGATCGGCTGCTGAAACAGAATGCTGGCCCGGTTGTACATTTCCAATGGAGAAAGTGTGGTACCTATCTGAGCCTGACATTGCAAACGGGACATAAAAATGGACACCGAGCAGTCTCCAAGTATCTTAAAGGTAGCATTCAAATGAATCCAGACATAATGCTTTGAGAAGGGAGTAAAAATACCTGAGCTGTGTGATGTTATGAACCAAGTCGGGAAGGTGTTTTTTTTTCTGACGTATCTGAAAGAGCAAACTTTTTAGGTTATGTTTCGCCAACCTGAAAAAAAAAGACCCATCACAAATGGCCAAACTTCTCTCAGTAATGAGGTGCAAAATCCTTGTTTCCTGCTATAATGTCTCCATCCGATTCCACATTACCTTCTCTAGCATCAGCGGAAGATAGTGGAGGTGTGTGTGTGTGTGTGTGTGTGTGTGCATGCTTTGGGGGGGGAGACATAGCAACGTGTGAGATCACTGTGATTAACGGCAGCACATTGAGCTCATGCATTATTCATCCGTCGTCACCTTCACCCACTGCCAAAAGTCGTGACTGATTTTTTTTTTTTTTTGTGGGGAGGAATGCGTTGTTCCTGAACATTTGAAGCCAAATGAACAAAATCCACCCATCTATGATTGAGTCCATAACCTGAGACCGGCTTGGCGTAAAATCCTGTGACATATCATGTTAAACAGTCTGTATCAACTCCTCCAAGGCTGTGGGCTTGTACAAAGGAAAGTACAAACCATAGGGGAAGGTTGTTTGGCAAAGCAGAGGGACGTGTTGTTTACCAAGTTACTGTTTCAGAACGACAAAACTTTCAGAAGTATAAAAATATTTCTAATTCTTTTAATAATGTATCCCTACTTCTTCTCTCTTCATCTTTTCTCTCTTCTGTGCCATAACTGTCAGTATGAATAACCTCTCCTGCTCCTGATATGATAAACCCCCTGGAGAAACAAATTACCCAGGATGCAGCATGTGTGAGTGAGAGGGAGAGAGAGAGAGAGGGCAGCTCACTCGGAGAACACGCTGCTGGATTATGGTGACTTGAGTGTGACATTCACTGAATACTCTGCTAATTTTCATCAATAGTCATTGCATGGTTAAAGTTCACCCTTGGGACTGAAATGTCTTTAGGGAGGGAGTGCCGGAACAAAGATAAGCTGTTTTACGGCTTTTAAAGGGTAAATCTCACTAACGAGCCGATTACCATCTTTAGCTACACGCTGGTGGTCTGCATCCTGTTGCATCAGAACATTTAAAAGCAGAGCGGTTATTGTTTCATCGTTTCATTTTCACTCGAGCACATCATTTTGTATCCATCCACAGCTGAAAGTAGTCCCCTGAACTAGGGCTGGGCGATATATCAAGTTTTTAAGATATATCGATATATCTTCAATCCAGATATAGGGTAGGACAATATTGTTGATATCGATATAGTTCATGTTGCATTAAAATAACGTTATATCTTTCTTCTGTAGAGCTGCCAGTTCACCTATTTCTCATCTCACTGTCTCTCCCTCTTCACCCTGCTCCTCTCTCTCTCACTCTCTCTGAGCCAAACTCAACAAACTAAATGGATAACAAAGCACACAACTGTGTTTATTTTGTTATGCAGAAAATTAATTAATTTCACAAACAGGTAGTTTGTTTTCATCTACATGTTGAACTTGTGCAACTAATGTTAATGTCGATATATATATCGAGTATCGCCATTCAGCGAAAAAATATTGAGATGAGTTTTGGTCCATATCACCCAGCCCTACCCTGAACCCATGCCAGCAGCTACAGTTTGAGTCAAAGTCTAAGAGGAAATGATTGAAGTGTATATTTGTGAGTCAAAAGGATCTGAGATGGACTAACTGATTGTTGATTTTGGGCTTTTTGGCCTTTTATTATGCTGAATATCTTTATAAGAACATGACAGTTCAATAATCTTAAAGGATTAAGCTGTCATCTACAGATGACTCTCTGTTGCACATATCTGAGAGTTAGTAACTCCATTCGCTGTTGATTTGATTTGGGTGTCACAGAGTTAAATTAATACATATTTATCAGTTTTGCCCAAATTGTTGTTGTTGTCTAATATTCAAACGGCTCCAGTCCAAAATATTGAGATTGCTGCAGTGTCCAGCATACTGATTCACATATAATCACATTATTTAAATCTGTTTGGCTAACAATAATGGAAAAAGTGCTCGTATTAAAAGTGACAGGGACATTTAAAAAAAAATAAAAAATTCAAATCAGACATTGATAAGAGAAAAAAAACAGTGTTTGAGTGTTTACAGCGGCTCCTGTAATTGGAAACTACAACGTGATGTCAGTCATGTTATTCTCTGCTCTGCTGGACCAAAGTAGAAAAGTGTCAGAGCGGCTGCAGCTGCAGGTTTAAGAGCTTTTAGTGGGCCGAATTACGCCCTCCAGGAACTTTTTCTTTCTTCCTGAATGCACCAGTCAGATCGGTGACAGTGTCTCTCCTCAGGTTCTCTCCTGTGCACGTCTCTCACCCCACCTGCCTTT
Organism: Labrus mixtus; assembly: GCF_963584025.1. Lineage (NCBI taxonomy): Eukaryota > Metazoa > Chordata > Actinopteri > Labriformes > Labridae > Labrus > Labrus mixtus. Next base: position 16,253,772 of record NC_083633.1, on the reverse strand, counting down.
TTCCCCTCTGGCCTGCCAATCACTCCGGCCTGCATCACGCACTAGTAAGCTTGACTGGCACTGAGGAGGGAATCAGACCTCTGAATTCACTGTGTAGGGCACTAAACCTCCCATATACATATTCATCCACACATCTGTTTTTCTTTTATCTCTCTACAAGGAATGTTGCTCAAAAAATGGCAGAGAGTAACACACTCTGAAACGCTCCATGGATGCCGCTGTGATTTATCTCGTCCTCTTGAGTTGTTTTAATCTGCATTAGCTCTTTCACAAGGCCGCAAGGTGGATCACCGCTGCTGGTCAAGGAGCCTCTCTGTCAGCTCATTTAGCTCTTAAAAATGCTCCTTTGCTGCTTTCTAACACTCGACGGGCACCCCAGTATTGATTCCTGCATTGATCCTCTTCAACCTGGCCTATCTGTTTGTCCCCGGGCCTCCAGAAAATCCCAGATCATATCCGCGTGTGCATTATTACACCACTCGCACAGTATCAGAGCTGCATCCTGCTTTGTGTCAGCATGATGAGTGGTGACAGCGCTCCCAGTCATGTCTTTTGTTGTGCATGGGGGCATATTGTGCGTGGTTGTGTTTATACAGAGTGAGTTGGGAGCTCAAGGCAGCGCTGTGCGAGGCGGATGGAGTCGAGGGTTCAGGGTCGAGGCTGTGATGCATTTCAACAAAACATGGCAGAGGATCACACTGCTCTCAATGAATGACCTCTGATGATTCATGGTATTAACTCTGCTAGTGTGGTGTTGGCTTTAATAATTCTCTGTTGGTGGAAGACAGGGCATCATCATTTTCAGTTTTGATCATTCTCCTGATTGTTTAAAATTATGATAACACAGTACACAAATCTATACTAGTGGTACTTTGTCGGGCTGGGACTACATGTTGTTTGTCCCCATTTATTTGTTATTTAATCACAATTCTTGGGTGTTTATCAGATTTGTATTGCCATTTTGAAGTATTGCAATACAACAAGTATTACGATTGGATAGCTTCGTCTATCGCAATTTTCTTCCTTTTAAAACAAATAACAAATGTTGAAACATTTAATTTGAGATACAAAAGAATATCATGAGTAATATATCTAAAAAGAATGCACAACATATGCCAGTCAGCATCAGAATCAGAAATACTAATTTGGTAAATCTTTCTACCTACCAAACATTCAGCTGTAACATCCAGGCAATCTGTTCCTAAAATATATTTCTCTGAGATGATCATCTGACAACCTTCCGTATCCTTAGTTACCTGAGCGACCAGTACCCACACGCTCATGGTTTTACTCATTCTTAATTTGGAATAATTCTGCCAAAATATAAATGAACTTATGCTGTGTGCAAGCTAACAGCGTTTTCTTTTTTAGCAGCTGTTTAGATTTCCTCCCAATTTGTCTCAAATCTGCTCAATAGGAAGCAGATTTATTTCCCTCTTTGGTGAATTAGCAAACATGTGGCTGAAATTGACCAAGGTTCCCTAACATGAATGGGTTTTGTAGTACGTCCTGCAGTTTGTCCTCGCTGCAGCAGCTGCCACAGTTTGTTCGTCTCCAAATGTTCCACTGACATTCATAGGCATAGTGCAGCACCGCAAAACAATAATCAAAGAGAGTCTGGCACGCTGTCGTTTCCACCTCCAGGCCGTTGGAAAGAAGACAGAATTTAAATGTGATCTTTAATTTTTTTATTACTGTTTACTTTTTTAATTAGAATTTACACTTTTGAGCCAATTAAGGGTCTACATTACCTTCTCTCACACACTCAGCCGGGAATATCTTGTTGAAAAAAAGCAGCATAAATCACTCAGGCTTTTTGAAGGCTTCAAAAGATTTCAATAAATCCCTCTAACCATGTTAATAAAGAGTAATTAACAAGTGGACATTGGTATGGAATACTTGATGCTTTGTGTTTATGTATGCATTACTTATAATACATCTTAGGTCCGAGTAATGTTTCCAAAAAGCACAGGTAGTACTCAAACCATACATGGAGGCTATACAAACAAAACATCCAATGCTTCTTAATGTGCCTAATACATGAGAAGGAATGTGTCACGTCTTATTTTAAGGGAGCTGTATTTTCACACTAATTCCCAATGTTCTAAGATGTGTAAGGGTTGGTTTAACACCATGCACATTCCTCGGTTTCCATGACGACTGATCCCCGTATGATAATCGGATTCCCACTATAGCTGTGAAAACATTCATTACTGCCCGATCCGAAGAAGAAAATTACAACACGAAACACAGCAGTGAGGAGTTTGTGTCTGCAGGACGGGGTGAGATCTTCTTTGTTGCCGAGACGGCGCGTTGGGTCGCACCTTGATGGGTCGATTCAGAACTATAACAACATACTTGGGCAAGGAAAAGGGGGGGCTTACCAAGACTGATGGAGGAGGTTTAAGAAGCAGGGGCTGATTAATCCATTTTCTTTGAAGCATGTGCCATTAGTAGTCCATAGAGGAGAAGAAGCATTCACAGCTAAAAGGAAAGCGTTATTGACTTTTACAGTACATGGTGGAGGATGCAGAAGCACAGGAAGCCTCTTTTTTTTTTGGGGTGAAATTTTGTTGTTTTTCCTGCTCAGCCTTTCACATATAGTATCATCCTTTTTCTTTCCTTGTTTTTTTCCCCTGTTACAAGTCTAATTGAGATGAAGGGCACTTTCACGCCGAAGGATGCGGATCAAAACCCTGCCATGAAGGACCTGGTTCTGCATCTGAAATACCCCAAATAGGAAAGTAATTCAAAATCCCACTGACTCTTTGCACACAAACAACACAGTGTTCACATGAAGTCGTGAAGACTGCCAAGCGACTGCCAGGTTACGGAGCAGCTTTTGTCGGTCTTTATATTATCAGCACTTCTTGTACCCTCATTTGGAAATTAACTTCCAGACACTGACTGAAATTGATGCAGCACTCGGATGCTTTTTATTCTTCAATGTCATGTTCCCTGGAGTCACAAAGAGGTCACGCATGAGAGCATAATTAGTCGAGACTTCAACTCCACCTCGTTTCAAGATAATGAAACAAACAAGATGAGACAAGACACAAGGCAGGTAGGAAGTTTACCTATCTGCTTGTGGAACACTTCAGTTAACTTATCAAGGGAAGTGCTGAAATACATGGATCTTTAAACTCTACAGATTTAACCTTTTTTTTTTAAACTTTCTGACTGAGCAGTTTTTCATTTTTCACTCATTTTGTTTTCCAAATCAGAAGCATAAGCCTGTACCCCGCTGATATATGAAAGTGAACGATTTGGGGCCTTAGTTCCCAACCTGGGGTCTGGGCCCCTCCTTTGGGGGGCGCCAAAGATATCGGGGGGTTCAAGTCCTTTGTCTTGTGCTGGTTCTTGGGTTGCTCAGCTTTTCTCATAAAAGTAAAAGTATAGAGTCAGTTTTATTTATACATGATGCATTCAAATGTACAAAGGTTTACATTTTCTACGGGACACATAGGTGTGACTTTGATCCATCAATACCTCAAAAGATCCAAATAATTGAGTTTTGCAGGGCCAGAATAGCAACCAGCAGGCATAAAAGTCATATCCTCAAGTGGTTTAACAATGAATGAATGTGGAGCACCATTTTTTACTTAGTGGTTTGAGTGAGCGTCTTATATTCAAAGGTTGAGTCCTTGCTGCATTGGCTCCATTTTCGACTCTTTTCCCCATATCTCCTCTTTTGCATTTGACTGACAGTTCTCACACCAGCCAACATTAACTATAAATAAGACTGGAAGTTATAACCGCGGTTCTCATGAGCTGAACAAAGGAAAGAAAATGTTGAAAGCATTCTTAAATCTACTTTTCAAAGAGAGTCTTAAACTGGGATAAACTGTTCTTCACAAAAGAGCTTGGAGAACATTTAGACTTGTTTTTATTACAATTTTCGATAAACGGTGGATGCAGGATGCACATCAGAAACATCAATAACCAGTCTCAATAAAAGACATCCATGTTTATAATTGCAGGCTTTTTCTTTCAGACAAAGATGTTTTTTTTTTCCTACACGCTGAGAGAGCAGAGGGTCTACTGCATAAATTATTTTCCCCGGCACATCTTAGCCTCTCACATTTATCTCCAGCTCAGACTATGACAACCATAGATCCCCCATCTCCTTTGCACAAGACAAATGACCTTATTACCACGGAGGACCATTCAAAATAGGATCATGTCAGGCAAAGCGAGAAAGAAAAAACACACTTCAGAGAAATTACAGACCTAGCTCTGTCGGCATTGGGCTCTGATTCTCAGGGACACAGTCACATCAAAAGCACATTTTACCAACCAAACAAGTTGGTAGAGCCTGTTTTGGCTTTCAACACACATCAAGAGGCTCATCCAGAACCACTGGTGGACCAAACAGGAGTGTCACTTTCTGTATAATTTAATACCGCCCTGGTGTTTGTAAAAAGAGCACCTTCCACTGAGGCTGATTTGCTGCTGAGGACACATTTGTTCCACTTTAATGATTTTTTTCTGTGTACTGACGGAGACATGCCTTGAGGGCAGCACTCCTCTGGTTCACAATAAGTGTGTGCGTCAGTGTGTTTGTGGGAATGGGCTTTTCCCCATTGTGTTGTTATTTCACAAAGGGGGCAGAAAGGATAGGCCAGGAACACAACATTCTCCCCTAGTGGGAAATTAGTGTCTGCACTCCTCATGTGTAATTACTAGGGATGTAATGGTATCATTAAGTGTCTCAATATACTCTCATGGACCTATGATGGTATGGAATGATAGGTCTTCTGGGCAAAAAGTGTAGTTTTGTTTCAGCTGCAATGGAGCAGAGCGGATACTTTAAAATCCACTTGCTTTGTGAGACTGGCAGCTTCCCAGTGTGTTTCTGCAACATCCAGGGGCTTTCCCATGCCACTGAGTAGATCAGTGGATTTTCTAAGACTGTTCGTTGAACGAAATAGTGTAATTTCTGTTGATGGCTCCCTTGGCTAGATAGACGCTGCCACCCTGTTTTTGGTCTGTGGACTAATCAAAAGGCTGTATCTGCGATCAGCTGACTTGTAAGGGGCCATTGAGAAGCCAGGGCAGCCCAGGACAGACAGCACAGCCTGCTCTCAGCACAGAAATACGAAAGAAACTGTTCATCTTATTCTAGTATCAACAGATCTGTGCGCAAAACAACCGAAATAATGTGAAGATTGTCCTTTGAATTGAATAAATGCTTTATATTTTGATACCGTTACATCCCTACATCAACCCACCAAAAAGGACCTGCCATTGAACTTGATTAATTGGAGAGCTGATGAAACTGTAGCCAATCAAAAACAATCTTGTAATGTAATCATGCCTCCATATTCCGTCTAAGGTGCACAACAGTGAATGACGGCGCTTGGAAACAGTAAAACTCCTTGATGTTAATGTCCTCAACCGATCGTTTGGAAGAGTCAAACATGTTCTCGTCTGAGTGACTCTTCACATCATTCATCGTGGCTGTTTGCCCCTCGGGTACGCCGTGCTTCTCACTCGATGTTTACGCCGCTTGTCAACACCTGACAGAGGACAGAGCGGGGCTGACAGTTGGTTTCTCTTTGCCGCCTAAGCAGCGCAAACTGTTGGCCCACAGCTGAAGGTCAGAACAGGGTTGCCTCACACACGCGCAAGCAAAACCTCATTTACTTGAAAAATCAGGCCAATTAAGGCGGAGATATATGGAGGGATCAGCTGACATCTGGAGGGTGCTGAGAGGAGTCCAATTTGACTATAATTAAGCTAATTGATTGATTGATTGAAGAAAACTGCAGCTGACCATTAAATCTGAAGCTTCTGCTAAAGAAATTCTTGTTTCATTGTGTGTTTTACATTTTTGTATTATCCTTGCAGCTAAGATATATTTTGACATCGGCGACATGTCATAAAAAACAATAAGGCATTGCTGTTTGTTCCTTTTAGCGTTTTTTCATCCAATGTCATTTCCCAGAATTCACAGCCTCTGCGGGCCTGTTTATGTAAACCTGACAACAATGAGGAGGCAAGAAAGTGATGAGGCTCAAAGTCATGGCAGCCCCCCCTTACAACTTCTCTTCCCGGCGAGCGGTGCACTCAACTGCCACCAGACAAGCCCAAGATTTCTCCTTTTGTGTTTCCAAGGCTCGCCTGAGAGCCGCACAGAATAGTTCTCCGTGTCTTGGCTAAGCTCTTTAACAGAGACAAAGCGGCTGTCATTTTTTTCTAACACTGCCTAATTCCCTTAAATGTCAAAGGAACACATTGAGCTTGAGCTTGAGCGGAGCAGAACTGTCAAACCTGATGGTGCTTCTTCTCCTATTGAGATTTCCCTTCTTACATGTATCCCTTTCCTTGGCTTCTCTCTATTCCCTTATCACAGGATGGGATTAAGTCGCACAAGGTTGTAAGTTTACTCTTGTTTTGTTTTATCTTTGTTTCCACCACTGGAACTTTTCCCAGGGATTTTTCGAGGTAGCCTGTGATTTTCCACCGCAGAGACCAGGGTCCCAAAGAAGTCCCAGGGACTTAATAACATAAACTCACTTTTCATGTGTCTATAGACCTTTGTGAAAATGTCAACATTTTGGCCAGAGGGACCTTTTACTCCCTCAAATATGACGACTAAAAGTCCTTGGTAATCGGAAGTACAGTGAGTCACTGTACCTCAGGAGCAAGAAATCCAGATTTAATATCTGCAGAGTTTTGACTCTTCTTCCCCCTCCTGCCTCCATCAGAACAGTTTTGTTGATCATATATTTCAGTGAAGTTCTCAAGAAGTACGGATATCTCTCACAGACTCACTCATGGGACTACCAACAGCTTGTTCAGTCGAGGGTTATCATTTTCAGACAAAGACAACAAACATGATCTAACATGGTTGAGGGTATTTTGACGCTGTATGTAAAAGCAACGTCATGGAGGCGAGGAGTGCCGCCATTTTTTGCAATATTTTCCCTTCAAATGATCTGTTTATACCCTCATTGTTTGCCTCAGTTTGACCTTTGGAATACAGCAGGACTCATGATTGAACACCCTCATTCATAACAGCAGAGGCACGGCTTCTTTACACAATCTAACTTGGGTAATGAGATGTGTGGGTCTGCCTCTCGCTATTAATGGCTTCAATAAATCACCTATTTATCTGAGCTCAGACTAATGCTGAGTATCAGCCTTTCTCTCTGCCTGCACCGATCCACCTTCAGGCTATCCTACAGTAATCTTGATTAATTCTGTTTACTTCCATGCAGGCTTTTATAGTGAAAATGTGTATTCTTCAAAATCTGAGGTCTGAACTGCGCTGCTCCCATTTTAGATACACTCAGTATCAGCTGATAAATAACCGCAAGACTCACACATTTCCTTCGCTTACTCTTTCACACTGGCGTCCAAGTGTTACAGGTAGATAACAACAATGTGTGGCTGTCGATCAAGGGAGCGAAACTCTTAATATAGCAAGGACACAACAGAGCAGGACAGATGACGTACTGCAACACGTCAGTTTTCTCTCAATCTGCGTAGCTAGGGAAAAATCACAGCAAATAGCACGGCACGCTGCATCTCCGTTTGCCTCCTGATCACGCAGGAGAGGGTCCCACTCCAACCACAATACCGCCTGATTGTATGGTCCTCAGCATTACTGGAGACAGCTTGTACCAGGCCTGGCTTTCTCCACATCAGCTGAAGCTCCTTTGTTCACAGATAATTCCTTTAAAGAGAGCATTTTATTTTAATGTCATCACTCTGCCGCTGAGCCCCTTCATTCCCCTTCTTCGCTCACACAGCCTGAGGAAACAAATCAGTCCACTTGTGTGCCATTTTTTTTTTTTTTTTTTTGCGATTAGATGTTTGTTTGACATCTCTGATTACTCGGCGTTGTGACATTTTCTTTGTCATGGCTCATGAGGGAAAAGTTGAAGAAGTAAGAAGAAAATAAAGACGCTTTAAACTTTTACTCTGCAGCTGCAATGCTTACAGTGTTATGGTAAAATGCTGGATAAAGGAGGTGATCCATCTCTATAATCAGGACTAGTCAGAGCTGAATGTACTATCAGCCGTAATTTCATATATTCAATTTGAGCTAATCGCGCTAGCTCCCTTTCTATTTTCCACTTAAGTCACTGAAGTGAATCGGGAGAAAAGTGATTGAAGTGATATTGTAGTACATTACAGAATGTGGAAGTCTCTAAAGGAGGCTATTACGAGAAGGATTAGATCAAAGGTCATACTGCTACTTATTCAAATTTCCACATATTCAATGCTAAATTGCGACAGATTTGACACACTTTTACTCTCAGCTTTATTTTCTCTGACATTAACGACAAAAAGGTTGAGAGAGAAGAAAACAAGAAAAGAGAGAAAACCCTCGCTGCCACTCCCTCTTAGACTGATCTCAAGCGAAGCCCTGTAATAGACCAATTTCAGCTCAGCCTGGGGCAAACCAGCCCCTTTTATTCATGGACTGTGGTCTCTTCCTTTTTGGCCAGATTGCACCGGCACAGACAGAGAGAGATCCCTGGCAGGCTTAAAATGAAAGTGCAGCTGTGAGGTTTCTGGATAGGCACAGCAGCAGGGAGAGAGAGAGAGAGAGAGAGAGCGAGAGATAGAGAGAGAGATAGCCCACATTATGGATCGTAATGGACTGTTTGTGTGCTCGACTCCCTCCCTGCCTCATATTGTTCATTCCACAGCTACCCAGGGCGCCGCACCTCACTCCAAGGTCACAGGGGCTTTGGTGAGATAGGGCGTGGCCGTGGCTTACAGTATTTGGGTCCCCCTGCTGGAGCAGGTGCCAGCCAATCGCAGTGAGATCTTAGGTAATAAGCACTACTCCATCGGGCTGCACATAAAGAGCTGTAGCCTGGGATTCAGTGCATGGCAGGGGGATAGAGGTTGTGTTGTTGTTCCAAATGTTAGAAAAACACCTCTAAAACATGTTATAAATCAGAAACCTGGGGGATAGAACAAAAAAATATGAAATACTCCGCTCTGTATGAAGAGCAAAAGGATACTCTGTTGAAAAGGCCACTGATGAGTCATATAGCAACAAAACCCACTGCTATTACCTTTCATTTACTATATTTCTCAGATGACTAATTGCCCTTTTTACTCCTATAATTACAAATTGTAAGTGAACTTTCAATGCAGCTACAAAGCTTTAATTGTCCGTGTTGTAAAAGAGCCGCAAAGCGTGGTCAGCATGCAATCAAGCATAAATGGCCAAGCAGAGGGTGTTTAACATGAAAAGGTAGTTTTGATAAGTAAAGTATAGACCCAGGGCTGTATCTCATGTAATTAAAATACACTGTGAGACGATGTGATTATTAAGGACGCTTCGCTGTCTTCATCAAATGATGTTGAATTCCTTTCTAGATTCTTGCTTGTGTTGTACTTACTCTCTGATGTACGTCGCTTTGATAAAAGTGTCGGCTAAATGAATTGTGGAATTGTAAGAGTCTGTGCAAGTCTGGTAGAGATTGGACATGATTGTACAGAAATATGTGAGAAAGTGGTGTAAGGTGGATGGTGGAAGAGTTCAATTATGTTTTGCTAGTTGCTCTTTCTATCGGTAAGATGGTTTTGACGCGGCGGCTCTTTGCAGCCCGTCTCTGCAGCCACAGGAGTCCTGTCAGACGGGACTCAGCAGCGGGGATTTGGACAGCGTGCGTCTGTGTGCTTTGACCTCAGATGGGCTCAGGAGTTTGGCTTTTGTGTGGCGCTGGTCCACGGGCCCTCTTCTCTGTCTGATCGGATTGTTCTGCAGCTGAATGACAGAACTGTTTGCTGGTGCCCAGTGGAGGCTGACTGGCATTCTGCTCGTGCCAAAATTGGCTCTCTGCTGAGACGTCTCGCTGGGAAAATCTTCCCACAAAACAGCTCCGCCTCACAAATCTCCTGCTGTTTACCCAAAAATAAGAATTATCACAGCAGCACATCCGGCCTCAAATTGTCACCTCTCATCATTTAAACTTACCATCATTCTTCGTAAATTTAAAGGCTAATTACGACTTCCAAGCCAAAACTGACTAGGTAGTTAACATTTAAAAGACAATAAAAATAATACACACACTCCCCCATTGGTGTACAATCCCCAAAATGCACCACTAACACTAACTTTGCATAGAGGTGAAGTTCAGTGACTGTATTGGTTGACTTGGCAATCTTGGAACACCAACCATCGTCTGATAGAAGATATATGCTTCTGTGAAACGGCGTCCATTTCTACTGAATTTCAGTGAAACCAGAGGTTAGCGTGCTACAACTTCAAGGCGAGAATTCCTTTTCGATGTGGTATTCACTCGTGCGATGCAAACGCTGTCAACTCTTTGTCCGTAACCTCCCAGAGTAGCGCCCGTTCATTGAGTCTCAGTTCAACTGTAGAATGTAAGCTCATTTGCGCTCACTTCGGTGGTATGAGGCTGAAAAACAAACCTTTGCAATGTGTTTTACTTGGAATTTAGGGGAATAAAGTATGCCAAAATATGATCATCATGATGCAGATTTGTAGTTTTTGCCGCTTCTGACTGGCTTCATTTTTCAACAGCATGTTTACTATACAGTACATCTCTTAAGTGCTTCATATTGTTGCTAAACAAACACTGGTACCCGTCTGGACTGTGGTGTCAAAAGGTTTTTTTAAGCTTACCATCTGAAGCACTTCACAAGGGGAAATATAAAAGCATCAGTTAGGGGTTGTTGCTGGGGGACAGGTATTAGGAAGGATTGCTGGCGAGTCCTGACATGCTATCCTCCATAAGAGGAAAGTAATTGGCCTCCTAATTGCTCTCAGAGGCATGTTTTCACTGAGCAAGCCGGTTCAAGCCCTGCCTTCAGCCCGTGTGCGAGTCCAGTGACAGCTTAGTGTGATCCTGAACACGACCCAGTAGAGAGAGAAAAGGGCCTCTTGCTTCCCGACTTCCTTGATATTCCATTAAAGCCCACCAGACCTGTCACTCTGTTTCTGCGGCTAAGTTGAGCTCCCTCAGGGTTCACTCTCTTCTAAAGCCCCAACACCCCACTCAGTGAACTCGTAAACCAGACTGGGATCAATAGGAATAGCATTTCTGCTCACAGTTTTTAAAAACATCCTCATTGGAGAGGATGCTGCAACGTTTGTTTCTCTAAACTTAAAAATCCATCATATAGTTTCCAGTGTTTCCCCTACCATTATATTAGTTCCCCCCGCCCCCCTTGAAGGTCAAGAATTATTATTAATTTTTATTTTTTGGGGGCTTTTTGGGCCTTTATTGTAGGGATAGGATAGTGGATAGAGTCGGAAATCAGGGAAAGAAGTCATTTAAGGATACCTTTCCGATAGAACAGGACAGCTGTCATTAAAAGTAACGCATGAACACCAAGATTCCTTCAAGTGTTTGTGTTGGCGCGTTGGTGGTAAAATCATACTCATATTGCCCCTTTAATCAACAGCCGACCTGTCCTTTAAAGAGTGCTTGATGGATCTGTTGTTGTTGTGAATTGTTTTTTAATTCTGAGAAAAGGCTGAGGTGTTTGCAGCATCTGTTAGTCATCCATTAGCTTTAGTCATAATAATCTGTGAAAGCTTTTGCACTGCATCTGAGTGAGCAAACATCTCATTTCCATGAGAAATCGTCACACTTGTTCTTTGCAACAACAACAAAAAAAAAGAAAACAAAAAAAAAGTGTTGATGTTTCAGCTCTAAACAGAGGAGCGGTGCACTCAGGAGGATCAGTGACTCACGAGAAGACATGACAGAGGAAGATATATGGGGGGAGATTTCAACAGCTCGCTTGAAAGTAAGACGTGCAGTGAAATTGGATGTGGTTTGGGCCCGGGCCTGATCCACTCTGACAGGGTGGTGTGTCAGATGCAGTTTTCTGCAAAGTACACAGATTGGAGTTTACTTAGACAAATTCCGTGGCAGAGCTTCACTGGAGGCAGAAATAATCAGAAGTGTTGTGTAACTGAGCTGGCAGAGAAGAACCTCAACTTTGTTGAAAAGGATGAAGATGAAAAGGAATTTTTTATTAAAATTGTTGGAAGGCAGGGAGGTGACTTTTCAAAAGATAAGTATGGTATAACTACAGAGATGGTTCACCTTAAGGGGAGTTTAGCCTTCAATTTTGAGAGAGATTGAATATATTGAAGGCATTGTAACTGACTAGAGTCGTGAGGATATCCAAGCTACCAAGTTGATAATGAGGATCCATTCATCTGAAAGGGAAATAAGCAGTACACATGGGCTCATGAATAAAAGGCTCTCAAAGAGTAAAACTGAATGCATGTATGGAGGGTGTGCATTCCTGTAAACAAGACGGATAAACTGAAATAAGCTGATCTTCTGATGTTTTTGAGCACACGTTGTATTTAGCACACGGCTTTCCCTTAGCTTATTAAGAGTGTTATGTATCAACAGTGTCTATCCTCTGCTCTACTGTCTATAGTAATATTACTACCCATGAAAACGTAATCTTTTTCAGACTGGGTCTTTCCAATGAGACAGGCAAAAAGCAAACCAATACAGACATAAAAAAACATTTGAAAAACAAACAGTTGTGCATCAAACCCTGTTTGAAGTCAAATGTTAACTCAAAGAAATGATCATTTGGCTCCCTCCACTTTGGTTTGAATCCACCAAATATCAGCTTCCAGAAGAGCTCTGCATGTTCTTCAGGACCACGGACAGCTCCATGCACTGAAAGTGTTTTCAGGCATTTACTCCTCACATGTTCTATTCACAGACACTGTTGTTGTTGCCTGGAGGCACCGCTCAAACAGATGTTTTTGTTCAGAAGCTCGTCTGCCAATAGAGGGTTCAACGTGATTATGATTCTGTCTCCCAGTGTCAGTAAAACAGATGAAGTGGAGCTGAAGGGGTTAGAGGTCAGAGGCTGGATGTTGGTGTTCAGGGAGAAGGATGATTAACCTTTTTTGTTTTTCAATTGATCTTTTTTTTATTAGTTGGGAGTATGAGAAATTTAGCAAGTACAACCACAGTGAGAGGTGAGCGAATATGTCAATAAATCACTTTTTTTTAAATCAGCATTTTAGTATTTGCTTAATAATTGCTTGAAGCAGTTTCTTAAGAAAAGAAAAAAATTAATTTACTAGCTTTCAACATTTTATATTTTACAACGTCAGAATTTGCTACTTTAATTGCTTTTAAATGTCACTGCAAATGTTATACTTTTGGTCGTTTCCAAACAAGAAATTAAGATAATACATCGGAAATAAAAATGCATGTTATTGAATTTTCTGGACCAAACAATGACCAATTTGTTGGAAAACAACAGTTTTATATCGACCTGATATTGATTCCAGCTGTAATCACAAATGGAGACACCTTGTGATTTTTTCTTGAATGTTTTTAGTAAGGAGAAGGGTCAACAGCTGGAGACACTTCTGTTAGCATGAACGCAGCAAGCATATTGTCCTTTTTTTTTTGCCACCAAACATCTATCTTAGCGCTCCATCTCTATATCGCACTATCATGGCAGCAGACTGTATTATTCAAGAGCAATTTCAACCCAATTTCATGGCCTGTCTCGAAATGGCTGCATCCGATCCCAATCTACAGACTTGATGCTCAGAGGAACAGAAATCTCTTGGATGGTATCTAGTTTGCCTGTCAACTTTGTGTTTCTAAAACCCAATGGAACCTGCGCTATAACCCAAGATGATTTATATCAAAGCACTAGAAAGTAATATTTGTATGTATCCATCTTTTCATTCTTTTTCCTTTCCTGCCCTGTCTCTCTTTGCAAGTGGTACATTTCACAACCTGGGATCACAGAGATAACGGCACGTTTGAAAACGAGAGCGCCTCTCCCGAATGAGGAAATCAGAACTCATGCGAATGTAGCGCGAGAGACGCCCCGATGGCAAACGATAGGCTGAAAGATTGTCGGGCCAAACAACGCTGCTTTATTTCAATGTCACCCTCAAAATGTTATCTATCAAACTGCCACCACTGTCAGTGACTCCAGTCTCACTCTGCGAGCCAGCAGTATGATTTAGAGAGGCTGTTGTGTTAAATGATAGTGCCAGAAAGATCACATCTGACAGCTCACTCTAGTTCAATAGAAAAAATGATAGAAAATGATAGCATTGTTATTTTTTGCCCTCTTCCAAGACTCTGTTCAAAAGGTTGAATTTCCATTTGTTTGGTATTCATTGAATACTTTTGATGTCATTGTTTACCTTGTGCTGCTGTAACCAGAAATGAGCACAGCTAAATCATAGTTTTGAGACCATTATCAAGCTGGTCAGACATGTGCAAGCATGCTGTTTCTCAGCAAAGTGAGTGGGTGGAAATATTGCGAGTAGTCGTAGGCGTATGAAAGGAAGCCCAGTGGAGGAAAAGGTTTTCTAATGGGTGGACGAGGACGGACAAACTGTAAGAAAGCCAACACCATGAGAGAATAAGGCACTAATGTAAACGCCCATTGTACCACAATTTATATCTGAAATAGCCAATCAGTGATTGCTTTTTCTGAAGTTGAAATATTTAACACCATTTTTTATCACACTCTCTCATCACTGTGCAACACCTTTACCGGATTAGGAACCTGCCACTTTTATGTGTGTGTGTGTGTGTGTGTGTGTGTGTGTTAGATAGACTGGGGTTCAGAGATCCTTTGACTCAAACCACCTATCTGTTGCAAGTGTCAATTATATCCAAGGCGTAGGTGTAAGTGGTTAAGACTTCCTGGATGAGCTGACTTTATTCCATCGCTCAGGCGAATGTTGACCTAAAATTCACCCAACAACAATTTGTTTGATACTGTGTCATTTAGCCCCTTGGCATACGCTCTCTCTGAACTTCATGGTCAGAGAATGTCAGTTCAAGTTAAATTTAAAGATATTTTCAAGCCAAGCTAATGGTTTGAGCATATCTTGATTCAACTCTCTGTTGACTTTCTACTCTCGGTCAAAAATGGTATAATTAATATCCATTTTGAAAGCCTTTTTGTGTTGATAAATAAGACAAGACAGTGCTTACTCACTTCTTAGTCAATGGTTGCTTTACCGTTTGTTGTTCAAGCAGATCAGATGAAACATCAGTAAACCGCACACTCGCTGCACTCTCAACAGAATTATTAAAAGGTCAGCTGCCAAGTGACTGCAAAGAGCACTTGACGAGCCGTCTGTTTGAGAACATTAACAGCTCTGGGGATGTGTCTTTTTGACATGGAGCTGCAGGAAGTAACAACAAACAAGAAAGCGCAGCGTCATCTGAAGTCAAGTCATCTAAAACCAAAAGAAAAAAAGAACAAGAGTAAAGAAAAAGCAGACCAACCTTCTTCCAAAAAAACCCCTCAGATCTCCGGGCATTTCCTTAAAATCATCTCTTTAATTGCGTTTGCACACACACGCAATTAGTCTTAAAATTGTGCAGCCTGGAGTTGATAATGACCCTTGGCAGTCTTAAATTAGTTGCTGCCTTCCCAACTTCACGCAATATACCTCTGCTGATTATTTGCCTCGATAAAGCATGTCAGTTGTGATATCTGTGTCTGGGCTGAACCCTGCGGGAGGCAGGGTGTTGCGGAGGGAGGCGTGAAGGAGTGGGCGGGTAGAAGAAGAGAAAAAAAGAGGAGAAGCTGGAGGGTGGAAGCTAAATAAAATCAAAAGCTACAGGGTGTTTGTTGTATGCTCTTCCTCAACTGAGCTACAGAACTGAAAGGCAAAGCATTTGTATCTATCGCAAGCCAAAGCCACCCAAGCCCTTCCAGAGGGGCGTGGTCCAACACATCTCTCTTGCATTTAAAGAGTTTACAGAAAATAGATTCTATGCTAATTTATTGGAAATGGGTCCCAATAAGTTTACGTCCTCAATACCTCAAGTCATCTTTATCATCGCACGTTGACTATTTACTAAATTATGATCCCATTTATGCTGAATAGACGAGATTAGCAGAGTGTGCTTTAGGGTGCTTTATGATGCGATAGTGATTTGTCGAGGACAGAGGCGTATCAGTGTTAGGTGCATCCAGCCTCTTGTTGAAATATGGTCACTTCAAGACCCATGATATGCTCGGTTAAAATGGCTAAAATACCAAACAGTAGTCAAAATATAATTGGTGAAGTCACAGTGGATCTGTGACCTCTGTCACAGGATGTGCCAAACACACTACTATCCACAGTGTTTCTTTGAAAAGCAGTCGTTCCTAAGTCGTTTTTGCGGATTTCCAGCACAATTCTGAATCTAACACCTTGTTCCACTCGACAGACTGAACCCTGCACTACTCTAGGCTATATCTACTTTCCTGCTCTAAGGGTCTGTCTCGCTCCTTGACCATTAAAATCTTGTCAATCTCTTTTTGCCTTTTTCTCTGCAACCTGTCACTCGGCCATTTGTTGCTGAGCAGACTTTCCTGAAGGCAGAGGTTGAGCAAATAGCCCCCTTTCATCTTCATGACTCACCTACCAGTAGTAGCCCCATGGCCCCCTGGCCTCGCCGCCTACATCAGACTGATCCCAACAGACACGACTCCCCAGGCTCTGCTATATCAGCCCCTGCCCTCGAACCCCTCCCCGCTGCCCCCCTCCAGCCTGGCAGCCAACTAAGCACGCTAAGGCTAAGGGTCGCTAAATGTGGGAGGTGGGCTCTTAAGATACTGAAAACTGTATCTGCCAGCATGAAAGAAAACAAAGCAAGTCAGCCAGCTGACTAAAGCTTTTGATCCCAGTTTGTTGTCCAATAAATGCGGGGGCCAGAAACATTACTACCCAACTACCCAATTATTACCCAACAGTTTGTGTGTGAGTAATTGACAAACCCAAACTCAATTTTAGAAGCTGAATTAGAACTGGAGTAATCCTCATGATATTCTTTGCTTTTTGCTGCATGTTTTGCTTTTTCTTAAAGGGAAATCAAGATACAATCTACATACTTGTACTAAAGTAATTCAAAGGCATTCCATTCCAGGAAGTGCACCAAAAGTAAAAGTAATACATTTACAGGAAAAGTGCAACAGAAGTTCACTTTGGAACAGTTCAATCTTTTACTACCAATACATGATTGTGTTAAACCATTTTCAGCTGTTTTTCATTATTATGTATCTATATTTTCAACATCAATGCAAAACATTTCCTTTTTGCATCTTAAATCATATTAGAAAATGTCTCCATCTATAAAGGCCACAATGTTATCAGGTTTGCGTTTGGTTGTTTGCACCTTAACTGCCTTCAGAGACCACTTGCAGAGTTTTTTAATTCCGTTCAAATGTTTGAAATGTCATTTTAAGCCAGATTCCGCATTTGAATGCAAGACCCCATCAGGTTTCTCTCCACGTTTCGCTACCCTGCTATCTACTCCCCAGCCTCTCATTTAGCCCCTGGCTGACAGCCCCATTTTCCAGGGGGTGTGCACCGCCTTGCAATGTTTTTCATATAAATAGACTGAACGTATCCACCAACAACTCAGGGAGTGTGTCACAACTACGCCGTATGAGGAACAAGAGTAGATGATAAGAGCAGCTGGGATCTGGGGGCCCTTGCGTCCTTCTCTGCGGCAGACAACAAGGTTCCCTTTTTTTTTTTTTTCGAACTTTCCTCAGCGCTTTGGAGGCAGTAATTGAAAATGGAGGATTCTTTGTGCACTGCCTTAATAGAGCTGTCCTGCCCTTGCTGTAAAGCGGGGTTAATAACTTTTTCCAGTTCCATTACCCCTTGAGATTGGCTTCAGGTGAGTAAAGAGGCTGCACCGGGCAAGGGGAAGTGGCCACGGGGCCCTTCTCAGCCTCCTCTTATCCCTGCTCAGTGCAGGCAGCTCACCTGACAATCATTTACGTGACTTATTATATACACAAAAGACTCTCCCTTGAGTTATGTGTGTGTGACCGCAATGTCTAAAAACACTATCCTTTAGCAAATGAGTCCCTGACACAGGTGGATGGATACTTGACTGACAGCCAGTAATTAATCTGCCACTTCCCTATCTCTTCTCCTTCGTGTTCACTTTATTAAAGTTTAGGTGCACTGTTAGGCTTTTTAACTGCATGTCGTAATCCTTGAAATGAGTAAGGCTGAATTGGTTCCATATTTGGGAGGTGCTACTGCCAGTTGCCTTCCTTTAAAAATACGTTTCTGGAAGCAACAGTGACACAGCAATTGTTCTAACGCCGGTGGATGCTGTGATCCTCTTTGATATGGAGGGAGCAAAGTAAGAGATAAAAGAGAGAGAGAGAGAGAAGGAGCACAGTGGGATCTGGAGTTCATCCGAGGTGCAGGTTGAGGCTTTACGCATGAATTGCTCTTCCTACTAGAATGATCTAACACTTGTTAGTTACGTTTATGTGCACAAAGCTAGCCAGCTCTTGGCTTATATCTTTGGACAAGGTTTTGTCCCATTCATTAAGGACTGAAGTGCCTGGTTGCCGTTAAGAAGCAACTAAGCAAATACTGACCAGTCCATCAGAAATTCCATATCAAATGGACTCAGCATGTTATTATGTGTATGTCTCTTTCAGAAGAAAATGTTAAAACATTCAAGCCAACTTAAATGCAAAAAAAATTGGTAACCTTCCAGTTTCCAAAACGGTACTCAACCCAACATCAACAACCAACAACTAATCTGAGAAACCTGTAACGTTGTCTTTGGCTGCAAGGCTAGTTAGCTAGTTGAACCATCAAATATGTTCTTCAGCATAATACAAAGAATTGTTGCATGACATTATCGGGTTGCCACAGTGGTGTTAACTTAAAAAAAATGTGTTTGGCATGAACTCTGTCAGATCATATTGAAATCTGTGTGAACAGCAGGCTGTACAATATGCATCTGCCAGGGCACATCAACCAAGAGCTTCTACTTCGTCTGAACTTTCCAGCTACCCATAATCATTAAAAAGCATTTATTTATACAGATTTAAAAAATAGGGTAGTAGCAAGCAACTCAAGGCCAGAATAAGGTTTCTCAAATAAATTAAGTAAGAACTCCTCTTCAAATAAATACTTTTATTTATAACTAATATTAGTCAGATTGCATTGGGGACCAAGGCCAGCCCTGAGTGGGACTTTTTCTTCTGCATGCACAAAAGAGAAAAATTTAATTCAATGAAGATCACATGAGTCATAACAATCGGATAATGAAAAGGTCCATAAAGCATAGAATTGCTTTAATATGTCTAATTCCATTGCTAAAGCTCTCCCCAGTTCAGTATAATAATGTTAATTGTTTGATGCAGAACTCTATTATGCATGCACACTCAAGCTGTAATTTGGTTGGAGTTTTTCCATGTTATTCATTGCTATTACACTATTAGCACTCCCTTGGGATCAAAAAGCGCCCTTGCTGCGATTTTTAATTTACACAGATTTGTTAAGCACACACCTAAGATTTTTCAAACGGGAGTTCCCTTGCTTTGAAATAAAGCCTTAGCATTATAATCAAATCTGCAAATTGTTTAAAACCTCTAAACAACTCTTCACATGTAGATAATAAAGACTGACACTCGTAAGTGTCTGAAATCACATGGGAAAAAAAAAAATCTTAAATTTGTTTCCATAAAGGGAATATGAACCAGTCACTCTCGATTCAAAACATGTTTAAATGTATTACTGTGGTAGTATTTGCCTAAGACATGAGCAGGCTTCTCATTTGTATTTCCCTGTTTAGTCAAAGCACTTCCCAATCGATCAGGACTATTGATCCCTGCACTACAACAGCATTTGTGCGTCTCGCAACATTTACGGCACGATTAGGCTCTTCCTCTTTAAAAAGTCAAACATACGAAAGGCCCCCTCAATTATCCCCCGTCTGTAAATGGCAGAGAATTGGAGTTCAGCCTTTGGACGTCAACATCCCCATTGCATTTTTATATGATTGAATTTGACATGAATTTCACTGAGACAAATTTATTTTATATCCATTAACATTTACTGTGAATCTAACTGCCTTTTCTTGGACTATGATAAAAATCATTGCTAGATGAGGTTATCCCTATCTAAAGATATAATTCTATATATGTACTTATATGTTCATAGGTAGTTATGAACTATAAGTATCCATATAAATGTACATTCCTTCCATTATGAAAGGGGTTAAAGGATATCCGCAATTGGGTTTAAGCACATTGTCCTCTCTAGTATTGATTCGAAAAACCTTCAAGCTAGATAATGAAGACATACCATTCTAGTATTTCAAAATACAAATCCTTTTCACTACAAAGAAACTGTCCTTTACATGTCGATAATACTCTACGTGTCATTGATCTATTCCCTTACTGCATCTGTACAAACATGCATTCACTTCAAATTAAGCTGACATAAAAAAAAAACTGTCAAATGGTTTGGTGACAGCAGATAATTCTTGATAAAATTGGCTTAATTGGTAATTTACTGGGTGATTTACCAATGAAGCCCAATAAAATGACAAGAGGGAAGAGTTTTATTGGCAAAAGGCTGAATGAGTGTCATGTTCTCCGTACTTTAACGTACAATCTGCTGTCATCTGTTTTATTTCGATGAGAAAATGGACAGCATTGGTCCCGGCTTTATCACCTTCTCAAACAGCATGACATATAAAACTGGTGAATCTTGCCAAAACCGAAACCAGTGGGGGAGCAGAGCAATTAAAACACATGCTGTCCTAATATGACTATGAGGATACCTCCTTTTTTTCTGATTATACTGGGAGAAAAACTAACAAAACCCAATGAGATGGCATGTGGGAGGGAGTTTCATTGGTAAAAGGTTGTGTCTGTGTCTTGCTTTCTGTATTTTAATGTACCATTGGCTGTGAGCTGCTAAATATATTGAATTTGGAGAGAAAATGGACAGCTTTCATCCAAGGTAGGGCTGAATTTGGCAGCTTCATCACTTCCTCAAACAGCATGAGATATAAAACTGAGGAAGCTTGCCAAAACTGAAACCAGTGGGGAGCAGAGCAATCCACAAGATACCAAAACATTGTTCCAAAATTGAACTATAAAAAGAACTAACAAACATAGTATTTTCTCAATTCCAGCTCTTCTTCCATTTGATTTAAACTGTGTAGAAACATTCGTATTCATGGTATTGGGACTGTCCAGGTTAGGGAGAAAAAAATCCAATAGTGGGAAAGAAGAAAAAAAACCATGAAAGGATGATGAAGGTAGATAGCGGGGAGGACAGAGGGGGGTAAGAAGCAAGTGATCTGACCCAGTTAGACAGCAAAAGAGAAATATGAAGAGAGAGAGAGGGGATATGATGGAATTGTGTGCCAGCTTCACCACTGTGGTTGGGGACCTGCTGGGCCATCTGGCGGCCCTGTAATTGGGTTGGGGTTTTACACCTGAGAGGCACACCTCTACAGAGATGGTGAGAGAGAAAAAAGAAAGAGGAAAAAAGCTGATGATTGTATTTTGCAGTGTATCTTGAACCAAAACACTGACAACAATCAAATGATTTGGATATTTTGCTCGATTGATATCCTAGTGTGATTCCTAAATCTATATTTGACTTCCTGGTAGCTGGTTCATCTATAGGACCCAGATCTTTAAAAGTAATCTCATCTGATCAGATTTTGGCTTTTGAATTGGAACAGATCCTTAGAATGTTTAGAACCCCCTCCCGTTTGCCACCAAGAACTCTGGACTAATAACTCTGAAGCTAACATCTCAAAAGTACAATCAGTTTACTGCACATTGCACATATTGCACAGGTTTACTTTTTCTTAAAATTGTATTTTATTTATTTTATTTACCATTTTGCACAATTTAGAATTTATTACTGTAAATATTGTTTATCTTATTTTTACCTCATTTTATTTTATCTATTTTACCTTATCGTTTTACCTTATTTTGGTTGTATTGCACCGTGGGACGGAGACAAACGCAATTTCGATTCCACTGTATGTCTGGCATATTTTGAAATTGACAATAAAGTTGACTTTGACTTTGACTTGATGTGTTGGACCAAACTTTTTAACAGATTTGGAATACCTTCCTTTAATAAATATGGATTTTCTCAATCCTGAGAGGTGGGAAAAAGCCTTAATTGTAATAAAGATATAGTGTTATACTTGTCATTGGAGTGAGAAAGACACTCTGTAAGTGAGAGAGGAAATTGAAGCAAACATTATTTAAAGCTTTCTTCCACGAGGGCCACATGGGCAGAAATGAACTCAGTGTTGCAGTACACTAATATTACATATTGTTGAAGGCCCTTGAAGAGTGGAAAAGGTCAGCACCGCTCTTAGTGTTTCACACAGATAAGTGAGGCTTGATCCACTCTAGATGAAACGCGCTCTTCAAGTGGATCACGTGCTGCGAGGCCCCACAGATGGTGAGGCCAATGCAGAAGTTGTCATCTTAGGCGTGAAGGGACAAGTAGTCATTAAGGTGCGAATATGAGCTGATTTAATGTTTCAGTTTTTGCAAGTGAGGTGAGTCCCAGTGTGTGAAGAATAACAGACTCCAGGGGTGGTTTTCCACTCTTACAGTGCTCACTTTTTGTTTGACATTTTTGCAGAGATAACAAAGCAGAACATTACCCTTAGTCCAAAGGAAGATTTTTTGATATAAAAGAAGCTTTATACCATTCAGAAGCATGTCTCATTCAGCATACATTTGAAAGGTCTCATACGGTATTCTCTGAAACGGTGCCATTTACATTCAAATGTGCACCCACTCTGAATTCTTAAGGGTAATTATTGTCTTTTCAAGATGTTTTTTCCTACATATTACACATCCTTTTACAAGCATGGGAACACATTATGTTTGTGATTCAACCCTTCCCGTCGGCTTGCTTGTGAAATATCGAATGAAAAACCTTCATGCCCCCCACCCTCAGTGCATGGTAACTATTTTTTCTACACAAGAAGCCTCCCACATGCTCTCTGTGGAGCGTCATTGTGCTCCCTAAAAGTCCTCGCCCGTGTTGAAGTATCTCTGTCACTGCAAAGCGTGCCTCTCAATGGCTCAGCCCCCACACTAACCTTGCAGCGTTTCAAAGGGAGACCAAAGGGAGGCTGAGCGAACATGGACACGCGTAGGCGACCACTCAACAAAGGGGGAGGTTGAGAGGGCTGAGGCAACCAATGGCTGCTTTGTTCACTGCAAGGGAAGGTTCATTGCCACTCTTTACCTGGAGTTAAAACATCTTAAATGACTCATTTGTTCTTGATTCAGATGTAAGTTTAGTTTTTGTAAACCAGGTACTGAAGCTGTCTCGCCTCTGAAAGTATTTTCTGCTGCAGCATGTCTTGAAAATATTTAATGGCGACAGACAAAGATGTTGTTAAGCAAGTGTTAGCTAAGTGTTAAAATCACAACTGCAGTGTGCAGTGATATCAAGCTTTCACAGTACGTTGGCTAGCAGCAGCTGGGAAACATGTAATGATTGTGAATACTGCCTCATGCTACCAGAATTTAGTTTGTGCGCCAAGTTCAGTCAATGTTGAAGTCTCAGTACGGACCACAAAATGGAAACTGGTCTGGTTACTGATGACCTGCAGTGCCAGTTATCTTCTCAAATACTTGTGGACGTGTTTGCTTTCCACTATTCAGCTTAACCTGCTTGATTCTGTCGGCTCGGATGTTAATTGTCCGAGCTTTCCCATTTGCTTTTGCTTCTGCTGGCCGGTTTAATTGGCCGTTACTGCAACATGGTTACTGTTAGCATGGTGGGAGAACATCTGCAGCAGTCCATGCTTCTAACTTTCTCCTTTAGTGGTGGGTTTAGATCCATGTTTATTAATGTTAAACACAACCTTACAGATCTTTGCTGTCTGTGTTTAACCACATTTGAAACTGAGAGTAAAATTAGGAGGCTTCATCTCTTCTTGTCTCCGTCTTTAACCTTTAAATAAATGGAAGATGATACCTCAATACAGATTGATGTATGCAATGGTGAATCAGACAAATGCACTCTGATTGCAAGAATTCACAGACTGTGGTTGTTTCCGGCATCATTTCCAACAGTAGCAGGGATGAGGAAGTGTAAGCCTGAATCCTTCAGCTCGAAATGCTTGAAGAGTGCCAAGAACAATAAATGATCTTCTGCTCCCCAAACAACTACAGTCAAAGATGAGTAAACACAATAATATTGGTCTACACCACTGCTCAATTGAAGCTGCACAATGGCAGCCAGCACATCATAGTTGTTTGATTTTTCCAATTGTATTGAATCTGATGTTTTGGACTACATCAGCGTTACACTCACAGAAAGTGTCCAGATACATTTAAAGTGTGTCTGAGGAGCAGAAACATTGAGAAGACACTTTATATCTCTGCCGTAATTCAGACTAAATTGCCTGCTGCTTTTTCAAACCCAATTTTATACATTCAAAGAAACATGAATTTGATTTCAGCACTCTGAAGCCCACTCTCAGTCCAACTTCCTGTTCAATCTATGAAGTGTATATTTTGGTACTTTTTACACAGTACTGCACATGTATAGACACAAGAGTGTATCCAAACAAACAGGTCAAACAAACTACACAAAGCACATGTTCACATACGTGATACATTGTTTCCTTCTTCCCCTCCACACAAAGGAGTAAATGTAAAGTAAACACACCTGTTGTCAACAAAGAGAAGATAGCGGACGAGTAATCATCTCTGTACATTACTTATTGTACCGTGGGCTGACTTGTAAAAGCACATCATTTCAATTACACCAGTGGCAGCGCTGAGATTTACTGCCTCAGAGTCATAAATAATCATTTTATCTGGGCTCAGTAATGCTAATCTAGAGTTTAAGCAACGAGTGAGTAGCTTTGTTCTGAATTTAGCGTGCTGGTCGATTCATCATGGACCCCAGCTGATGTTTACCCAGGCTGAGCCAGCAGCTGCTCGCACACTCTGTGACGGCTCAGCCATCTGAGGAGGCGAGCGTGCTGCTGACTCTGACATGCATCTGTCACAGCAGCAACAAAAGACACAAAATCTAACCCTCTCTGTTTCCTCTTTCTCTCTTTTTTTTTTTCCCACTCGTCCAGCATCTGCCAGGCTTCCCAGCGTCGCCATTATGACTGAGAGTCGAAGGGAAGCATTGGCGGCAGTGCCGCCTGGGCCCACCGGCGCCTCATCATCCACGGCTGGCTCCAACACCACCAACATGGCTGGCCCGGGCGATAAAGACGAGAATTTTTCGAAGCTTAAGGACAAGTTCATGAACGAGCTAAACAAAATCCCACGTAAGTGTGTTAACTTTCTATAGTACAAGAGTTGGAGAGTATTTTTTTGATCATCCACTTTCTATTGAGTTATTAGGTTATTGAAAATATTAAAATATTTAAAAGTGGGACACTTTAACAGAACTTCCTTCCAACAAAACATATACTTTGGAACAACTTGCAAAACCACTTGTGAAATAGAATTAGTACAGTACAATGACGTTAGTTGTAGTTTCAGTAATGAATAAAGCATTGTCTGATTGGATGATCTCCAAATCTAAAAAGTAATTGGTTGGGACAGTGTTTTAACAATCCAACACGTCCATGGGGATAAAAAGCTGGTAATCCTTTGTAAAAAAAAAAAATCAATTAGATGTACCTCAATTTCAAATATTGAATATTTCAAAAACATCTAAAATATAGAAAAACACCAGTGTGCAGCTGTGACCTCTTCAGTCAATGTTGATTTTCAGTTTCTTAACAGCTACATGTGATGTGTCTATAATTGCCCTCCATCTGGTTCAAAATGAACCCATCACAGATGAACCCATTCAGTGCTTTCAACGTGATTCTAGTGTAAGTGTGATTCAAAAATGACTCAACAGTGAATATGAGTGAACTTTGGTGTGTGACGCAGAAGAAGAAACGTCAGTGTTAGCCATGACCTCTGACAAAGATTTCACATGAATCAGGTGAACAACGTCTCTGCTGCTTCTCTCATTTTGTGTCTTTCAGTACAAAAAAAACAAAAAAAAAACAGAGTGAACGGCTCAGATGGAAATGTCTCACTGAATTATCTCATGACAGAAGTAATCACTTTTGAAGTGGAGAATAAACATCTGGCAACAATAATTCATGTGTTTGACACGATAGATCGCTAAATTATGTGTGACTGGCTTTAATTATTTTCAGTTAGATTTTCTGTTTTTCTGTCTTATTCGGTCAAATTCGGTCTCTTCATTTTCACATAATTCAACTACTCCTGCAGTTTTATCACCAAACTTCAAACTAAATCCTCTTATTTCAAATGTTATTACCTGGAGAAGTTAGCAGTCTTATGCACATAGAACAATGGTTGCAATGGATCAAGGACAAAGGACTTCCAGGAGATCCAAGATCAATGAACTTGTTTAATACAAAACAACCATTATCCATTTACAGTACTTATATTCCTTATTTTCCTCAAATGCAACAATTATTCCAAAGACTCTTTTGTAGCACTTAAAGGAAAGTTATAATCCTATCTGGATTTCTTACTCACGCCTAGATGCAGAGGGTGAATGAATTGAATCAACAAGGTTCAGTTTTGAGATTTCAATATTGGAGCTTTGAGGTTGATGTTCCCTTTGGCTCTGCATTGAATGTCTGTCACTAAAATGTATTGCTATTCCTGCCTCGCCCAGGTCGACAGCTTTTCGCATTATTTTCAGAAGCAAAGCATTTTTTTTATTGCTTCCAATTTTTTTAAATTGCATCACAGAGCAGAGCTAAATTAGAGCTTGCTTTGTTTCCATAGGCAGAGACGTTTTCTGAGAGCCTCCTTTAAAAACAGGCCTGTCAGTTATACAGAATTTCTAAATTATTGTTTTCTCACCCAATCCCCTCAATCAGAAGCCGTGAGTTTGCTCCCCGGCGCTGCCAAGCTGGTGATGAATGCCCAGAGACTTGTTTACTCCGTGGAATATCGATACTGTCTGGAGAAAGTCAGGTTGCAGTTTTAACAAGGGAATATGCGAGAGGAGAAGCTGAATGCTCAGCACTGCCTCTGTTATGCCGAAGTTTTCTTCTGGGTTTAATGACCCAGTTGAAGCTCTGCTGGCTCTGAGGTGGTCACATGGGGCTTTCACAGTGACCTGTTGCTGAATTTCTGTCTGTCAGGATCTGCAGGACTCATCCCTGAGTGAGTGGATATTTGGTCGACACCATCTGTCTGCTGATGGCTCAAGCAAGCAGGAAGCAGCTGACTTTATGTCAATCTTTTTGGATTTTTCTTGGCTTGCTTTTTTATTGCAGCTTTCCTAAACAAGTTAACCAAAATATTTACATCCAGATTTACTCCATAATCTGTGCCCTGCTTTTTCTTTTTTGGTGAGATTGATTCATACAGGTTTTGTGGGAGGGTCTTTTTTTTCATAACTGATGTGCTGCAGGGATGCAACTAACAATAGTAAGTTATGATAATTCATTCTCAGGAGTGTTATTTTTTTAATTAATATGCTAATTGTTGGTCTTAAATGTCAGAAAAAGTTGATAATGAGCATCACGAATTCCCAGTGCTACAGGGGATGTCTGCTATTTGCTTGTTTTGTCTGACCAACAGTAGAAATTTAATTACAAATATTAAAAACCAAGAAAAGATGCAAATAACACCAGATACAACAGTGTAAAATCACACAAACAATACATGCACAGTTGAAAAAGTGGGAAAATCAACCCCCCCTACGAACTGAAGATCGAATTCAGAGGGGAAAAAGTGATAATTGAAATTGATCAGCCTGATTGTGTCAACTTAAAATGTGTTTTTAGTGATTTTTTCTGAAATAAAAAATAAACCTTTTCATCATTCTGTGAATGGTCGAGCATTCCACTTCAATAGAAAGATGAAAACTCACGTCCCAACACACACACCCGCTGAGGTCTGACTGTGTAATCGCACTAAACCATATTGTGACTTCTCATTGAGCAGCGAGTGCCTCCAAGGAAACTAGCGTATTGAATTTCTTGGTAAGTTTTCTAAACACTCAAGGCTTCGCTTCCCGATAACAATTAGCCTCTGAACAGGGAGGCTATTTGATCCATGACTGCTGGCTCCAGCAGCCATTACTTCAAATAACACGGAAACAGAGATTGACATTTGAGAAAAATAAATAATGGTGTTTCTCTTTTATCAGGGTTTGCTTTCAGGCAGCAAAAGGCTGAATCAATCACTTATAAGCCCAAAAAGTCTTGATTTTATTTATTCTCTTGAATCTTTATTTCACAACAATTAGAATATCTAGTATACCTCGAATTTTAAATACCTTGTGTAAGCCATGTGTTGTTTTTTTGTTCCTTCAATTGAGCAGTCTTTCATGTGTTGCCATCTTTAAGCTGAAAACATCTCAAACTTGCGCAGTTCTACTTTTTGGAGCTAAAAGTCTTTTGGGACTAACTGACAGTATCTTTCACTTTTTTGCTGACTGAAAAACATGTCATGCAGCTGATGGGTTGAAGCTATAAATATAGAAAATAAAATCATTTGAAAGACTGTGGTGTCACCTCAGACCAACCTTAAGGGGAAAAAAACCAAAAAGATGTGTCAGAGTTTAAACGTGTCTCAACTTGTTTGACTTTGAGGCTTCTCACAGTCGACAGACAGCAGAGTTTATTATAGGGGATTAAGATGGTGGCTCAGAAGAGCTATTCATCTCCGCTCGCCTGCTGCTCTGGCGACAAGCTTTGTCGTCAACTCTCTGCCCTTGCTTTTTCAAAAAGTTACTGCCTGCCATAAGACACCATCAGAGGGCTGGTCTAAACCTAATGTTGGCTTCAGTTCTGCACAACGCAGAAGACAACCAGTGCACGATATCTCATCATTATCTATATCTCATGTCATTATCACATTGTGATATGTATAAATCCACCGCATTCACTGTTGATAAAGTACCTCTTCAACTCGTAAGACTTCCTGCAAGTGCAATGTGTTGAAAGTGCAACTCTTTCTAAGTTAAACCAAATAATGGAGCAGACACAATGGAAATATTTCATTTAACCAAACCCCAAAGAAAGGTAACTGTTTGGTATTAAAGGACCGACTCTGGAGGAAGTTTTCATTAGCGTTCAGTAAATGCTCAGTATTTATAGTTTCAGGGAGGTGTTTGATGCTCCCTGCTGCAGTCGTACTGTTTGCTTAAATAATCCACAGCAGGGAAAGGGCGCGGACGGAGTGTTGCTCTCGTAAGCATAACAAGATATAATGTCAAGGTTAATTGACCAACAGAGTCCTGTCACATTAGATTAGTGCGGGCTGCTGGAAGTGGATATAAACCAGATGCTATATTAAACACACACGCACACACTGTCATTTAAAATGCTCCCACCAAACTCTATTCCGTTGATAAAAGCTTTCTATCTAATGTAAAGTGCAATGTTTTATCAGTAATGGACAGGAGGAAAAATGCGACGGAAATCCTTTTAAATACAGAATTGAGTCAGAGCAGGGACATATCATGGGACTGGTTTTGATCTGTATGACATAAATTGTAATTCTCTGTCACTGTAATCGGTTAAATTTAGGATACTTTTTAACATGATAGGACAGTAAAAACAAGTCGAATGACAAAAAAGACCAGCCTTATGTCATACATTTTAGACTATATACAGTATAAAGGGCAGAAAATGTTAGCCAATGAAACTTGGCTCTCTGTTACACTCTGAGGTTGCTGCTCTTTGAACTCCTTCTCAGCTCAAAAGTGAAATCTGATAAGCTCTTCTCGGGAACTCAGAACTGTGCTACATCACAGCTAGAATCACTTGAGCTGAGGTTTTGCAGCAAAGTATGTTTCCTCTTCAACTGGAGCAATATAGATCCGTCATTCAAAACTTTATAATGTTATAACTTAGTTCTTGTTGTGGGCATTGATATAATGCTGTGTTAGGTCTTCTCTATTGAACACTCTCCTTCCCTTTACGTTGTTCTTCTTCACAGCATGCTTCCAAATCTCTTCTGATGCTGATAGGAAGCGCATCTTAGATTTTCCTACAAAGCTGTTTTTCCAGAGATTTTCCGTCATGCTCTATCTGATGCCCTATAAGAATTTGAAGCTAGATTTTCCTTACTCAGTGAAATTAAGAACAAACTAAATGAACCTCCTTCCGCACATTGAATATTCGATTTGGTCTACATTGCATTTGCAGAAACCCCAAAATCACATATCACTTATTTGCCACTGAAGGCTAACTGTTCAGCAAAATCGAAAAAGCTCTAAAAAGTCCAGAAGTTGTATAAGCAAAGAAAGAAAGAATGATTGCACACAGAGCAATATATTTCAATCCCAGTGTCTTAAGTACTTTGAAGGTTTCTCATTGTTTAGTGCCCTGCTTTTCCACCAGGCCGTGCCATTTCGATAACAGTGCTGAAATGTGATTTGAGCCTTGAAGAACAGCAAACATGGATTCCATCATGGGCGACCC